>NC_090928.1:775634717-775935967 GCF_040938575.1 Ambystoma mexicanum
CATGCCCCGTGTCTGTTTCCTGTTCCTCCCACCCCCCGCTCATGTCCCGTGTCTGTCTCCTGTTGCCCCCACACCACCCGCTCATGCCCCGTGTCTGTTCTCCACACCCCCCGCTCATGCCCCATGTCTGTTGTTCCCCCCACCCCCCGCTCATGCCCCGTGTCTGTCTAGTGTTCCCCCACCCCCCGCTCATGCCCCGTGCCTGTCTCCTGTTGCACCCCACCCCCCGCTCATGCCCGTGTGTGTCTCCTGTTCTCCCCACCCCCTGCTCATGCTCTGTGTCTGTCTCCTGTTCCTCCCACCCCCGCTCATGCCCCGTGTCTGTCTCCTGTTGCCCCCCAACCCCTGCTCATGCCCCGTGTCTCTCCTGTTGCCCCCCACCCCCTGCTCATGCCCCATGTCTGTCTCTTGTTGCCCCCCGCTCATGCCCCGTGTCTGTCTCCTGTTCTCCCCACCCCCGCTCATGCCCCGTGTCTGTCTCCTGTTGCCCCCCAGCCCCCGCTCATGCCCCGTGTCTGTCTCTGTTGTTCCCCCCACCCCCACTCATGGCCCATGTCTGTCTCCTGTTTCCCCCCACCCCTGCTCATGCCCCGTGTCTGTCTTCTGTTGCCCCCCACCCCCTGATCATGCCCCGTGTCTGTCTCCTGTTGCCCCCCAGCCCCCGCTCATGCCCCGTGTCTGTCTCTGTTGTTCCCCCCACCCCCGCTCATGCCCCGTGTCTGTCTCCTGTTCCCCCATCCCCCGCTCATGCCCGTGTCTCTCTCCTGTTGCCCCCACCCCCTGCTCATGCCCCGTGTCTGTCTCCTGTACCCCCACCCCCCACTCATGCCCCGTCTCTGTCTCCTGTTGCCCCCACCCGCTCAGGTCCCGTGTCTCTCTCCTTGCCCCTACCCATGCCCCGTGTCTGTCTCCTGTACCCCCCCACTCCGCGCTCATGCCCCGTGTCTCTCTCCTGTTGCCCCCAACCCCCCCGCTCATGCCCCGTGTCTGTCTCCTGTTGCCCCCACCCCCCTGCTCATGCCCCGTGTCTGTCTCCTGTTGCCCCCCACCCCCCCACTCATGCCCCGTGTCTGTCTCCTGTTCTCCCCACCCCCGCTCATGCCCCGTAGCTATCTCCTGTTCCCCACAATCCCCCGATCATGCCCCGTGTCTGTCTCCTGTTCCTGCCACCCCCCGCTCATGCCCTGTGTCTGTCTCCTGTTGGCCCCACACCCCCCCTCATGCCCCGTGTCTGTTCTCCCCACCCCCCGCTCATGCCCCGTGTCTGTCTCTTGTTGCCCCCCACCCCCCCGCTCATGCCCCGTGTCTGGCTCCTGTTCTCCCCACCCCCTGCTCATGCTCCGTGTCTGTCTCCTGTTCCCCCCACCCCCCGCTCATGCCCCGTGTCTGTCTCCTGTTGCCCCCCACCCCCCGCTCATGGCCCAAGTCTGTCTCCTGTTGCCCCCCATGTCTGTCTCCTGTTGCCCCCCACCCCCGCTCAAGCCCCGCGTCTGTCTCCTGTTGCCTCCCACCCCCAATCATGCCCTGTGTCTGTCTCTGTTGTTCCCCCCACCCCCCGCTCATTCCCCGTGTCTGTCTCCTGTACCCCCCACCCCCTGCTCATGCCCCGTGTCTGCCTCCTGTTGCCCCCCGCTCATGCCCCGTGTCTGTCTCCTGTTCCCCCACCCGCTCATGTTCCGTGTCTCTCTCCTGTGGCCCCCCAACCCCCGCTCATGCCCTGTGTCTGTCTCCTGTACCCCCCACCCCCTGCTAATGCCCGTTTCTCTCTCCTGTTGCCCCCCACCCCCTGCTCATGCCCCGTGTCTGTCTCCTGACACCCCACCCCCTGCTCATGCCCCGTGTCTCTCTCCTGTTGCCCCCCACTCCCCGCTCATGCCCCGTGTCTGTCTCCTGTTCCCCCCACCCCCGCTCATGCCCCGTGTCTGTCTCCTGTTGCCCCCACCCATGCCCCGTGTCCTGTATCCTGTACCCCCCCACTCCACGCTCATGCCTGTGTCTCTCTCTTGTTGCCCCCTACCCCCCCGCTCATGCCCCGTGTCAGTCTCCTGTTGCCCCCCACCCCCCGCTCATGACCCGTGTCTGTTGTTCCCCCCACCCCCACTCATGCCCCGTGTCTGTCTCCTGTTCCCCCATCCCCCGCTCATGCCCCGTGTCTGTCTCCTGTTCCTCCCACCCCCGCTCATGTCCCGTGTCTGTCTCCTGTTGCCCCCCACACCCCCCGCTCATGCCCCGTGTCTGTTCTCTCCCACCCCCGCTCATGCCCCGTGTCTGTTGTTCCCCCCACCCCCCGCTCATGCCCCGTGTCTGTCTCCTGTTCCCCTCACCCCCCGCTCATGCCCCGTGTCTGTCTCCTGTTCTCCCCACCCCCTGCTCATGCTCCGTGTCTGTCTCCTGTTCCCCCCACCCCCGCTCATGCCCCGTGTCTGTCTCCTGTTGCCCCCACCTCCTGCTCATGCCCCGTGTCTGTCTCCTGTTGCCCCCCACACCCCGCTCATGCCCCGTGTCTGTCTCTTGTTGCCCCGCAACCCCAGCTCATGCCCTGTGTCTGTCTCCTGTTGCCCCCATCCCCCGCTCATGCCCCGTGTCTCTCTCCTGTTGCCCCCCACTCATGCCCCGTGTCTGTCTCCTGTACCCCCCCACCCCCCGCTCATTCCCCGTGTCTGTCTCTGTTGTTCCCCCCACCCCCCGCTCATGCCCTGTGTCTGTCTCCGGTTCCCCCAACCCCCGCTCATGCCCCGTGTCTCTCTCCTGTTGCCCCCCACTCATGCCCCGTGTCTGTCTCCTGTACCCCCCCACCCCCCGCTCATGCCCCGTGTCTGTCTCCTCTTGCCCCCCCGCTCATGCACCGTGTGTGTCTCCTGTTCCCCCCACCTGCTCATGTCCCGTGTCTCTCTCCTGTTGCCCCCCACCCCCGCTCATGCCCCGTGTCTGTCTCCTGTACCCCCCCACCCCCCCGCTCATGCCCCGTGTCTCTCTCCTGTTGCCCCCCACCCCCTGCTCATGCCCCGTGTCTGTCTACTGTTCCGCCCACCCCCTGCTCATGCCCCGTGTCTGTCTCCTGTTGCCCCACCCATGCCCCGTGTCTGTCTACTGTTCCTCCCCACTCTGCGCTCATGCCCCGTGTCTCTCTCCTGTTGCCCCCACCCCCCGCTCATGCCCCGTGTCTGTCTCCTGTTGCCCCCCACCCTCCCACTCATGCCCCGTGTCTGTCTCCTGTTCTCCCCACCCCTGCTCATGCCCCGTGTCTGTCTCCTGTACCCCCCACCCCCCGCTCATGCCCCGTGTCTGTCTCCTGTTGCCTCCCGCTCATGCCCCGTGTCTGTCTCCTGTTCCCCCCACCCGCTCATGTCCCGTGTCTCTCTCCTGTTGCCCCCCACCCCCCGCTCATGCCCTGTGTCTGTCTCCTGTACCCCCCCCACCCCCCTGCTCATGCCCTGTGTTTCTCTCCTGTTGCCCCCACCCCCTGCTCATGCCCCGTGTCTGTCTCCTGACCCCTCCACCCCCCGCTCATGCCCCGTGTCTCTCTCCTGTTGCCCCCCACTCCCCCGCTCATGCCTGTGTCTGTCTCCTGTTCCCCCACCCCCCGCTCATGCCCTGTGTCTGTCTCCTTGCCTCCACCCATGCCCCGTGTCTGTCTCCTGTACCCCCCACTCCGCGCTCATGCCCCGTGTCTCTCTCCTGTTGCCCCCCGCTCATGCCCCGTGTCTGTCTCCTGTTGCCCCCCACCCCCCGCTCATGCCCTGTGTCTGTCTCCTGTTGCCCCCCACCCCCCCCACTCATGCCCCGTGTCTGTCTCCTGTTCTCCACACCCCCGCTCATGCCCCATATCTGTCTCCTGTTCCCCACAATCCCCCGCTCATGCCCCGTGTCTGTCTCGTGTTCCTGCCACCCCCCGCTCATGCCCCGTGTCTGTCTCCTGTTGCCCCCACACCCCCCCTCATGCCCCGTGTCTGTTCTCCCCACCCCCGCTCATGCCCCGTGTCTGTTGTTCCCCCCACCCCCGCTCATGCCCCGTGTCTGTCTCCTGTTCCTCCCACCCCCCGCTCATGTCCCGTGTCTGTCTCCTGTTGCCCCCCACACCCCCCGCTCATGCCCCGTGTCTGTTCTCCACACCCCCCGCTCATGCCCCATGTCTGTTGTTCCCCCCCACCCCCCGCTCATGCCCCGTGTCTGTCTCCTGTTCCCCCCACCGCCCGCTCATGCCCCGTGTCTGTCTCCTGTTGCACCCCACCCCCCGCTCATGCCCCGTGTCTGTCTCCCTTTCTCCCCACCCCCTGCTCATGCTCCGTGTCTGTCTCCTGTTCCCCCCACCCCCGCTCATGCCCCGTGTCTGTCTCCTGTTGCCCCCACCCCCCTGCTCATGCCCTGTGTCTCTCCTGTTGCCCCCCACCCCCCGCTCATGCCCCCATGTCTGTCTCTTGTTGCCCCCGCTCATGCCCCGTGTCTGTCTCGATGTTCTCCCCACCCCCCGCTCATGCTCCATGTCTGTCTCCTGTTGCCCCCCACCTTACTCATGGCCCGTGTCTGTCTCCTGTTGCCCCCCACCCCCTGCTCATGCCCCGTGTCTGTCTTCTGTTGCCCCCCACCCCCTGCTCATGCCCCGTGTCTGTCTCCTGTTGCCCCCCAGCCCCCGCTCATGCCCCGTGTCTGTCTCTGTTGTTCCCCCCACCCCCGCTCATGCCCCGTGTCTGTTTCCTGTTCCCCCCACCCCCCGCCCATTCCCCGTGTCTCTCCCCTGTTGCCCCCCACCCCCTGCTCATGCCCCGTGTCTGTCTCCTGTACCCCCCACTCATGCCCCGTGTCTGTCTCCTGTTGCCCCCGGCTCATGCCCCGTGTCTGTCTCCTGTTCCCCCCACCCGCTCATGTCCCGTGTCTCTCTACTGTTGCCCCCCACCCCCCGCTCATGCCCTGTGTCTGTCTCCTGTATCCCCCACCCCCCCGCTCATGCCCTGTGTTTCTCTCCTGTTGCCCCACCCCCTGCTCATGCCCCGTGTCTGTCTCCTGACCCCTCCACCCCCCGCTCATGCCCCGTGTCTCTCTCCTGTTGCCCCCCACTCCCCCACTCATGCCTGTGTCTGTCTCCTGTTCCCCCACCCCCCGCTCATGCCCCGTGTCTGTCTCCTTGCCCCCACCCATGCCCCGTGTCTGTGTCCTGTACCCCCCCACTCCGCGCTCATGCCCCGTGTCTCTCTCCTGTTGCCCCCCACCCCCCGCTCATGCACCGTGTCTGTCTCCTGTTGCCCCCACCCCCCGCTCATGCCCCGTGTCTGTCTCCTGTTGCCCCCCACGCCCCCACTCATGCCCCGTGTCTGTCTCCTGTTCTCCCCACCCCCGCTCATGCCCCGTATCTGTCTCCTGTTCCCCACAATCCCCCGCTCATGCCCCGTGTCTGTCTCCTGTTGGCCCCACACCCCCCTCATGCCCCGTGTCTGTTCTCCACACCCCCGCTCATGCCCCGTGTCTGTCTCCTGTTCCCCCCACCCCACGCTCATGCCCCGTGTCTGTCTCTTGTTGCCCCCCACCCCCCTGCTCATGCCCCGTGTCTGTCTCCTGTTCTCCCCACCCCCTGCTCATGCTCCGTGCCTGTCTCCTGTTCCCCCCACCCCCCGCTCATGCCCCGTGTCTGTCTCCTGTTGCCCCCCACCCCCCCGCTCATGCCCCGTGTCTGTTGTTCCCCCCACCCCCGCTCATGCCCCGTGTCTGTCTCCTGTTCCCCCATCCCCCGCTCATGCCCCGTGTCTGTCTCTTGTTCCTCCCACCCCCGCTCATGTCCCGTGTCTGTCTCCTGTTGCCCCCCACACCCCCCGCTCATGCCCCATGTCTGTTCTCCCCCACCCCCGCTCATGCCCCGTGTCTGTTGTTCCCCCCACCCCCCGCTCATGCCCCGTGTCTGTCTCCTGTTCCCCTCACCCCCCGCTCATGCCCCGTGTCTGTCTCCTGTTCTCCCCACCCCCTGCTCATGCTCCGTGTCTGTCTCCTGTTCCCCCCACCCCCGCTCATGCCCCGTGTCTGTCTCCTGTTGCCCCCACCTCCTGCTCATGCCCCGTGTCTGTCTCCTGTTGCCCCCCACACCCCGCTCATGCCCCGTGTCTGTCTCCTGTTGCTCCGCAACCCCAGCTCATGCCCTGTGTCTGTCTCCTGTTGCCCCCCATCCCGCGCTCATGCCCCGTGTCTGTCTCTGTTGTTCCCCCCACCCCCCGCTCATGCCCCGTGTCTGTCTCCGGTTCCCCCCAACCCCCGCTCATGCCCCGTGTCTCTCTCCTGTTGCCCCCCACTCATGCCCCGTGTCTGTCTCATGTACCTCCCCACCCCCCGCTCATGCCCCGTGTCTGTCTCCTGTACCCCCCCACCCCCCGCTCATGCCCCGTGTCTGTCTCCTGTTGCCCCTCACCCCCCCGCTCATGCCCCGTGTCTGTTGTTCCCCCCACCCCCGCTCATGCCCCGTGTCTGTCTCCTGTTCCCCCATCCCCCGCTCATGTCCCGTGTCTGTCTCCTGTTGCCCCCCACACCCCCGCTCATGCCCCGTGTCTGTTCTCCCCCACCCCCCGCTCATGCCCCGTGTCTGTTGTTCCCCCCACCCCCCGCTCATGCCCCGTGTCTGTCTCCTGTTCCCCTCACCCCCCGCTCATGCCCCGTGTCTGTCTCCTGTTCTCCCCACCCCCTGCTCATGCTCCGTGTCTGTCTCCTGTTCCCCCCACCCCCGCTCATGCCCCGTGTCTGTCTCCTGTTGCCCCCACCTCCTGCTCATGCCCCGTGTCTGTCTCCTGTTGCCCCCCACACCCCGCTCATGCCCCGTGTCTGTCTCCTGTTGCCCCGCAAGCCCAGCTCATGCCCTGTGTCTGTCTCCTGTTGCCCCCCATCCCCCGCTCATGCCCCATGTCTGTCTCTGTTGTTCCCCCCACCCCCCGCTCATGCCCCGTGTCTGTCTCCGGTTCCCCCCAACCCCTGCTCATGCCCCGTGTCTCTCTCCTGTTGCCCCCCACTCATGCCCCGTGTCTGTCTCCTGTACCTCCCCACCCCCCGCTCATGCCCCGTGTCTGTCTCCTGTACCCCCCCATCCCCCGCTCATGCCCCTTGTCCGTCTCCTCTTGCCCCCCCGCTCATGCCCCGTGTGTGTCTCCTGTTCCCCCCACCTGCTCATGTCCCGTGTCTCTCTCCTGTTGCCCCCCACCCCCGCTCATGCCCCGTGTCTGTCTCCTGTACCCCCCCACCCCCCGCTCATGCCCCGTGTCTCTCTCCTGTTGCCCCCCACCCCCTGCTCATGCCCCGTGTCTGTCTCCTGTACCCCCCGCTCATGCCCTGTGTCTGTCTTCTGTTCCCCCCACCCCCCGCCCATGACCCATGTCTGTCTACTGTTCCGCCCACCCCCTGCTCATGCCCCGTGTCTGTCTCCTGTTGCCCCACCCATGCCCCGTGTCTGTCTCCGGTCCCTCCCCACTCTGCGCTCATGCCCCGTGTCTCTCTCCTGTTGCCCCCCACCCCCCTCTCATGCCCCGTGTCTGTCTCCTGTTGCCCCCCACCCTCCCACTCATGCCCCGTGTCTGTCTCCTGTTCTCCCCACCCCTGCTCATGCCCCGTGTCTGTCTCCTGTACCCCCCACCCCCCGCTCATGCCCCGTGTCTGTCTCCTGTTGCCTCCCGCTCATGCCCCGTGTCTGTCTCCTGTTCCCCCCACACGCTCATGTCCCGTGTCTCTCTCCTGTTGCCCCCCACCCCCCGCTCATGCCCTGTGTCTTTCTCCTGTACCCCCCACCCCCCTGCTCATGCCCTGTGTTTCTCTCCTGTTGCCCCCACCCCCTGCTCATGCCCCGTGTCTGTCTCCTGACCCCTCCACCCCCCGCTCATGCCCCGTGTCTCTCTCCTGTTGCCCCCCACTCCCCCGCTCATGCCTGTGTCTGTCTCCTGTTCCCCCACCCCCCGCTCATGCCCCGTGTCTGTCTCCTTGCCTCCACCCATGCCCCGTGTCTGTCTCCTGTACCCCCCACTCCACGCTCATGCCCCGTGTCTGTCTCCTGTTGCCCCCCACCCCCCGCTCATGCCCCGTGTCTGTCTCCTGTTGGCCCCCACCCCCCCATTAATGCCCCGTGTCTGTCTCCTGTTCTCCCCACCCCCCCACTCATGCCCCGTGTCTGTCTCCTGTTCTCCCCACCCCCGCTCATGCCCCGTATCTGTCTCCTGTTCCCCACAATCCCCCGCTCATGCCCCGTGTCTGTCTCCTGTTCCTGCCACCCCCCGCTCATGCCTTGTGTCTGTCTCCTGTTGGCCCCACACCCCCCCTCATGCCCCGTGTCTGTTCTCCCCACCCCCCGCTCATGCCCCGTGTCTGTTGTTCCCCCCACCCCCGCTCATGCCCCGTGTCTGTCTCCTGTTCCACTCATGCCCCGTGTCTGTCTCTTGTTGCCCCCCACCCCCCCGCTCATGCCCCGTGTCTGTCTCCTGTTCTCCCCACCCCCTGCTCATGCTCCGTGCCTGTCTCCTGTTCCCCCCACCCCCCGCTCATGCCCCGTGTCTGTCTCCTGTTGCCCCCCACCCCCCCGCTCATGCCCCGTGTCTGTTGTTCCCCCACCCCCGCTCATGCCCCGTGTCTGTCTCCTGTTCCCCCATCCCCCGCTCATGCCCCGTGTCTGTCTCCTGTTCCTCCCACCCCCGCTCATGTCCCGTGTCTGTCTCCTGTTGCCCCCCACACCTCCCGCTCATGCCCCGTGTCTGTTCTCCCCCACCCCCCGCTCATGCCCCGTGTCTGTTGTTCCCCCCACCCCCCGCTCATGCCCCGTGTCTGTCTCCTGTTCCCCTCACCCCCCGCTCATGCCCTGTGTCTGTCTCCTGTTCTCCCCACCCCCTGCTCATGCTCCGTGTCTGTCTCCTGTTCCCCCCACCCCCGCTCATGCCCCGTGTCTGTCTCCTGTTGCCCCCACCTCCTGCTCATGCCCCGTGTCTGTCTCCTGTTGCCCCCCACACCCCGCTCATGCCCCGTGTCTGTCTCCTGTTGCCCTGCAACCCCAGCTCATGCCCTGTGTCTGTCTCCTGTTGCCCCCCATCCCCCGCTCATGCCCCGTGTCTGTCTCTGTTGTTCCCCCCACCCCCCGCTCATGCCCCGTGTCTGTCTCCGGTTCCCCCCAACCCCCGCTCATGCCCCGTGTCTCTCTCCTGTTGCCCCCCACTCATGCCCCGTGTCTGTCTCCTGTACCCCCCACCCCCCGCTCATGCCCCGTGTCTGTCTCCTGTACCCCCCACCCCCCGCTCATGCCCCGTGTCTGTCTCCTCTTGCCCCCCCGCTCATGCCCCGTGTCTGTCTCCTGTTCCCCCCACCTGCTCATGTCCCGTGTCTCTCTCCTGTTGCCCCCCACCCCCGCTCATGCCCCGTGTCTGTCTCCTGTACCCCCCCACCCCCCGCTCATGCCCCGTGTCTCTCTCCTGTTGCCCCCCACCCCCTGCTCATGCCCCGTGTCTGTCTCCTGTACCCCCCGCTCATGCCCTGTGTCTGTCTTCTGTTCCCCCCACCCCCCGCTCATGACCCGTGTCTGTCTACTGTTCCGCCCACCCCCTGCTCATGCCCCGTGTCTGTCTCCTGTTGCCCCACCCATGCCCTGTGTCTGTCTCCTGTTCCTCCCCACTCTGCGCTCATGCCCCGTGTCTCTCTCCTGTTGCCCCCCACCCCCCGCTCATGCCCCGTGTCTGTCTCCTGTTGCCCCCCACCCTCCCACTCATGCCCCGTGTCTGTCTCCTGTTCTCCCTACCCCTGCTCATGCCCCGTGTCTGTCTCCTGTACCCCCCACCCCCCGCTCATGTCCCGTGTCTGTCTCCTGTTGCCTCCCGCTCATGCCCCGTGTCTGTCTCCTGTTCCCCCCACCCGCTCATGCCCCGTGTCTCTCTCCTGTTGCCCCCCACCCCCCGCTCATGCCCTGTGTCTGTCTCCTGTACCCCCCCACCCCCCTGCTTATGCCCTGTGTTTCTCTCCTGTTGCCCCCACCCTCTGCTCATGCCCTGTGTCTGTCTCCTGACCCCTCCACCCCCCGCTCATGCCCCGTGTCTCTCTCCTGTTGCCCCCCACTCCCCCGCTCATGCCTGTGTCTGTCTCCTGTTCCCCCACCCCCCGCTCATGCCCCGTGTCTGTCTCCTTGCCTCCACCCATGCCCCGTGTCTGTCTCCTGCACCCCCCACTCCGCGCTCATGCCCCGTGTCTCTCTCCTGTTGCCCCCCGTTCATGCCCTGTGTCTGTCTCCTGTTGCCCCCCACCCCCCGCTCATGCCCCGTGTCTGTCTCCTGTTGCCCCCCAACCCCCCACTCATGCCCCGTGTCTGTCTCCTGTTCTCCCCACCCCCGCTCATGCCCCGTATCTGTCTCCTGTTCCCCAAAATCCCCCGCTCATGCCCCGTGTCTGTCTCGTGTTCCTGCCACCCCCCGCTCATGCCCCGTGTCTGTCTCCTGTTGCCCCCACACCCCCCTCATGCCCCGTGTCTGTTCTCCCCACCCCCGCTCATGCCCCGTGTCTGTTGTTCCCCCCAACCCCGCTCATGCCCCGTGTCTGTCTCCTGTTCAACCCACCCCCCGCTCATGTCCCGTGTCTGTCTCCTGTTGCCCCCCACGCCCCCCGCTCATGCCCCGTGTCTGTTCTCCACACCCCCCGCTCATGCCCCATGTCTGTTGTTCCCCCCACCCCCCGCTCATGCCCCGTGTCTGTCTCCTGTTCCCCCCACCCCCCGCTCATGCCCCGTGTCTGTCTCCTGTTGCACCCCACCCCCCGCTCATGCCCCGTGTCTGTCTCCCTTTCTCCCCACCCCCTGCTCATGCTCCATGTCTGTCTCCTGTTCCCCCCACCCCCGCCCATGCCCCGTGTCTGTCTCCTGTTGCCCCCCACCCCCTGCTCATGCCCTGTGTCTCTCCTGTTGCCCCCCACCCCCCGCTCATGCCCCATGTCTGTCTCTTGTTGCCCCCCGCTCATGCCCCGTGTCTGTCTCCCTGTTCTCCCCACCCCCCGCTCATGCTCCATGTCTGTCTCCTGTTGCCCCCCACCCTACTCATGGCCCGTGTCTGTCTCCTGTTGCCCCCCACCCCCTGCTCATGCCCCGTGTCTGTCTTCTGTTGCCCCCCACCCCCTGCTCATGCCCCGTGTCTGTCTCCTGTTGCCCCCCAGCCCCCGCTCATGCCCCGTGTCTGTCTCTGTTGTTCCCCCCACCCCCGCTCATGCCCCGTGTCTGTCTCTTGTTCCCCCCACCCCCCGCCCATTCCCCGTGTCTCTCTCCTGTTGCCCCCCACCCCCTGCTCATGCCCCGTGTCTGTCTCCTGTACCCCCCACTCATGCCCCGTGTCTGTCTCCTGTTGCCCCCCGCTCATGCCCCGTGTCTGTCTCCTGTTCCCCCCACCCGCTCATGTCCCGTGTCTCTCTACTGTTGCCCCCCGCTCATGCCCCGTGTCTGTCTCCCTGTTCTCCTGACCCCTCCACCCCCCGCTCATGCCCCGTGTCTCTCTCCTGTTGCCCCCCACTCCCCCGCTCATGCCTGTGTCTGTCTCCTGTTCCCCCACCCCCCGCTCATGCCCCGTGTCTGTCTCCTTGCCTCCACCCATGCCCCGTGTCTGTCTCCTGTACCCCCCACTCCACGCTCATGCCCCGTGTCTGTCTCCTGTTGCCCCCCACCCCCCGCTCATGCCCCGTGTCTGTCTCCTGTTGGCCCCCACCCCCCCATTAATGCCCCGTGTCTGTCTCCTGTTCTCCCCACCCCCCCACTCATGCCCCGTGTCTGTCTCCTGTTCTCCCCACCCCCGCTCATGCCCCGTATCTGTCTCCTGTTCCCCACAATCCCCCGCTCATGCCCCGTGTCTGTCTCCTGTTCCTGCCACCCCCCGCTCATGCCTTGTGTCTGTCTCCTGTTGGCCCCACACCCCCCCTCATGCCCCGTGTCTGTTCTCCCCACCCCCCGCTCATGCCCCGTGTCTGTTGTTCCCCCCACCCCCGCTCATGCCCCGTGTCTGTCTCCTGTTCCACTCATGCCCCGTGTCTGTCTCTTGTTGCCCCCCACCCCCCCGCTCATGCCCCGTGTCTGTCTCCTGTTCTCCCCACCCCCTGCTCATGCTCCGTGCCTGTCTCCTGTTCCCCCCACCCCCCGCTCATGCCCCGTGTCTGTCTCCTGTTGCCCCCCACCCCCCCGCTCATGCCCCGTGTCTGTTGTTCCCCCACCCCCGCTCATGCCCCGTGTCTGTCTCCTGTTCCCCCATCCCCCGCTCATGCCCCGTGTCTGTCTCCTGTTCCTCCCACCCCCGCTCATGTCCCGTGTCTGTCTCCTGTTGCCCCCCACACCTCCCGCTCATGCCCCGTGTCTGTTCTCCCCCACCCCCCGCTCATGCCCCGTGTCTGTTGTTCCCCCCACCCCCCGCTCATGCCCCGTGTCTGTCTCCTGTTCCCCTCACCCCCCGCTCATGCCCTGTGTCTGTCTCCTGTTCTCCCCACCCCCTGCTCATGCTCCGTGTCTGTCTCCTGTTCCCCCCACCCCCGCTCATGCCCCGTGTCTGTCTCCTGTTGCCCCCACCTCCTGCTCATGCCCCGTGTCTGTCTCCTGTTGCCCCCCACACCCCGCTCATGCCCCGTGTCTGTCTCCTGTTGCCCTGCAACCCCAGCTCATGCCCTGTGTCTGTCTCCTGTTGCCCCCCATCCCCCGCTCATGCCCCGTGTCTGTCTCTGTTGTTCCCCCCACCCCCCGCTCATGCCCCGTGTCTGTCTCCGGTTCCCCCCAACCCCCGCTCATGCCCCGTGTCTCTCTCCTGTTGCCCCCCACTCATGCCCCGTGTCTGTCTCCTGTACCCCCCACCCCCCGCTCATGCCCCGTGTCTGTCTCCTGTACCCCCCACCCCCCGCTCATGCCCCGTGTCTGTCTCCTCTTGCCCCCCCGCTCATGCCCCGTGTCTGTCTCCTGTTCCCCCCACCTGCTCATGTCCCGTGTCTCTCTCCTGTTGCCCCCCACCCCCGCTCATGCCCCGTGTCTGTCTCCTGTACCCCCCCACCCCCCGCTCATGCCCCGTGTCTCTCTCCTGTTGCCCCCCACCCCCTGCTCATGCCCCGTGTCTGTCTCCTGTACCCCCCGCTCATGCCCTGTGTCTGTCTTCTGTTCCCCCCACCCCCCGCTCATGACCCGTGTCTGTCTACTGTTCCGCCCACCCCCTGCTCATGCCCCGTGTCTGTCTCCTGTTGCCCCACCCATGCCCTGTGTCTGTCTCCTGTTCCTCCCCACTCTGCGCTCATGCCCCGTGTCTCTCTCCTGTTGCCCCCCACCCCCCGCTCATGCCCCGTGTCTGTCTCCTGTTGCCCCCCACCCTCCCACTCATGCCCCGTGTCTGTCTCCTGTTCTCCCTACCCCTGCTCATGCCCCGTGTCTGTCTCCTGTACCCCCCACCCCCCGCTCATGTCCCGTGTCTGTCTCCTGTTGCCTCCCGCTCATGCCCCGTGTCTGTCTCCTGTTCCCCCCACCCGCTCATGCCCCGTGTCTCTCTCCTGTTGCCCCCCACCCCCCGCTCATGCCCTGTGTCTGTCTCCTGTACCCCCCCACCCCCCTGCTTATGCCCTGTGTTTCTCTCCTGTTGCCCCCACCCTCTGCTCATGCCCTGTGTCTGTCTCCTGACCCCTCCACCCCCCGCTCATGCCCCGTGTCTCTCTCCTGTTGCCCCCCACTCCCCCGCTCATGCCTGTGTCTGTCTCCTGTTCCCCCACCCCCCGCTCATGCCCCGTGTCTGTCTCCTTGCCTCCACCCATGCCCCGTGTCTGTCTCCTGCACCCCCCACTCCGCGCTCATGCCCCGTGTCTCTCTCCTGTTGCCCCCCGTTCATGCCCTGTGTCTGTCTCCTGTTGCCCCCCACCCCCCGCTCATGCCCCGTGTCTGTCTCCTGTTGCCCCCCAACCCCCCACTCATGCCCCGTGTCTGTCTCCTGTTCTCCCCACCCCCGCTCATGCCCCGTATCTGTCTCCTGTTCCCCAAAATCCCCCGCTCATGCCCCGTGTCTGTCTCGTGTTCCTGCCACCCCCCGCTCATGCCCCGTGTCTGTCTCCTGTTGCCCCCACACCCCCCTCATGCCCCGTGTCTGTTCTCCCCACCCCCGCTCATGCCCCGTGTCTGTTGTTCCCCCCAACCCCGCTCATGCCCCGTGTCTGTCTCCTGTTCAACCCACCCCCCGCTCATGTCCCGTGTCTGTCTCCTGTTGCCCCCCACGCCCCCCGCTCATGCCCCGTGTCTGTTCTCCACACCCCCCGCTCATGCCCCATGTCTGTTGTTCCCCCCACCCCCCGCTCATGCCCCGTGTCTGTCTCCTGTTCCCCCCACCCCCCGCTCATGCCCCGTGTCTGTCTCCTGTTGCACCCCACCCCCCGCTCATGCCCCGTGTCTGTCTCCCTTTCTCCCCACCCCCTGCTCATGCTCCATGTCTGTCTCCTGTTCCCCCCACCCCCGCCCATGCCCCGTGTCTGTCTCCTGTTGCCCCCCACCCCCTGCTCATGCCCTGTGTCTCTCCTGTTGCCCCCCACCCCCCGCTCATGCCCCATGTCTGTCTCTTGTTGCCCCCCGCTCATGCCCCGTGTCTGTCTCCCTGTTCTCCCCACCCCCCGCTCATGCTCCATGTCTGTCTCCTGTTGCCCCCCACCCTACTCATGGCCCGTGTCTGTCTCCTGTTGCCCCCCACCCCCTGCTCATGCCCCGTGTCTGTCTTCTGTTGCCCCCCACCCCCTGCTCATGCCCCGTGTCTGTCTCCTGTTGCCCCCCAGCCCCCGCTCATGCCCCGTGTCTGTCTCTGTTGTTCCCCCCACCCCCGCTCATGCCCCGTGTCTGTCTCTTGTTCCCCCCACCCCCCGCCCATTCCCCGTGTCTCTCTCCTGTTGCCCCCCACCCCCTGCTCATGCCCCGTGTCTGTCTCCTGTACCCCCCACTCATGCCCCGTGTCTGTCTCCTGTTGCCCCCCGCTCATGCCCCGTGTCTGTCTCCTGTTCCCCCCACCCGCTCATGTCCCGTGTCTCTCTACTGTTGCCCCCCACCCCCCGCTCATGCCCTGTGTTTCTCTCCTGTTGCCCCCACCCCCTGCTCATGCCCCGTGTCTGTCTCCTGACCCCTCCACCCCCGCTCATGCCCCGTGTCTCTCTGCTGTTGCCCCCCACTACCCCACTCATGCCTGTGTCTGTCTCCTGTTCCCCCACCCCCCGCTCATGCCCCGTGTCTGTCTCCTTGCCCCCACCCATGCCCCGTGTCTGTCTCCTGTACCCCCCCACTCCGCGCTCATGCCCCGTGTCTCTCTCCTGTTGCCCCCCACCCCCCGCTCATGCCCCGTGTCTGTCTCCTGTTGCCCCCACCCCCGCTCATGCCCCGTGTCTGTCTCCTATTGCCCCCCACTCATGCCCCGTGTCTGTCTCCTGTTCTCCCCACCCCCGCTCATGCCCCGTATCTGTCTCCTGTTCCCCACAATCCCCCGCTCATGCCCCGTGTCTGTCTCCTGTTGGCCCCACACCCCCCCTCATGCCCCGTGTCTGTTCTCCCCACCCCCCGCTCATGCCCCGTGTCTGTTGTTCCCCCCACCCCTGCTCATGCCCCGTGTCTGTCTCCTGTTCCCCCCACCCCACGCTCATGCCCCGTGTCTGTCTCCTGTTCTCCCCACCCCCTGCTCATGCTCCGTGCATGTCTCCTGTTCCCCCCACCCCCTGCTCATGCCCCGTGTCTGTCTCCTGTTGCCCCCCACCCCCTGCTCATGGCCCGTGTCTGTCTCCTGTTGCCCCCCAACACCCGCTCATGCCCCGTGTCTGTCTCCTGTTGCCCGCCACCCCCCGCTCATGCCCCGCGTCTGTCTCCTGTTGCCCTCCACCCCCAATCATGCCCTGTGTGTGTCTCTGTTGTTCCCCCCACCCCCCGCTCATTCCCCGTGTCTGTCTCCTGTTCCCCCCACCCCCGCTCATGCCCCGTGTCTCTCTCCTGTTGCCCCCCACTCTCCGCTCCTGCCCCGTGTCTGTCTCCTGTACCCCCCGCCCCCCGCTCATGCCCCGTGTCTGCCTCCTGTTGCCCCCCGCTCATGCCCGTGTCTGTCTCCTGTTCCCCCACCCGCTGATGTCCAGTGTCTCTCTCCTGTTGCCCCCCAACCCCCGCTCATGCACTGTGTCTGTCTCCTGTACCCCCCACCCCCCTGCTCATGCCCGTGTCTCTCTCCTGTTGCCCCCACCCCCTGCTCATGCCCCGTGTCTATCTCCTGACACCCCCACCCCCTGCTCATGCCCCGTGTCTCTCTCCTGTTGCCCCCCACTCCCCCGCTCATGCCCCGTGTCTGTCTCCTGTTCCCCCCACCCCCCCGCTCATGCCCCGTGTCTGTCTCCTGTTCCCCCACCCCCCGCTCATGCCCCGTGTCTGTCTCCTGTTGCCCCCACCCATGCCCCGTGTCCTGTCTCCTGTACCCCCCCACTCCACGCTCATGCCTGTGTCTCTCTCCTGTTGCCCCCCACCCCCTCGCTCATGCCCCGTGTCAGTCTCCTGTTGCCCCCCACCCCCCGCTCATGCCCCGTGTCTGTCTCCTGTTGCCCCCCACCCCCCCGCTCATGCCCCGCGTCTGTCTCCTGTTCTCCCCACCCCCGCTCATGCCCCGTATCTGTCTCCTGTTCCCCCATCCCCGCTCATGCCCCGTGTCTGTCTCCTGTTCTTCCCACCCCGCTCATGTCCCGTGCCTGTCTCCTGTTGCCCCCCAAACCCCCTGCTCATGCCCCGTGTCTGTTCTCCCCACCCCCCGCTCATGCCCCGTGTCTGTTGTTCCCCCCACCCCCCGCTCATGCCCCGTGTCTGTCTCCTGTTCCCCTCACCCCCGTGTCTGTCTCCTGTTCTCCCCACCCCCTGCTCATGCTCCCTGTCTGTCTCCTGTTCCCCCCACCCCCGCTCATGCCCCGTGTCTGACTCCTGTTGCCCCCACCCCCTGCTCATGCCCCGTGTCTGTCTCCTGTTGCCCCCCACCCCCCGCTCATGCCCAGTGTCTGTCTCCTGTTGCCCCGCAACCCCCGCTCATGCCCTGTGTCTGTCTCCTGTTGCCCCCCATACCCCGCTCATGCCCCGTGTCTGTCTCTGTTGTTCCCCCCACCCCCCGCTCATGCCCCGTGTCTGTCTCCGGTTCCCCCAACCCCTGCTCATGCCCCGTGTCTCTCTCCTGTTGCCCCCCACCCCCAACTCATGCCCTGTGTCTGTCTCCTGTACCCCCCCACCCCCCGCTAATGCCCCGTGTCTGTCTCCTGTACCCCCCTACCCCCCGCTCATGCCCCGTGTCTGTCTCCTGTTGCCCCCCGCTCATGCCCCGTGTGTGTCTCCTGTTCCCCCCACCTGCTCATGTCCCGTGTCTCTCTTCTGTTGCCCCCCACCCCCGCTCATGCCCCGTGTCTGTCTCCTGTACCCCCCATCGCCCCGCTCATGCCCCGTGTCTCTCTCCTGTTGCCCCCACCCCCTGCTCATGCCCCGTGTCTGTCTCCTGTACCCCCCGCTCATGCCCTGTGTCTCTCTCCTGTTTCCCCCCACTCCCCCGCTCATGCCCCGTGTCTGTCTTCTGTTCCCCCCACCCCCCGCTCATGCCCCGTGTCTGTCTACTGTTCCCCCCACCCCCCGCTCATGCCCCGTGTCTGTCTCCTGTTGCCCCCACCCATGCCCCGTGTTTGTCTACTGTTCCTCCCCACTCCGCGCTCATGCCCCGTGTCTCTCTCCTGTTGCCCCCCACCCCCCGCTCATGCCCCGTGTCTGTCTCCTGTTCTCGCCAACCCCTGCTCATGCTCTGTGTCTGTCTCCTGTTCCCCCCCACCCCCCGCTCGTGCCCCGTGTCTGTCTCCTGTTGCCCCCCACCCCCTGCTCATGGCCCGTGTCTGTCTCTGTTTCCCCCCACCCCCCGCTCATGCCCCGTGTCTGTCTCCTGTGGCCCCCCCACCCCCCGCTCATGCCCCGCGTCTGTCTCCTGTTCTCCCCACCCCCCGCTCATGGCCCGTGTCTGTCTCCTGTTGCCCCCCACCCCCCGCTCATGCCCTGTGTCTGTCTCCTGTTGCCCCCCACCCCCCGCTCATGCCCTGTGTCTGTCTCCTGTTGCCCCCCACCCCCCCACTCATGCCCCGTGTCTGTCTCCTGTTCTCCCCACCCCCGCTCATGCCCCGTATCTGTCTCCTGTTCCCCACAATCCCTCGCTCATGCCCCGTGTCTGTCTCCTGTTCCTGCCACCCCCCGCTCATGCCCCGTGTCTGTCTCCTATTGCCCCCACACCCCCTCATGCCCCGTGTCTGTTGTTCCCCCCACCCCCGCTCATGCCCCGTGTCTGTCTCCTGTTCCCCCCACCCCACGCTCATGCCCCGTGTCTGTCTCCTGTTCTCCCCACCCCCTGCTCATGCTCCGTGTCTGTCTCCTGTTCCCCCCCACCCCCCGCTCATGCCCCGTGTCTGTCTCCTGTTGCCCCCCACACCCCGCTCATGGCCCGTGTCTGTCTCCTGTTGCCCCCCACCCCCCGCTCATGCCCCGTGTCTGTCTCCCGTTGCCCCCCACCCCCTGCTCATGCCCCGCGTCTGTCTCCTGTTGCCCCCCACCCCCAATTATGCCATGTGTCTGTCTCTGTTGTTCCTCCCACCCCCCGCTCATTCCCCGTGTCTGTCTCCTGTTCCCCCCACCCCACGCTCATGCCCCGTGTCTGTCTCCTGTTCTCCCCACCCCCTGCTCATGCTCCGTGTCTGTCTCCTGTTCCCCCCCACCCCCCGCTCATGCCCCGTGTCTCTCTCCTGTTGCCCCCCTCTCCCCGCTCATGCCCCGTGTCTGTCTCCTGTACCCCCCACCCCCCGCTCATGCCCCGTGTCTGTCTCCTGTTGCCCCCGCTCATGCCCCGTGTCTGTCTCATGTCCCGTGTCTCTCTCCTGTTGCCCCCCAACCCCCGCTCATGCCCTGTGTCTGTCTCCTGTACCCCCCATCCCCCTTCTCATGCCCGTGTCTCTCTCCTGTTGCCCCCCACTCCCTGCTCATGCCCCGTGTCTGTCTCCTGTTGCCCCCCACTCCCCCGCTCATGCCCAGTGTCTGTCTCCTGTTCCCCCCACCGCCCTGCTCATGCCCCGTGTCTGTTTCCTGTTCCCCCCGCTCATGCCCCGTGTCTGTCTCCTGTTCCCCCACCCGCTCATGTCCCGTGTCTCTCTCCCGTTGCCCCCCAACCCCCCCTCATGCCCTGTGTCTGTCTCCAGTACCCCCCACCCCCCGCTCATGACCGTGTCTCTCTCCTGTTGCCCCCCACCCCCTGCTCATGCCCCGTGTCTGTCTCCTGACACCCCCACCCCCTGCTCATGCCCCGTGTCTCTCTCCTGTTGCCCCCCACTCCCCCGCTCATGCCCCGTGTCTGTCTCCTGTTCCCCCCACCCCCCTGCTCATGCCCCGTGTCTGTCTCCTGTTCCCCCACCCCCCGCTCATGCCCCGTGTCTGTCTCCTGTTGCCCCCACCCATGCCCCGTGTCCTGTCTCCTGTACCCCCCCATTCCGCGCTCATGCCCCGTGTCGCTCTCCTGTTGCCCCCCACCCCCCCGCTCATGCCCCATGTCTGTCTCCTGTTGCCCGCACCCCCCGCTCATGCCCCGTGCCTGTCTCCTGTTGCCCCCCTCCCCCCGCTCATGCCCCGTGTCTGTCTCCTGTACTCCCCACCCCCGCTCATGCCCTGTATCTGTCTCCTGTTCCCCCCATCCCCCACTCATGCCCCGTGTCTGTCTCCTGTTCCTCCCACCCCCTGCTCATGCCCCGTGTCTCTCTCCTGTTGCCCCCCACTCCCCTGCTCATGCCCCGTGTCTGTCTCCTGTTCCCCCCACCCCCCTGCTCATGCCCCGTGTCTGTCTCCTGTTCCCCCACCCCCCGCTCATGCCCCGTGTCTGTCTCCTGTTGCCCCCACCCATGCCCCGTGTCCTGTCTCCTGTACCCCCCCACTCCGTGCTCATGCCCCGTGTCGCTCTCCTGTTGCCCCCCACCCCCCCGCTCATGCCCCGTGTCTGTCTCCTGTTGCCCCCCACCCCCCGCTCATGCCCCGTGTCTGTCTCCTGTTGCCCCCCACCCCCCCGCTCATGCCCCGTGTCTGTCTCCTGTTCTCACCACCCCCGCTCATGCCCTGTATCTGTCTCCTGTTCCCCCCATCCCCCGCTCATGCCCCGTGTCTGTCATCTGTTCCTCCCACCCCCCCTCATGTCCCGTGTCTGTCTCCTGTTGCCCCCCACACCCCCCGCTCATGCCCCGTGTCTGTTGTTCCCCCCACCCCCTCTCATGCCCCGTGTCTGTCTCCTGTTCCCCTCACCCCCCGCTCATGCCCCGTGTCTGTCTCCTGTTCTCCCCACCCCCTGCTCATCCTCCGGGTCTGTCTCCTGTTCCCCCCACCCCCGCTCATGCCCTGTGTCTGTCTCCTGTTGCCCCCCACCCCCTGCTCATTTCCCGTGTCTGTCTCCTGTTACCCCCCACCCCCCGCTCATGCCCCGTGTCTGTCTCCTGTTGCCCCGCAACCCCCGCTCATGCCATGTGTCTGTCTCCTGTTGCCCCCCACCCCCCGCTCATGCCCCGTGTCTGTCTCTGTTGTTCCCCCCAACCCCCGCTCATGCCCCGTGTCTCTCTCCTGTTGCCCCCCACTCATGCCCCGTGTCTGTCCCCTGTACCCCCCCACCCCCCCGCTCATGCCCCGTGTCTGTCTCCTGTACCCCCACCCCCCGCTCATGCCCTGTGTCTGTCTCCTGTTGCCCCCCACCCCCTGCTCATGCCCCGCGTCTGTCTCCTGTTGCCCCCCACCCCCAATTATGCCATGTGTCTGTCTCTGTTGTTCCTCCCACCCCCCGCTCATTCCCCGTGTCTGTCTCCGGTTCCCCCCACCCCCGCTCATGCCCCGTGTCTCTCTTCTGTTGCCCCCCTCTCCCCGCTCATGCCCCGTGTCTGTCTCCTGTACCCCCCACCCCCCGCTCATGCCCCGTGTCTGTCTCCTGTTGCCCCCCGCTCATGCCCCGTGTCTGTCTCCTGTTCCCCCACCCGCTCATGTCCCGTGTCTCTCTCCTGTTGCCCCCCAACCCCCGCTCATGCCCTGTGTCTGTCTCCTGTACCCCCCACCCCCCTGCTCATGCCCGTGTCTCTCTCCTGTTGCCCCCCACCCCCTGCTCATGCCCCGTGTCTGTCTCCTGACACCCCCACCCCCTGCTCATGCCCCGTGTCTCTCTCCTGTTGCCCCCCCACTCCCCCGCTCATGCCCAGTGTCTGTCTCCTGTTCCCCCCACCGCCCTGCTCATGCCCCGTGTCTCTCTCCTGTTGCACCCCACTCCCCCGCTCATGCCCCGTGTCTGTCTCCTGTTGCCCCCCTCCCCCCGCTCATGCCCCGTGTCTGTCTCCTGTACTCCCCACCCCCGCTCATGCCCTGTATCTGTCTCCTGTTCCCCCCATCCCCCACTCATGCCCCGTGTCTGTCTCCTGTTCCTCCCACCCCCTGCTCATGCCCCGTGTCTCTCTCCTGTTGCCCCCCACTCCCCTGCTCATGCCCCGTGTCTGTCTCCTGTTCCCCCCACCCCCCTGCTCATGCCCCGTGTCTGTCTCCTGTTCCCCGACCCCCCGCTCATGCCCCGTGTCTGTCTCCTGTTGCCCCCACCCATGCCCCGTGTCCTGTCTCCTGTACCCCCCCACTCCGCGCTCATGCCCCGTGTCGCTCTCCTGTTGCCCCCCACCCCCCCGCTCATGCCCCGTGTCTGTCTCCTGTTGCCCCCCACCCCCCGCTCATGCCCCGTGTCTGTCTCCTGTTGCCCCCCACCCCCCCGCTCATGCCCCGTGTCTGTCTCCTGTTCTCACCACCCCCGCTCATGCCCTGTATCTGTCTCCTGTTCCCCCCATCCCCCGCTCATGCCCCGTGTCTGTCATCTGTTCCTCCCACCCCCCCTCATGTCCCGTGTCTGTCTCCTGTTGCCCCCCACACCCCCCGCTCATGCCCCGTGTCTGTTGTTCCCCCCACCCCCTCTCATGCCCCGTGTCTGTCTCCTGTTCCCCTCACCCCCCGCTCATGCCCCGTGTCTGTCTCCTGTTCTCCCCACCCCCTGCTCATCCTCCGGGTCTGTCTCCTGTTCCCCCCACCCCCGCTCATGCCCTGTGTCTGTCTCCTGTTGCCCCCCACCCCCTGCTCATTTCCCGTGTCTGTCTCCTGTTACCCCCCACCCCCCGCTCATGCCCCGTGTCTGTCTCCTGTTGCCCCGCAACCCCCGCTCATGCCATGTGTCTGTCTCCTGTTGCCCCCCACCCCCCGCTCATGCCCCGTGTCTGTCTCTGTTGTTCCCCCCAACCCCCGCTCATGCCCCGTGTCTCTCTCCTGTTGCCCCCCACTCATGCCCCGTGTCTGTCCCCTGTACCCCCCCACCCCCCCGCTCATGCCCCGTGTCTGTCTCCTGTACCCCCACCCCCCGCTCATGCCCTGTGTCTGTCTCCTGTTGCCCCCCACCCCCTGCTCATGCCCTGCGTCTGTCTCCTGTTGCCCCCCACCCCCAATTATGCCATGTGTCTGTCTCTGTTGTTCCTCCCACCCCCCGCTCATTCCCCGTGTCTGTCTCTGGTTCCCCCCACCCCCGCTCATGCCCCGTGTCTCTCTTCTGTTGCCCCCCTCTCCCCGCTCATGCCCCGTGTCTGTCTCCTGTACCCCCCACCCCCGCTCATGCCCCGTGTCTGTCTCCTGTTGCCCCCCGCTCATGCCCCGTGTCTGTCTCCTGTTCCCCCACCCGCTCATGTCCCGTGTCTCTCTCCTGTTGCCCCCCAACCCCCGCTCATGCCCTGTGTCTGTCTCCTGTACCCCCCACCCCCCTGCTCATGCCCGTGTCTCTCTCCTGTTGCCCCCCACCCCCTGCTCATGCCCCGTGTCTGTCTCCTGACACCCCCACCCCCTGCTCATGCCCCGTGTCTCTCTCCTGTTGCCCCCCCACTCCCCCGCTCATGCCCAGTGTCTGTCTCCTGTTCCCCCCACCGCCCTGCTCATGCCCCGTGTCTCTCTCCTGTTGCACCCCACTCCCCCGCTCATGCCCCGTGTCTGTCTCCTGTTCCCCCCACCCCCCTGCTCATGCCCCGTATCTGTCTCCTGTTCCCCCACCCCCCGCTCATGCCCCGTGTCTGTCTCCTGTACCCCCCCACTCCGCGCTCATGCCCCGTGTCGCTCTCCTGTTGCCCCCCACCCCCCCGCTCATGCCCCGTGTCTGTCTCCTGTTGCCCCCACCCCCCGCTCATGCCCCGTGTCTGTCTCCTGTTGCCCCCCACCCCCGCTCATGCCCCGTGTCTGTCTCCTGTACTCCCCACCCCCGCTCATGCCCTGTATCTGTCTCCTGTTGCCCCGCAACCCCCGCTCATGCCATGTGTCTGTCTCCTGTTGCCCCCCACCCCCCGCTCATGCCCTGTATCTGTCTCCTGTTCCCCCCATCCCCCACTCATGCCCCGTGTCTGTCTCCTGTTCCTCCCACCCCCTGCTCATGCCCCGTGTCTCTCTCCTGTTGCCCCCCACTCCCCTGCTCATGCCCCGTGTCTGTCTCCTGTTCCCCCCACCCCCCTGCTCATGCCCCGTGTCTGTCTCCTGTTCCCCCACCCCCCGCTCATGCCCCCTGTCTGTCTCCTGTTGCCCCCACCCATGCCCCGTGTCCTGTCTCCTGTACCCCCCCACTCCGCGCTCATGCCCCGTGTCGCTCTCCTGTTGCCCCCCACCCCCCCGCTCATGCCCCGTGTCTGTCTCCTGTTGCCCCCCACCCCCCGCTCATGCCCCGTGTCTGTCTCCTGTTGCCCCCCACCCCCCCGCTCATGCCCCGTGTCTGTCTCCTGTTCTCACCACCCCCGCTCATGCCCTGTATCTGTCTCCTGTTCCCCCCATCCCCCGCTCATGCCCCGTGTCTGTCATCTGTTCCTCCCACCCCCCGCTCATGCCCCGTGTCTGTTGTTCCCCCCACCCCCTCTCATGCCCCGTGTCTGTCTCCTGTTCCCCTCACCCCCCGCTCATGCCCTGTGTCTGTCTCCTGTTGCCCCCCACCCCCTGCTCATTCCCTGTGTCTGTCTCCTGTTGCCCCCCACCCCCGCTCATGCCCCGTGTCTGTTTCCTGTTGCCCCGCAACCCCCGCTCATGCCATGTGTCTGTCTCCTGTTGCCCCCCACCCCCCGCTCATGCCCCGTGTCTGTCTCTGTTGTTCCCCCCACCCCCCGCTCATGCCCCGTGTTTGTCTCTGGTTCCCCCCAACCCCCGCTCATGCCCCGTGTCTCTCTCCTGTTGCCCCCCACTCATGCCCCGTGTCTGTCCCCTGTACCCCCCCACACCCCCGCTCATGCCCCGTGTCTGTCTCCTATACCCCCACCCCCCGCTCATGCCCTGTGTCTGTCTCCTGTTGCCCCCCACCCCCTGCTCATGCCCCGCGTCTGTCTCCTGTTGCCCCCCACCCCCAATTATGCCATGTGTCTGTCTCTGTTGTTCCTCCCACCCCCCTCTCATTCCCCCTGTCTGTCTCCTGTTCCCCCCACCCCCGCTCATGCCCCGTGTCTCTCTCCTGTTGCCCCCCTCTCCCCGCTCATGCCCCGTGTCTGTCTCCTTTACCCCCCACCCCCCGCTCATGCCCCGTGTCTGTCTCCTGTTGCCCCCCGCTCATGCCCCGTGTCTGTCTCCTGTTCCCCCACCCGCTCATGTCCCGTGTCTCTCTCCTGTTGCCCCCCAACCCCCGCTCATGCCCTGTGTCTGTCTCCTGTACCCCCCACCCCCTGCTCATGCCCGTGTCTCTCTCCTGTTGCCCCCCACCCCCTGCTCATGCCCCGTGTCTGTCTCCTGACACCCCCACCCCCTGCTCATGCCCCGTGTCTCTCTCCTGTTGCCCCCCCACTCCCCCGCTCATGCCCAGTGTCTGTCTCCTGTTCCCCCCACCGCCCTGCTCATGCCCCGTGTCTGTCTCCTGTTCCCCCCGCTCATGCCCCGTGTCTGTCTCCTGTTCCCCCACCCGCTCATGTCCCGTGTCTCTCTCCCGTTGCCCCCCAAACCCCCCTCATGCCCTGTGTCTGTCTCCTGTACCCCCCACCCCCCGCTCATGACCGTGTCTCTCTCCTGTTGCCCCCCACCCCCTGCTCATGCCCCGTGTCTGTCTCCTGACACCCCCACCCCCTGCTCATGCCCCGTGTCTCTCTCCTGTTGCCCCCCACTCCCCCGCTCATGCCCCGTGTCTGTCTCCTGTTCCCCCCACCCCCCTGCTCATGCCCCGTGTCTGTCTCCTGTTCCCCCACCCCCCGCTCATGCCCCGTGTCTGTCTCCTGTTGCCCCCACCCATGCCCCGTGTCCTGTCTCCTGTACCCGCCCACTCCGCGCTCTTTCCCCGTGTCGCTCTCCTGTTGCCCCCCACCCCCCGCTCATGCCCCGTGTCTGTCTCCTGTTGCCCCCCACCCCCCGCTCATGCCCCGTGTCTGTCTCCTGTTGCCCCCCACCCCCCCGCTCATGCCCCGTGTCTGTCTCCTGTACTCCCCACCCCGCTCATGCCCTGTATCTGTCTCCTGTTCCCCCCATCCCCCACTCATGCCCCGTGTCTGTCTCCTGTTCCTCCCACCCCCTGCTCATGCCCCGTGTCTCTCTCCTGGTGCCCCCCACTCCCCTGCTCATGCCCTGTGTCTGTCTCCTGTTCCCCCCACCCCCCTGCTCATGCCCCGTGTCTGTCTCCTGTTCCCCCACCCCCCGCTCATGCCCCGTGTCTGTCTCCTGTTGCCCCCACCCATGCCCCGTGTCCTGTCTCCTGTACCCCCCACTCCGCGCTCATGCCCCGTGTCGCTCTCCTGTTGCCCCCCACCCCCCTGCTCATGCCCCGTGTCTGTCTCCTGTTGCCCCCCACCCCCCGCTCATGCCCCGTGTCTGTCTCCTGTTGCCCCCCACCCCCCCGCTCATGCCCCGTGTCTGTCTCCTGTTCTCACCACCCCCGCTCATGCCCTGTATCTGTCTCCTGTTCCCCCATCCCCCGCTCATGCCCCGTGTCTGTCATCTGTTCCTCCCACCCCCCCCTCATGTCCCGTGTCTGTCTCCTGTTGCCCCCCACCCCCCCCGCTCATGCCCCGTGTCTGTTCTCCCCACCCCCCGCTCATGCCCCGTGTCTGTTGTTCCCCCCACCCCCTCTCATGCCCCGTGTCTGTCTCCTGTTCCCCTCACCCCCCGCTCATGCCCCGTGTCTGTCTCCTGTTCTCCCCACCCCCTGCTCATCCTCCGTGTCTGTCTCCTGTTCCCCCCACCCCCGCTCATGCCCTGTGTCTGTCTCCTGTTGCCCCCACCCCCTGCTCATGCCCCGTGTCTGTCTCCTGTTGCCCCCCACCCCCCGCTCATGACCCGTGTCTGTCTCCTGTTGCCCCGCAACCCCCGCTCATGCCATGTGTCTGTCTCCTGTTGCCCCCCACCTCCGCTCATGCCCCGTGTCTGTCTCTGTTGTTCCCCCCACCCCCCGCTCATGCCCCGTGTCTGTCTCTGGTTCCCCCCAACCCCCGCTCATGCCCCGTGTCTCTCTCCTGTTGCCCCCCACTCATGCCCCGTGTCTGTCCCCTGTATCCCCCCACCCCCCCGCTCATGCCCCGTGTCTGTCTCCTGTACCCCCACCCGCCGCTCATGCCCTGTGTCTGTCTCTTGTTGCCCCCCTCTCATGCCCGTGTGTGTCTCCTGTTCCCCCACCTGCTCATGTCCCATGTCTCACTCCTGTTGCCCCCCACCCCCGCTCATGCCCCGTGTCTGTCTCCTGTACCCCCCCACCCCCCCGCTCATGCCCCGTGTCTCTCTCCTGTTGCCCCCCACCCCCTGCTCATGCGCCGTGTCTGTCTCCTGTACCCCCCTCTCATGCCCTGTGTCTCTCTCCTGTTTCCCTCCACTCCCCCGCTCATGCCCCATGTCTGTCTTCTGTTCCCCCCACCCCCGCTCATTCCCCGTGTCTGTCTACTGTTCCCCCACCCCCCGCTCATGCCCCATGTCTGTCTCCTGTTGCCCCCACCCATGCCCCGTGTCTGTCTACTGTTCCTCCCCACTCCACGCTCATGCCCCGTGTCTCTCTCCTGTTGCCCCCCAACCACCGCTCATGCCCCGTGTCTGTCTCCTGTTGCCCCCCACCGCCCCACTCATGCCCCGTGTCTGTCTCCTGTTCTCCCCACCCCTGCTCATGCCCCGTATCTGTCTCCTGTTCCCCCCATCCCCCGCTCATGCCCCGTGTCTGTCTCCTGTTCTCCCCACCCCCCGCTCATGCCCCGTGTCTGTCTCCTGTTCTCCCCACCCCCCGCTCATGCCCCGTGTCTCTTTCCTGTTGGCCCCAATCCCCGCTCATGCCCCGTGTCTGTCTCCTGTTGATCCCCACCCCCGCTCATGCCCCGTGTCTGTCTCCTGTTGCCCCCCGCTCATGCCCCGTGTCTGTCTCCTGTACCCCCCCACACCCCGCTCATGCCCCGTGTCTGTCTCCTGTTGCCCCCCCGCTCATGCCCCGTGTCTGTCTCCTGTTCCCCCCACCTGCTCATGTCCCGTGTCTCTCTCCTGTTGCCCCCCCGCTCATGCCCCGTGTCTGTCTCCTGTACCCCCCACCCCCCGCTCATGCCCGTGTCTCTCTCCTGTTGCCCCCCACCCCCTGCTCATGCCCGTGTCTGTCTCCTGTACCCCCCGCTCATGCCCTGTGTCTCTCTCCTGTTTCCCCCCACTCCCCCGCTCATGCCCCGTGTCTGTCTTCTGTTCCCCCCACCCCCCGCTCATGCCCCGTGTCTGTCTACTGTTCCCCCCACCCCCGCTCATGCCCCGTGTCTGTCTCCTGTTGCCCCCACCCATGCCCCGTGTCTGTCTACTGTTCCTCCCCACTCCGCGCTCATGCCCCGTGTCTCTCTCCTGTTGCCCCCCACCCCCCTCTCATGCCCCATGTCTGTCTCCTGTTGCCCCCCACCCCCCCACTCATGCCCCGTGTCTGTCTCCTGCTCATGCCCACCCCTGCTCATGCCCCGTATCTGTCGTCTGTCTCCTGTTCTCCCCACCCCCCCGCTCATGCCCCGTGTCTGTCGTCTGTCTCCTGTTCTCCCCACCCCCCGCTCATGCCCCGTGTCTCTTTCCTGTTGGCCCCACTCCCCACTCATGCCCCGTGTCTGTCTCCTGTTGCCCCCCACCCCCTGCTCATGCCCCGTGTCTGTCTCCTGTTGCCCCCACCCCCTGCTCATGCCCCGTGTCTCTCCTGTTGCCCCGCACCCCCCGCTCATGCCCCATGTCTGTCTCCTGTTGCCCCCCACCCCCCGCTCATGCCCCGTGTCTGTCTCCTGTTCTCCCCACCCCCGCTCATGCCCTTGTTTCCCTCGTGTTACCCCCCACACCCCCTGCTCATGCCCCGTGTCTCCCTCGTGTTCCCCCCACAACCTGCTCATGCCCCTTGTCTCTCTCCTTTCCCCCCACCCCCGCTCATGTCCCGTGTGTGCCCTGTACCCCCCGCTCATGCCCCGTGTCTCCCTCGTGTTCCTCCCCACCCGCCGTTCATACCCCGTGTCTCCCTCATGTTCCTTCCCATTTGCTGCTCATGCCCCGTGTCTCTCTCGTGTTCCCCCACCACCGCTCATGCCCCGTGTTTCCTTCTTTTTCCCCCAACCCCCTGCTCATGCCCCGTTTGTACCCTGTTCCCTCTCACCCCTGCTCATGCCCATGTGTCTCCCCTGTTCCCCTCTACCCCCAGCTCATGCCCTGTTGTGTTCTTTATACACCCCGCCTTCCCTTTCCATGGTGGCCATCTTGGTAAAAGATTTTCCTTCCTACACCGGGACGCCGCAGGCGTTCCGGTGTAGGAAGGAAAATCTTTTTTTTTTTTTTACCACCCGGCGTTCCCACTTTGAGGACGTAAGATGTTAGTGGTCTTCATCTATTGAAAAGGATGTTATGGTGACGTTGCACTAATAAAAACCTATACATTTTGTAAAAAAAAAAATGTTACAGGCACGTTATGGTTAAGTTGCACTAATAAAAACCTATGAAATTCAATGAAAAAACTTTGTTAAAGGGACGTTATGGTTAAGTTGCGCTACTAAAAACCTATGAAATTCAGTGAAAAAACTTTGTCAAAGGGATGTTATGGTTCCAAGTAAAACCGAAAAACCCTTGAAATTTGCCAGTTATGGTAAGCTAAGCAACCATAACTCGCGCCACCACCGTGCACTGCTAAGACTAACACCCAGGACATCAAAGATGACATCACAAATGTCATTGATGACATCACATGTCTGGCTCACTCTGTTTTCTTTTGCTGACATATCTAGGCCACATGGTTTTCTTCAGTAACAGTCAGAAACTAAAAATGTTATTTTATTTGTAGACGTATCCTTCAAGTAGGTTCTTACAGTAATTCCCTTAGAGTCCAGTCACATCATATGAAACATATACATACGGGAAGACACAAGCTTGAAAGACAGCAATCCTTTTTGTGCAAAAGATAATCAATAGACTTATGAGCACTTTCTGATAGTTCTGTTGTTTTTTTTTTATGGCTGTACTTTCCCTGTGGGTCCAATCACATCAAGTGATACATATACATAGGGTAAATAGCAGCTTTGAAACAGAGCAATCATTTATTTGCATGAAAATAATCAGTTAAGTTATGAATTGTTTCTGCTACTACTTGTGCATTTTTGCTAACTTCACTTTCCCTGTATATACCTATATTGGTATGTGTTCTTGTGTCTTTGTGTTTAGTCTATAGTAATTTAATTATGTAATACATGTGTTTTATTAGCTACGTATTACATATTTCACAGTACACAAAAATCTATTAAGAAAACAATTATCATTTCATTATTCAACATATTAACATTACGAATATTATACCTTCATCTTGTACGCTGCACATAATGTTATGTTTCTGTATGAGTAGCTTAGTATACTAGATAGAACCCCATAATAGAATGCTATTTATATCAATGCATCGTTCAATGCACTAATTAGGGTATGATATTTATTGCAATGATCCTTGACACTTGTTTCGCAACATTATAATAAGAATCCCTTGTACACATTTTTCATGAAAAGTACATACACATGTGATGTCATCAGTGATGTCATCAACGACATTTGTGATGTCATCTTTGATGTCCTGGGTGTTAGTCTTAGCAGTGCACGGTGGTGGTGCGAGTTATGGTTGCTTAGCTTACCATAACTGGTGAATTTCAAGGGTTTTTCGGTTTTACTTGGAACCATAACGTCCCTTTGACAACGTTTTTCACTGAATATATTTATATATATATATATATATATATATTTATAATTTTTCCAGATTTTTTATTCTTCCCCACAGAAGTTTAGATTTTGAACAATATTTGTATACATTTTATTTTACATAAATCTCTCCTGAAGATTGCAGCTATACCAGGAAATTCAGTGTATGGTATTTGTCTGCATACAACATCAACTTTGATGAATATAAACAGAACAAAAATAGCCATGAAGCTGGCAATACCTTTTTTTATTTCTCTGAAGATTTGTTTCAGAATACAAATTTAATGAGTAACAGTCCAGAATAATACATCAATGGAATACTTTCCCGCTGGGCCACAGTGGAGGTGGATCGTGCACCTTTGAAGTTATGATCAACGACTTGCATCTTTTATCAAATTAATCAACTTTTATATTGGATGCCGATTCCAGGCTGCAGATAGATGCAATTATTGAGATTTGACTTTCCCCCTATGGCTCTACTCAGGATCACACCAAGGCATTCAATAGAGCTCCCCTCACACCCGAGGATAAGGAGAAGATTATATTTTCAACTCCACAGGGACTTTCCAGTTTACCAAGCTTCCTCTTACATTGCATAGGGTGCTGGCCACTTTCCAACAACTTATGGACTTCCTTCTATGAGTAACTCAGGAGTTCACAGGGGCATTGTGAGAAAACAGAAGGTGTCTCACCCGCTAGTCCCCGGGATGTGTCATCCAGGTGGCCAGGACACAGCCATTGCTTTTTTGGATCCAGTTCCTGGGGTGGACCAGTGCGGGAGGATTACCTACGTGAGGGGTCTTCGGGGAGTGGGAGTGGGACACCGGATGGCGAGACGCGGTATCCCTCCCCCTGCAGCACCTTTGTCACATCCTACCAGGTAGGATATGTGGGAACCTTACCCCCTTTCCCTTTTACTGCACTTTCACATGGACAGCCAGCTTTAGGAGAAAACAGACTCACACCCGAGCAGTGTATCTGACATGTCCCGCTACTGTGGTTAAGCGAGGTCAGGCATTTACTGACACTCACACACACCTGACTTCCATTAAACATCCCCACAAGGATAAAAGGTGGAGGACGAGCGCACACTCTGAACGAGGCAAAGCACACGAAGGTACAGCAGTTTCGAGTTGGCGGGTGAACGAGGGCAGAAAGACGGCAAACCAAGAAGGATTTGTAAGAAGGAATTATCATTGACCTTTTCAGCAAGACGTTGTTACTTTCAGGAAACCTTTGAGGCAGAAAGCGTAAGGCCAAGAAACCAGATTGAAGAATCCTGCATTGTGTGTCAGAGATACCGAAAGCCCTCTAGCGTAACTGACCAAGGCGGGGCAGAGCAGCAGCAGCTACCGTGGTATAATTCTTGGATCGAAGAACAAAGAAGCGACAGAAAGATCAAAACAGGCGGTGAGTTGGGTAGACTGATGCAAGACCGGTCTGTGTTGAAGTCAAGGTTGCAAGCAGCAACATTGTATAAAGAGCGATGAAAGGAACATTGTTAAACGCGTGTGATGAAAGACGCAAGTAAAGCTAAACTGCTGATGAATGTTTGAACTTGAGAAGGAAATATACAATACTGTTGACAGAGGGGACCGGCACCGTGAATGTGCTCAATCGAAGGTCTCTGTGAGGTATCCCGCCAAGAGAAATGAAAGTAGAAGATTGATGAAAACGATTGTTTGAAATTAATCGAAGTGCACCTGCAAAGGTTTAAGCAAAACCCATTGCACATTCGAAAGACTTTGATTTTGGTAAAACGGGGATCCGAGCAAGAATGAGGGAGGTCCATGGTCCGAGCCCGAATGAGGCAAACTTAATGTAAACATTGAGATATCGAGGATCTGAACCCAAACGAGGGAGATCCATGGTCTGAGCCAGAACAAAGGAGACCGTGGGCCTCATTACGAGTTGGGCTGTAGCCCTTAAATACGGTGGTAACAGTATTACTGCCGCATTTAAGGGCTGGCCCTATCACGAGTTGGGCGCTAAATCGGCTGTTTTCCCTCCAGCTTTTTTCTGGAGGTGAAAATCCCTGTTTTCGGCTTTATTACAGCTGGCTGTAGTAGCCCGCAGTATTAGCACCGAAAATTACCCATTGGATCCAATGGACCCAATCAGGAATGGGGATTTACCGTTAAGGCCAAACCCGTGATCCGGTGGTAATACCGCTGGACCGGTCGGTGCCAGGGCTATTACAGTCGGTGGTATTACAGCTGGGAATACAGCCCAACTCGTGATGAGGCCCCAATTGTGAACATTTTGATGAAAGGGGGTCTCAGCATGAAGAGGGAGACCCACGATGAAATTGAAAGCGAGAACTTGTGCATGTAAAAATCCTGATAGGAATGGAACTTTGAGACTTTGTTTGTTATGACAGACCCTCTGCAGTAAGAGACTGTTATAGGAAAAGATGCTTTGGCACAAGGCCCTGATGTCTGTGATTTGAACTGTATGTTTGTGGCCGAGAAGCCAGAGTGTGTACGAAGCTCGAAAGTGCTGCCTTGCCCCGTGCTGAAAACATGGGGAAGGGAAGCCAACTGCTCAACTGTCCTGACATATTATTTCTTGAACACTTTTCTTTTTTGCGTACACCATTGTCCCACACCCTTTTGTATTTAGAAGTAAGGATTGGCAATAGGTTTATTATTATAGGCCCTTTTATTTGACAGTGATTCGACTAGGACTGCGTGATTTGATGGTGGTAGCTTGCTTCCATCCTTATATTTTGGTTTAGATAGGCGTTCAACCAACCCATTTGAAGTTCAATAAACACCCTTGAACTGTGGTCACTTGTGTCTGTCTTCACTGTTTGATACCATGCCTTCCTTACAGGCATACGCTGATTATATTGTCCACATTAAGACCTGGGGAGTTCACAAGAGCATTGCTATATTATGGCTCAGATACTCTGAAAAGCTGGCCTAACTGATAACACAGTGAAACATCATTTGGCACAAACCACAGTTGAGTACATGGGCTTCCGGGTTGGCAACTTGACCTGTTCAACCTCAAGCATGAAAAGTATAAGCCATCCAAAGAATTCAGTTGTCCATAACGAAGGAAGAACTGAGGACCTTGTTGAATTGTGAAATATTGCAGCCAAATCAGCCCAAGATGTTCAACTACTGCCAGACCTCCCACAGAAAAACTGAAAGTTAACAAGTCCAGACACCTAGATCTAATCCCTGTGGAAAAGACAATTAAAAAAAACTAACTGACTAGGCTCATAATGTCAGGTTTTGCCCAGCCATTCATTCTTTGTATAGGCACATCAAAGATATGATTGGGCACCGTATAAAGAGAGAGGACTGAGACACTTATTGTATTCATCATAAGTAAACTCTTCTGTAGGGAAAAAAATTATTCACCCATAAAATTAGAATGACTGATCATCAAATGGCCAATCAAAGCCTTGACATGCTTTATGACAGGATCAAGGACCATGCCCCATTGACTTGGTTAGCTATAAGTGAAGACACAATTACCTGAACCACTAGATTATTATTGGCCTTCCAACCCTTCATCTTCACTTTGGGACACAGAGGGAAAATGTCCATCCAGCATAGATGTTCACAGCTGTAACCCACTCCCCATCAAGTGAAATGGAAAAGAAGCGGAAATGTGATGAAGTTCCATTCCTATGGCTGGAAAATGGGGTGAGTGGCAAACTGGGGTGTGGAGAAAGACATCTTCTCTTTGATACCAATCCCAGAGCAGGTACAAGGAGGATCCACTCACATGCCCCCAAACAGCAAAGAGAACTAGTATTCAAATCATGGCATACCTACTCCACAATTGGAGTTTGGGGGTTCTTTTGGTGATCGCAGAACCGAATATGAGAAAGATATGTGCGTTAGTGCTGTTTGCATATTGGACTGTGGGCACAAGCTTACCAAAGGTTTGTGGGTGCTAAGGTAACCGAGGGGGCCACAGACACCTATGTATAGCACTCCAGAGGAGGCAGGCAGGTCAAACACACAGGCTACAGTGAATATGGCAGAATTAGATGACCCCATCACATAGCTGCTGGACTCCAAAAAATGCTGGTCCCCACTTTTATAGCCTGATTAGGCAGGGCTGAGGGACGCTCACAAGTCATTTAGAAAGTAATAGCTATTCCTGGACTTGGGAAACCTCTGTGACTGTCAAACAACCAAAACCTAATGCAAATAACCCTGTCCCAATTAGCAATAGAAAACAGATATTAAAGGGGCCAGAACTGACACAAGTCGAGGAAGTTGGGAGGCTGATTAGTAGTGTGGAGGTGTATAGAGAGAGTGAGCGAGGAGGAACATTAAAGAAGCAAGGCATCGGAGGACGGAATAAGAAAGTGAAGGAAAGAGGAAGGAGAAGGGAAAAAAATATTGGAGGAGGGACAGATTAGATAAACAAAAGGGGAGGTGGGAGGAGAACAGGAGTAGTGGAAAGCAGGAGAACTTCGAAGGAAACAGTGGGTAGAAGAAGAAAAAGGAAGGTGGTGGAATTGTATTGCATGGTCTAAACTGAGAAACAAACATTGGCCAAGAGAATAGGACCAATGACTGAAAGGGGTGCTGAAAGGTAGAGGTGAAACCAGTGGAGCCAGGGCTGGGGTGCAGACAACGTACCAGAGCTGGGGAAGCTCAAAGTCCAATGGCCTTGGACCCAGATACTGGTCGGGGCAAATTTTAAAGTCCCAAGAGAAGCAGAACCATAGTAAAAAAGAGAGAGAGAAGGGGGGCGCTGTTGAGCAGCCTGCAAGATGGCCGCTTAATGCTCGAGCTCCACGCCTAGCCGCCTTCTATCCGGCTACATCTGCGGTTCCCTGCCTGTTCCTGGTACCCTGCCTCGCACAAACGACGGCTGCTGTGAGGGGCTCTCTCCACACCAACTCCTGAAGGAAATCGGTCTGCGGGTGCCCGTAATCCGCCCGCGCGGTACGTCTCACGGGCCCGAGTTGGCGCTTGCTGCCGCCCCCACTACTGCCAGATCGTGCCTGCATCTCTGGCGCGGCTCCTCCACGCCACTGGGCCGGAGTCCCAGCTATCCCCGCCTGCCCACCCCTCCGGGAGGAGGAACATTACTGCGCCGGCCGCCGGGCCGCGGCTGAGGGCGAGGGCTGAGCGGGCCCGCTGGTGATCGTTGCCCGCCCGGCGGCGGACTCCGGGTGCCCTGTGCCATCGTACGCCTCCCGGGTCTCTCGGGCCGAGTTGGCGCTGGCCGCCGCCCCCATTGCTGCCGGATCGTGCCTGCAAATTGGGCGCGACTCCTCCACGCCGCTGGGCCGGAGTTCCAGCCATCTCCGCCTGCCCGCCCCTCCGGGATCATTACTGCGCCGGCCGCGGCTGTGGGCGTGGGCTGAGCGGGCCTGCTGGTGATCGTTGCCCGCCCGGCTGCGGACCCTGGAGGCGACCCACGGATCTGCGACTTCTCCCTCCGCTCCCGGGGGGTTGCTGGAAATCCGGCGCGCCGCGGCGGCCCTGCCTGGACCTGATCGGCTGCGCGGCATACTACGAGGTGAGATCCGGGGGTGGCTGTGTTTTGCGTCTTCCCTGCTGAGGCCTGGATGTGTGGATCGCGGCCCTCCCCGCTGGGTCTGGGGACCTCTCTCCGCTCCTGAGCCTACGCTACACCTCACCTCCTCCGGGGCGGGTGACCTGCTCCACACCTAACGGACTCCCACTTCTCTGGTCCTGCTTGATCCTCGCCACATTAACCGGGCCCGCCACTGGTGGCGGACCTCACCGCACCGGGCCGTTCCCTCTGGCTCTAGGGCATCTCCTCTGCGCACCTCGCCTCCTCAGCGCCCCAACCTCTTGTGGACTGCGCGCTGCTCGCCTTGGTGGAGTCCGCCACTGGGTCTGTGCTGGGAGGGCAACCGGTCCCTCTGCTGAGCCCTGCATTGGCTTACTATTTTCATCTCCCACGCATATGGTCTTCTTCCCCCCCGACTCAGGAGCTTCACCGACCTAGGCCTACTTGGCCGCCTCCTACGTGCCGCTGTATCTGGCTACCCTTCGCTCGGCATCTCCCTCTCATTCTCTACCACCGACCATGTCGAATCGCTCCAAGAGCGGCGCTAGAGGGGGTGCCATGGACAAATTTACTAAAGCGGTCCCTCGATCCGAGGGGGGCCACACATCAACTACGCCGGAGGATCCTGATATCGAGCAGAGCCCCGCGGCTCCATCCCCTGATTTTACGGCCATAATGGAATCGATGGCAAAAAGTTTCGCCTCCTTTCATGAGAAGCTTGCCGACATTAATGCTAATGTGGCTTCGCTCAAAACACGTGTCGATCAGGCTGGCTCCAGAATTACAGAGGCCGAGAATCGGATTTCGACCAACGAAGACGTAATACACACACTACAGGACACTGTGGCTGCCTTGTCGCGCGACATGAAGAACGTAAGGGCCAAATGTGATGACTTGGAATCCCGCTCCCGTAGGAACAACCTACGCATCATTGGGGTTCCTGAAACCGCCCTGAAGGGTCGAATGGAGGAGGCGGTCGAGCGCCTGCTTAAGGACTTGCTTGGCGACCCGGACTTCTCCCCTTATTTCACTGTTGAGCGAGCTCACCGGGCCTTGTCCCCGCGCCCCAAGCCTGGTGATATCCCCAGGCCCATTATAGCCAGGATCCTCAATTACCGGGACAGAGACCACATTCTCCGCCTGGCACGCGAGAAGGGTGAGCTGCGCTTGGAGTCTAACACTATTCGAATTTTCCCGGTCTTCTCAGTGGCTGTGCAGCAGGAAAGGCGTCAGTTCCTTGGCGTCAAGAAGATGCTTCGGGAGCGCAAAGTCCCATATGCCATTTTATTTCCTGCCAGACTCAAAATCACCCACAGGGGCAAACTTTTTTTCTTTACAATCCCTGAAGAGGCGGCGAAGTTTATTGAAATGGAGATACCGCTCCAGGGCCTTTCGGATGAGAATTGAAGGAATATTGGGGAGAGGGTTTATTCGCTACATTTGCTGTCTTTGTAATTACGATACCTCATTGTTATGGTCCATGCTCCCGTTATTGCCCGGGTTGGGATGCCCGAGCCCTACTCCTCCTCGGGTCTGGGTTGCCACTTTGCACAAGGCCAACATTGCAATGTTTTGCTGCCCAACTGTCATGTTTTCCTCCCTAAACGGCACCACTGCGAGACCCCCACTTCATTAAGACCGTTCCAGTTTCCCACTCAGGGGACACATGGGGTAGATGCTATTCGTTTGTTGACACTGGTCTGAGGGCTGCGGAGCCGCAGGGGCTTATGCGCGGTCCCCGCATTTCCGCTTGCGGGCGGGGACTTGCGCTGGGAGCCCGCTGATATTGTTTGTTTGGTAACAGAGCCGCTGGCTCTAAGCGTGCTAGTGCGTGGCAACGGCGCACCCCACTGCGATTGCACTGTTTTTCTCTGTTATGTTGGTATGGGTTGGCCCCTGTTGGGCCCCTGGGTGGTTCTGGCCAGGTTGGGGTTGGCCTATTTTCGGGCAGCTAAGGGTGGGCGATGGGTACACTGCTGATCCATGGTTAGCGGTGCGGGCGGGGGGTGGGAAGGGGGTTGTTTTCTCAAAAGGCACACGAGGTTTCACTGGGCGCATGCTGAAGGGGCGCAAGCGCGCATGCTGTCTTAACTACGGAGGCCCACACGGCCACTTGGGCTGGGATGTTCACTGAGGATGGATATCGCGGTTGAATATGGCTACAATTGAAATGCCTACTGTCATAATGTCCTGGAATGTTAGAGGTTTGAGCAACCATACCAAGGCGCGCAAGATCATGGCGTATGCCAACAGACATAACTCCAGGATCCTGCTACTGCAGGAGACACACTCCAATGGTCTGATACCAAGGGCACTTGCCCCATCCTGGGGTCCCGCCAGATTTTTCACTTCCTACTCCACGCAGTCCAGGGGGGTTCTCACGCTTATCCATAAATCAATTAAGTTTGGACTTCATAAAAGTTACATCGACCCCGAGGGTCGCTACGTTATATTACACTGCACATTGGTCAATAGGGAATACCTGCTCATTAACACCTACTGCCCCAATGTGGACTCACCGGAATTCTTTGACGCAATAGCCACCATACTTCTGGGTTATGTGGGAGTGCACATTATATGGGGAGGAGACCTAAACCTTATATTGGACACTGTCTTGGACAGAACATCCACGACTCCTAGGGCGGTCTCCCGCACGGCGCGCAGGCTACAGTGCCACATGAAATCCCTCAACATTAGTGACGCCTGGAGGACTCTCCACCCGCAGAAACGCGAATACACCTATTATTCGTCTGTGCACGACAGCTCGTCCAGGATAGATCTGTTTCTTGTTTCCGGGGGGGTAATGGGCGGGGTGGAGGGCGCGGGCATTTTGGCCCGCACGCTCTCGGACCACGCCCCGATCACATTGTCCCTGAAGTTGGGCACTCCTGCTCCAACGGTCAGCACTTGGCGTTTTAAGTCGGAGGCCCTAAAGGACATCGTGTTTAAGGCCGAAATACTAGCGGATATCGAGTCGTTCTTTGAACTTAACTCTCTCCAGGTCACGACCGCAGCGGTTAGGTGGGAGGCCTTCAAGGTATACATAAGGGGCATGTCCATCTCTCGGGAGGCCGGGGTGCTGAAGGCCATTAGAACTGCCCTGGGGCAATCTGAGGCCAAATTGAAACAACTTGAGCAACGCGCCACTACCGACTCTGACCCCGCCATTCTTGCCCAGATTTCTAACGAACTTCAAGTATATAATACACTGGCCACCTCCGAAGTCCGCTATTTCAGTCGCCCACAGGCCGCCAGGAGATATGGGGAGGGCGATAGACCTGGGAAAACGCTTGCGACCCTGGTTAGGGGGGAATTGGGCCGTACACAGATATCCTCCATCAAAGATCGGAATGGGGACGCACAATGGGCGGACCCGAAAATACTAGAGACATTCACTGAGTTTTACAGCTCCCTCTACTCCCAGCCCGCAGAACACACCGAGCAGCATATGCGCGAACTCCTCGGGCAAATCCCCACTACGGAGATTTCCCAACAGACTAGGGACCAGTTAGACTCCCCGATTACATTAGACGAGATAGTGTCGTCCATCTCCGACTTGCCCAAAGGCAAGGCGCCTGGCCCTGACGGCCTCACCACCGACTTTTATCTGGAACACATTGCTGTCCTGGCCCCTCGGCTGTTCGAGGTATGGAACGAGGCGCTACAAACCTCCATCCTTCCCCCCTCCATGCGGGAAGCGGTAATCACGGTGCTGCTCAAACCGGGCAAGCCGGTAGACGAATGTGGGTCTTACAGACCCCTCTCTCTCATGAACCTTGACACAAAGATCTTCGCTAAAATTATTGCCAACCGTTTCCTGCCAATAATGACGCACCTTGTGCACGAGGACCAGGCGGGCTTCGTCCCGGGCAGGTCCACTTCCAAAAATATCAGGAGACTGTTTAATGTCATGTCTCGCATAGACCAAGACGCCCAGGCTGTAGCGGTTACGCTAGACGCCCAGAAGGCCTTTGACATGGTCTCTTGGAAATATATGTGGCTGGTCCTCGAGACAATGGGTGTTGGCCCCAACATGATAGGATACATCCGACTCTTGTACACATCCCCCGAGGCGCGGGTTCGTGTTAATTCTCTTACATCTGAGATCTTCACGCTTTTCAGAGGCACCCGGCAGGGATGCCCCTTCTCGCCGATTCTCTTCGCACTGGCGATTGAACCGATGGCGGACTATGTGCGTTCGAGACATTCTCGCAAAGGTATAAGATTAATAGAGGAGCCTGAAATCATATCCCTATATGCAGATGACGTCCTACTCTACATCAGGGATCCCGCTACTCACCTCAACCCCATACTGAGAGACATCACTCGCATTGGTACACACTCCGGCTTTACGATCAATTACTCCAAGTCGGAGATCTTCCCGCTTACGAGAGTTACCACACACCCCGCCTCTGAATATCCCCTGCGCTGGGCCCCTAACGGTATTAGATACCTGGGAGTACATGTATCCCTCACTAAACCCACCCTACTTACCGATAATTACTCCGCTGTGGCGCGGACCGTTGAGACCAAAATTTCACGATGGCGCACTCTCCCGTTGTCCTTTGCTGGTCGACTGTCCCTGATCAAAATGATCCTCCTCCCCAAGCTCCTGTACACCTTTAGCAATGTGCCCCTTTGGCCTGGGAAGGCATACTTCACTAAGCTTCACACGCTCTGCGCACAGTTCCTCTGGCACTCTGGTGCGGTACGCAAAAAGTGGACTGACATGGCACTCTCGTACAGGCGGGGGGGTATGGCTGCCCCTGACCTGGCTACATATTGGTTCGCGGCCCAAGCCCAGTATGCCACCCACTGGTACCCTGGCGCCCCGGGACGCCCTCACGTCAAGCTGGAACGGCTGGCATCCTCGGGTATTAATCTGATGACCCTAGTGCTGCACCGACATTACGCACCGGACTCCCCCATTGACCCCTTAGCCGCGACATTATTCGCGTGGTCACACATACTAAGCCCATCGCCTGGGACTTCTCCGTATTACAAGTGGCTGCCTGTGTGGGCCTTCCCGGGCCTGGAACCCACGCACGATGTGGCCTTGACCCGCCACTGGGAGGCTTTGGGATATAGGGCACTGTCTGACTTCTACCCAGAGGGCAAATTTATAGATCCCCAGACGTGGAGGCCGGGTCACACCAGATCCCCCTTAGAGACCCTTCAATACTTCAGGCTTTGCGCTTCGTTCCGCACTATGTGGCCCTCCTTCCCGAACGAACCCCCAGACGACCCTGCTTTAGCGTACATTGCCAATTCGGGCGGGGCACGGGGGGTTGTTTCATCACTGTATCACATCCTGCAGGATGCCTCCCCTGCCCCGATCCTTGGGGCGCGCAACAAATGGGCTGATGAGTTGGGTCTAGAGATACCGGATGGGTTATGGGATGGCATGTGCCTCCACACCAAAAGAGTCTCCTTCAACTTTCGCTTCCGGGCCATGCAGTATAAACTCCTCAACAGGCTATACTACACACCTCACAGGACTTCTGGGTTTGCTCGCTCCGAGGTGCGCCTCTGCCCGCGCTGCAGGGCCACAGAGGCTGATCACCTTCATATGTTCTGGTCCTGCCACAAGCTGTCCGATTTCTGGGGAGGGGTCATGAACACACTTAGTGCAGTAACTGAAACCACTGTTGATCCCGACCCTTTAGCAGTCCTATTTGGGGTTTGGGGCACCGAGGAAACTAAACGCCAAAAAAAGTTTCTAGACATAAGTTGCATGGTTGCCAAGAAATGTATACTTCAGGCCTGGCGGTGTTCCTCTCCCCCGACCCCTCAGAGATGGTTGGGCATGCTCACATGGGCACGGAACTGCGAGGAGGACTATCTGGCTACGCTGCCTGCTCGTTCTCGCCCTAAGAACATTTGGAGTGAATTCACCTCATATCTCAATAACCTGTCTGACGCCGCTTCGGAGTCCTGCCCATCCCCGGCACCCACCCATGCATTGTGATTTTACCCAGCCTCCTCTTTTGTTTGTAAAATATTGCAGTCATTGTTGTAAAGATGTTAATGTGGCCCGTTGACAGCGCTACGAGCCACTCGATTCATATGCTTGTTGTCCTGATGTTTGTACCCTGTGAACCTCTGCCAACAAAAATAAAAGTTTAAAAAAAAAAAAAAAGACAGAGAGAAGGCTAGCTGGGAGTCACAGACTGTAATCTGGTGAGACTAAAAAAATCATGTAGGAAATTAGGATTGATTTGCTCAGTGCCAGGGGATTTATATAGAAACCGAGCAGGAGGGCACACTGCATCCAAGGCACCAGTAGGCCCTTGACTGGGGGCCGTTTATAATTACCTCAGCCTGTAAATTGACCCATGACAAACAAGGCAATGCACAGAAGAGGGAAATCAACTCTCGTCCAAAAGTCAAGCATGCAAAGCCCAGGAGGGCCAGTGTTCACCAGCAAACGTTACTGGGGGTTCCCGCACTTATGAGCGGTAGAGAACAGTGAGTGGCTCTGTATATCCTTTAAGGAGAACTCGCCCCTGCTCACGAAGTCTAAAGTGGAACATTTTCTCGAACAGCCTTTCCACTTGCCTTCGTTTTCCTTTGAACCGCCTGTCTTGCCGTTGGAAACCACACCTCATGTTGTAGTGCTTACTCCAGGCCCCCCTGTTGTGTATAATAAACACTGTTTACGCCTTATTTGCCCATGTCTGATTCCTTTGTTGATTCCCTCCGTCTGTGACAGTAGACTAAAGCTTATTGTTAACATGGCGGGATTGGTAAAACGGGCAGCATTTGGAATACCACTTTCTTTTTACCAACCATACCCGTTATGAGTATTTCAGAGATCTACCTCATGCAATATTTTCCACATTCCTCCCTCGTGGAGTGCAGCATGATCGTGAGTTGATATACTTCCCCTTACTTTTACCGCCACCAGATGCTGCTGGGAAATGTTATGTCGCCCTCCCATAACAATACTTAACGCCACACAAGCAAGGGATGAAAAAGAGCATCCCCTTCATTGTGTGCCAAAATGATATGGGTTACCTGCAAAGGGGGTTGAAAAATCTGAGCATTTCTAACGCTCACATTTTCAGCCCCTTTTACACGGAGATGGGCAGTGCGCAGACGGGTCACTCCTAACATTCAATCCCCACCATACCAGAGTCTGGGTGATCTGATCCCCACTGTTTCCTCCCTCGGTTACTTGTAGATCCATTGCTGACAACTACCCTCCCTCCCCTGTTGTTAGATTTCCACTGCCTTGTTTCTCTGCTCCCTAACCTTCTTCTTCCCACTATGATTGAAAAGCGTTCTGTCGCTTCTCTGCACTGAATAAATAACCCAACAATAATAATAATAATAATAATACAATTACTGAAAGGTGTGCATTTTCTGTTAATATCACAGCAACAGCGTGAACCACTGCTGCTGTCTCATTTGCATTTCCATTATAAATAGAGATGGAAATACATGCTAAACATTTCTTTGGATAAGATGGGGAATTTGAGAAATACAGCATGCACTATTTCTGAAACATGGCATGCCTGACATGATGGTACTGCCCTACATTTCAGTAAAGGTATAATAAATGTGCACTTCTCAGAATACCGTAGGTGGTAATGGTATGTACTGCTTATTGTATTATATTGAGACATTCCGCATTTCTCATAAAGACCCCTAAATATTAATCTTCTCAGTTCCAGGTCCTCTTAGAATTGCATTCACCAGTTAAGTTACTCTTCTTTTTTTTCTCAAACGCACGCTATTTGGGTTCTGCCATTTAGTACAGAGCACACATAATTTTCACAAGAATTAAATATTTAAGAAACAATCATGCATCATAAATCTAGTAGAGAATACAATATTGGACTGTGACAACCTACAATCCTGCATGAATCAAACATCATTAAAAAATAATGCGGGTGACAACATTGCAGACAGCCACCCATTGAAAGCAGCATGGACAGAATAAAATATTCATAATTCTACACCTTTATTGGTGAACTTCAATGTATGTGTTTGAAAATCCAATAGGCACTGCAGAATCGTAATGTGATTCACAAGAGTTATGCCTGCTGTTTGCTCTGGCAAATGCACCAGAAAGATGCTCAGGAAAATTACATTTCCTCAGGGCAGTTATTAAAATGGCCGCCTCTATGATCACATTTACTGGCATGACTATTTCTTCCTTGGGAATATGCTTGGGTTGTCAGACCCGTTAAAGCTGCGCCACTCCGAGACCTACACGTGAGTAAAGAGATAATATAGAGCTGCTTGGCTGCGGGGATAATAGCACACATCCTAGTGCTATTCCGAAATTAGACAGAAGGTAGGACTAATCCCGAATGCAGGTGCTCTTTGCAAATAAAGTTACGCTGGCAATTGTAAAGTTCCTCTATCAACTTTACTGTTATTAGCAATTTTAAACGCATCAAATACAAATAAAACTGTAAAGGTATGCCAGAGGATCTGAGTTGTGCTACAAAGTCAACGTTCTGCAGAGTACCCAGGGCCCAATGAACCCTCCCCCCAGGAATGACAGAGGACTCAGCCAAGGGCAAGGTAGAACTACCCTTTATTTTCCAAAACAGACAGGGATCATACAGGCATCAAATTCTCCAGCAATCACGAGCCTGTGTCACGAATTTCTATTACACAATGGTGTCACAATAGCTAACCTATCCCTGAAAACCTAACAGCCCATTTTATTGGGTGGTATTACCTATGGAAGTCGCCTATGTGAGTGGCCTAACTGGTTCTTACATGTCAGGGGGCGACGCCTGAGACTTCCCCCAAAACTATTTGTTACGTTGTTGCAGGGTCACAGGACTACAGTTGGCCCTGGTCCATTACACACCACTCCAGAATTTGGGCTCTCTGATTGTCTGAAGTGGGCCCCCCCATGCCTCGAATCCTTCTCTGTTAACAGCGCTCAGTGTACCTTCTCAGTGAGAAAGACTGTGTATCACAATTGTTCCCACTGGTATAGCCACCTAGCATGAGAGAGTGCCTGCGGATTGCAATGTTAGTTGGGCCACACATGTATCAGTTCTTGTTTGCTTTCCTGGGAACGGCTCCTCTTCCCTCCATGGGTATATGAATATTGTTCAGTTTGGTCAGGTGGGTGAGGACTGCAAAACTGAGCTTTTTGGTCTGCAATTAGTGAGGACTTATTCTGTTATTCTCTGGGTGGCTCCTGCCCCTTTGCATCACTCCTTATTCTGAGGCCTGTGGCTTTATGTGAATCCACTACAGTCATTCTGTGGGTTTCCTACACTTATATATTGTGGTATTCTCCTTAGGGGTTAGTACTATTTGGCTCTTGTAGGTTCCTTGTATATCCTCAAAGTTCCATATGGTTAGTTGTAATAAGCGGTTGCAAGCTTGCTCTGTGTGACTCTTGCTTTCTGCATTTGGCTAGTGAATCAAAAAAGGCTTCCGATAGTATGTACATGTATCTGTCCTCTGTCTACAGAAATGTGTATGCACGTTCTTCGTGTGTGCATGTTCATGTCTGTGTAACTTCGTGCAGGGTTGCGAGTTTACTTTGTGACTAACATTACTATGTTGTGGTGTCACTACTGAAATCAGCACGGCTGGATATTTATCATTAGTCAAGCTGGCCCAGTGATGTGGCACCTGTATCCGCAAAGACATCAGCTGGATAGGGTTTGAATGGTTGTCTAAGAAAATATCTGCTCACATATGTAGGATGTGCTGGCCCTCCTGGGGGCTGGGCAAACAGCGACTGGCATCTCTCGTTCCTCAGTCTTCGGGCTGTCATTCGTTAGAGAGGACACAATGGCCTTTCCAGGGACCTTCTCTTCCGTACGTGTGCTGGTTAGCAGAGTGGCAGAAATAGCCTCAAACAATTGTCAATGAGCTAAACTACTATCCTAATAAGTATACATAGTTGCCGACTTTACATTATTTTTCTCTTGGCTCAACTACTAATCTGTCCTTCTACTTGGCTTTCTGTCACACCTTACTCAGCTACCACGTACTGTTCCAGTTGCTACCTTGTTCCTCTGCTACCCCCTCCCTTCATTCTGCTTCCCTTCTTTCTTTCGACCTCTAACTTCTTTTCTACTTTATTTGCTTTGTCTTTAAAGCCCGGCACGGTCTTGCTCTTTCTTATCTTTGCTCTCTTGTATGTTTTTACATTCAACATGTTCTCTTCACTCTCAGTCTCTTTTTCTTCTTTATGTTTCTAAGCCACCATGTGGCCCCTCTAGATTTCACTCCTTCTCGCTCCTCGTCCCCTTCCACTACCTTTTTTGTGCTTCCTCTTCGTTTCATATCTTCCATACTGTGAGAAACCAAAGCGTGTCTCACACGCTAGTCCTCAGGGACTTGTCATCCAGGTGGCCAGGATACGGTCATCACTTGTGCATCCAGTTCCTGGGGGTGGACCAGTGCGGGAGGATTACCTGGGTGAGGGGTCTTCGGAGAGTGGGGGTGAGGCAGCCAGTGGAGGGATGCAGTATTCCTTCCTTTCCCCTACCCATAATTCCTCCTATTTCATAGGATTCTCCGGTGTCCCAATCCCCCCCCCCCCTTTCCACACAAACACTGGGCCAAGGAAGAGGGCGGCAGAGAGTAATAATTCTAACTCTTACACATTTCATTGAAAATGTCCCGCTAATTGGGTCAGGTAAAGTCAGACACTTCACTCTAAATGCATACATCTGATAGCAATTAGCTCTCCTCACACGGATAAAGGAGGAACATAGAGACACACTCTGAGCAAGAAGGAACACGAGTAAGACCAGAACTTCCAGGGCAAAGGCGAACCTACTGGAGCAGAGCAACGGACCAGGGGAGGAGAGCCGCAGGTGGAGATCCCCAGGAGGGATCTGACTCAATTGATGAAAGTTGAGAACCCATGCTTGTAACAGTCATCTCACCGGAAGGAGAAAACAGGATTATTGAAGTCATTGATTCTGATTGAATATCCACCATTAAGCAGACCTTATTCTCACAACTTCAATTCTGGTTAGCCAACAGGATTTGTATTTCAAAACTCAGGCTATTAGATGCCCCACCGATAGCCCGCTATCAAATACAACAATGGGACAGAATAGTGTTAAAAATAAGGCCCTCCCATATTTTTATTAGACCTAGCGCCTTCAACCCACCTTTTCCCGAACCTTTTCTTTTTGATACCAAACCCCCTTCATTAGAATCAAGCTCAGGAAGGTCAGGCGACTACAAAACTTTCTCTGAAGAGGTTGAGACTGTTTTTTTTCTCTGCGTCAGAAGACCCAACAGAGGGAACCCTTACCCCTCCCAAAAATTAGGCCGATATTGAGACAGTTGTAGCTCAATTGGCCGCCCATCAGATTCAGGCCGAGGCTCGCTTTCAAGAATATTTTACAAAGCTGGTCGAATTACAAGCAAGACCCCTATTACCTCAAGTGATTTTACAACCCTATCAGGAAGGAGAAGACTTAGGGAATTTTTTTTTTAGGGAGAAAACTTAAATAAATGCTACTTGGGACCTCTATTAAAAGGTGAACTACAAACTGCCTATCAGTTAATTAATCTAGCCTTGGGAGCTACCTTTGTATCCGTCAAAGAAGGACTCCTTAAAATATTAGGTCAGACTAGTAATTTTTATCATCAAAAATTAAGATCCATCAGATTAAAACCTGGTGAGACCCCTCTGGAAGTACGGGAGAGAATTAAAAATCCTGTCTCATTCTGGGTTGGCAAAACAACTCTGGAGGAGTTAGTAGAAATGATCATCTTGGAACAGTTTACAAATTCTTACCTCCTTGCTTACAAAAGGCAGTATTGCAATTAAATAGACTGACCATTAGCCTGGCTATTGAGACTGCCCAAAATCATTCAGATGCAGTTAAACATTATCATTTCTTACATAAAAACTATGATACAAAAGATCATAAACCAACCTAACGCTCTCAAAACCAAACATCAGAGCGAGGAGAAGGAGTCTCTAAAGAGAGAAAGGGTAGAAATAATAAAAGAAAATTACTTTAAGGGTAAGGAAGAGCTAAGGAGAGAAGAGCCCTGAGGTATTAAACCATCACCACCCATCTGCTTCTCATGTAGAGAGACAATCCATTTGGCCCGGCATTGTCCCAAGTACCAAAGGAGGAACCTATGGAAATAGGATGCCTAAAAGGAGAGGCAGGGGAAGAACAAGAGGTTCCTCAGACGATTGTACATATGAAGGAGCTCTGGTAAATGGGAAAGTGCTGAAGGCATTAATTGATTCTGGCAGTAATCAGAAAGCCATAACAGCCGACTTGGTCATCCCTGCAGATTTTGAACATGAAACTATGGTTAGAGTTACCTGTGTACATGGAGATAACGAAATATATCCCAGAGTACTGTATACATTAATATCAGAGGGAATTCCCGGCTAGTGTCATTGACTATTATCCCCGGAATTAGTCATAGGAAACGATTTCCCAGAATTTTCCACCTTTCTTCAAGGACCTCCAACTCCACCCAAAAAATGTACACAACAAGATTGGTGGAAATCTGATTTCTATTCCCAGACCTCTCCCATATGGGAATGGACAGAAACAGACCCTCATAAAGATATTATTTCTATGAAAGCCCCTCAATCCCAGTTCATGGGCTACTCACAGGGGGCTAATATCAACATCCAGCACAGCCGAAAAGAAACTCCATGAATATGTGATAATACCTGGATAAAATATCCACTTGTCCAGAGCCCTCAGATTAGAGGACCTCGGAGAAGAACAACTCTATCCACCTTGCATATGGAAAGGGTATGTGAGAAACCAAATGGTGTCTCACCCACTAGTCATCGGGGACTTGTCATTCAGTTGGCCAGGATATGGCCATCGCTTTTGGAGCCAGTTCCTAGGGTTGGACAAGTGTGGGAGGATCACCTGGGTGAGGGGTCTTCGGGGTGTGGGGGTGAGGCAGCTAGTGGTGAGACACAATATTTCTCCCTTCCCATATCCATGATCCCTTCTATTTCATAGGATTCTCTGGTGTCCCAATTCCCCCCTTTCCACACAAACACTGGGCTGAATAAGAGGGCGACTGAGAGTAATGATGCTAACTCTTGCACATCGCATTGGACATGTCCTGTTAATTGGGTCAGCAAAGTCAGGCACTTGACTCTAAATGCATACATCTGATAGCAATTAGCTCTCCTCACACGGATAAAGGCGGAACATAGAGACACACTCTGAGCATGGTGGAACACGAGTAAGAGCAGAACTTCCGGGACAAACAAACAAAACAAACAACAAACAACAAAGGCAAACCTACTGGAGGATAACAACGGACCGAGGGATGAGAGCCATGGGTGGAGAACCCCAGGAGTTCCCTACAGCAGGTCGTTGCCTCCAAAAGCAGTGGCGCCTCCAGAAATCTTTCATAGGGGTGGCCTGATGAGGTCACTGGAAATCTTGGGGTGGCACACCAAAACAAACACCTAAGAGGCAGGTGGGGCGGTGGGGGGGACAGTGTTTTTATAAGGGTGGCCATGGCCCCCCTTGGCCATCTCTTGGTGGCGCCTCTGTCCAAAAGGCAGCGAAAGAAATGTTGCGAAGGCTCAATCCCAAACAAGAAGGTTGCATTGTGTTTCAAGGATGCCAGAAACCCTCCTGGGTGAACAGTGCAGTTGGGGAGGCAAGGCCAAACCTGTGGTACTAACCTTGACTCGTAAACTGGAATAAATTGAAGACGAGAAAGAAATGCACACAGCCGGTGAGTTGGCAAGCGACGTGAGAGACCGGTGTGTGCTAAAGAAAGATTGAAGTAACACCATAATATCAAACAATTGAAGGATGCACGCATGTGGATGAGATGCAAAGGAAGGCAGAAGTGCAAATTAACTTTGAAGTAACAATAACTTCAAAGTCAGCGATACTGAGTAACAGAGTGGTCCAGCGAAAGGAAGTAGCCCACTGGAAAGTCTCTGTGAAAGGCGAAGTGTTTGTAGCGATAAAGTGAATGAACTGTAAAAGCAAGGTGATTCAAATTGACCCAGAGAAAAGGGGAGAGTAAAAAGGTGCACATTGACCTTTGGTGCATAATACAGTGGACTACCCAGACCACGAAGCACTGGGGCAAATACCATAGGAGTGTAAGTTGAAAGCTGGAAAGTCAAAGTGGTCCTGCAGAGGTCTGTAGAAAAAATCCACTCACATCGAAAGTCTTCAACATCAGGAAATGGTCCAAGCCCGACTAAGGGAAACCGAAGGTGTAATAAGTTAGGGGTGAATTAAGCTTGTGGAAGGGAAACCCTGCAAGTGTTGTGTTTTTAAAGGTCTGTGCTTAACTGAGCGAGACCTACATGAACTTTTTGCTGTGTTGCTTTGTGAGGTCCGAGCCTGGCAGAGGGAAACCTACGTGAAGTTTTACTTTGAGAGGCCCGAGCCCGATTGAGGGAGACCTGCGAGAACTTTTTGATGAACTGTGTTTTGTTAATTGGAAAGGAAGACTTAAACGTGGAAGGCCAGGCTGGCCTCGATCCCTGTCTTGAACTGCCTTTGTGTTAAGAGCCTGAGCCAGAGTGTGTCATCTTGCCTACAGGGACCACCTTACTCCGTGCTGTCCTGTGTGGGGAGGGGAGCTGACTCAGCCACTTTGTTCTTTACATTTGAACACTGACTTTCCTTTGCATACATATTCTCCTTTTCACACTTTTTGTGCAAGATATAGGGCAAGCATTAGGTTTTTGTTAGTATAGGCCAGTTTGATTTGATGGACTCAACTAGGACTGTTTTATTTATTATTTGATGTTCGAGACTACTCCCATGTTAGCTATAGGGCGAAGTATGAGTTTATCAAACCCCATTGAAAAATTCAATAAAGGTTTTACAAATTGTACCTTTTGTGTCAGTGTGATACCCGTGATCCCATTCCTCCCTTACAGCACTCAATTACAAAAGCACCTTCTTCTGTCTGATTCTTCCTCTGAAGCTCATCATTTCTCATTATTAAATTGTACATTTGTAATGTATCTGTTGTCAAGTGCTTTGGTGAAAGCAGTCTACAAATCAAATAAAATGCAAATACACAGGAGAGAATGAGAAGGAGGAAAGGTGAAGTAGGGGAAGGAGAACAGGTGAAAGGGGCATGCAACAGAAGAACATGGAAGAAGGGAAGCATAGAGGGAAGAGCTGTAACCAAGACCCCTGCCTTGTTTTGAAGTCGAAGGACAGTTACATACCGTACTCCTGTGGACACTGTTCCAAAACGGAGATTCCAAACAGACTGAAGCTGCTCTCTTCAATCAAAACCAGTGGGGTCTAGAACCTCCCCTTTCCACTAGTCCACTGTGACAGGTTAGTCATGGATGCAGGGTCAGATTGGGCCATAAAATTGTCTTGGGGACCAATTAAAAAGTGGTCACAGTTGCAAATGGCAATTCATTCCTTTTGTGACAGACTGTTTGAATAGTACCCAAAGGAGAGTTTTTGGATAAAACATGATGCAAATTGTGCATTTTAATGAACATTTATTCAGCAACACTGGTCAAAACTAGTGAAGTAACTAATTAAACTGGCCAACATTGGCCCACAAAACGGGTCCATACTAGCATTTTGCGCTTTTGGACAGGCATTACCCTATTGCCCGATAGGCCAGTCTGAGCTTGCCTGGATGCCCTCTGCAAACCGCAAGTGAGACTCTGCAGATTAATGATAAGGCACCCCTCCACCGATTTGAAAAATACCTGCAGCCCCTTTTAAATACAGCTTCCTTTCTCATTTTTTTAAAAAAAACTTTATTTATTAAAGTAGATTCACGTCTTACTCAAACAACCGTTACAGCAGTTGGCACAGTTCAACAATATCAATTACAATGCTAAACACAGCAGTACGCCATACGGGCAGTGGTGGAGAGGCACCAATTACAGTCCTTAGTCTGGGGACACCATGTCTGCTGTGACAGTGTCCCGGCACTGGGCCAAAAGGTAAGCCTCCATGGGGCCCCAAATGTTTTTAGGCTTTGTCCGTGGCCCACATAGGAGTAAGTATTATTTATCAAGATCATGCAGCCTGATCAGACCATCCAGCCACACCCGGGTTGTAGGGGGGGCCCGGTTGGTCCAACGTATCAGTACACATTTTCTGGCCACAATCATACTGGTGGTTAGACATTTTTGACCACACCCCGGGAGCCCCGGGGACCATCCAAATATGCAGCACAGCAGTTCATAAGGCACGTCATAGTCCACCATGACCGGAATGATGCCCATCACACCCTCCCAAAACTATTGTAGCTGACGACACGACCACAACATGTGTAGGAAGTCGGCTGAGTGTGCTTGACAGCACGGACACTTGTCACTCTTAGTGGAATCAATCAAAACATGGGGGACAGGTGCAAGGTATACCCTATGGAGAGTCTTAAGCCGAATCAGCTTGAGTTGGATGCTAAACACCCATTATGAGATCTCTCACACATTGCTGCCCACTGTTTGTCACTGAGTATGCCCCCAGCATCTTTTTCCCATTGTCCTCTGCATTTCAACAGCACTTGGGGAGACCCTCGCTGTACCATCCCATAAATAGACAACACCAGCCGCCTGGCACTGTCTGAATACAGGGGATGTTGCAGTAAGAGGAGTCGCAGGGGGAATCCGGGAACATACAGGACCATGTCTTAAAAGTAGCCCACACGTGGAAATACTAAAGTCTTCTGCGGAGCCCACTCTCCATCTTGGACATGAACAAAGCAAACACCCCGTCAGAATACAGATCTGCCAAAGTGCCTATCCCCGCCCCATTCATTCATTAGAACCTTATCAAAGGTAGGTTTAAGACATTCAATCTTCCAAAGCTGGAGCCCAGGGACTTACGGGATGTCTACACCAAGCCTCCCGAGAAGCCTATTCCATGCATGCACTGTGCAAGCAACCAGATCGAATTTGCACCTATCAACCAACTTCCTCGACACCAGAACCCCCTGAATTGCACAGAAGCGCACTGAGAATTTTTCAATATGCACATGTGGGTATGCTGGAAATTCCAGCATCCAGTAGGAGAAAAAAGGCACTTGGGCTGCTAGAAAGTATAGCTCCATGTCAGGTGCACATATGCCCCCTTGGTCGCATGGCAGGACCAGAGTGTATCATATTATTCAGGGAGACTTGGGATGCCACGCCAGCCGGACCAACAGCATCTTCAACTTTGCAAAGAAGGCTGCACCTGACCATACAGGAATGTTCTGAAACATATACAGTAACTTTGGGAACAAAATCATCTTATCAATAGCAACCCTATCCTGCAGGAACAAGGGGAATGTACCACCTATCCACTCTTTCTTTCAGGGTCTTCAGGTATGCCAAATGATTGTCCTCCAACAAAGAGCGGGAGTTCCTGCTATCCTGCACCCCCAAATACCTGATGGAGGACTGCTCCCACCTGAATCACTCAAGCTCCTTTGAGAACACTGTGGCATCCGTCAGTGGGAACAAAATGGATTTGGTCCACTTCAGACGGAGCCCTGAATACTGACCAAAAACAGCAACCTCCTGAGACAGGTACTTTAGATTGACCCTAGCATCTATAAAATATAACACAGTATCATCCACGTACAGCGTTACCAATTCTCTTGTCCCCCACAGTGCTAGCCTGTGTGCAAGATGAAAGTTCTGCAACTTAGCCGCTAGAGGTTCTATTGCGAGTGCAAAAGGTATTGGGGACAGCGTAAAACCTTGCCTAGTACCACGTCCCAGGTCAAATACATCAAAATGCTTTCAAAAGAGGTCAATCCTAGTCACCGCGCCAGAGTACAGTAGCCGCACTGCTGAGAGAAAGTACTCTGGAATCCCCACAACCCGCAGCATTTCCAACAGGTAGCCCTACTCCACCGAGTGGAGCGCCTTCTCCATATCAAGTACAGCTGCCACCGCCCATACCTTGAGGTCAACCTGAGCCAATATAGAAAAGAACCTGTGCATATTCAACAAAGTCGACCGCTCCAGGATAAAACCAGACTGATCCAAGTGGACTAAACCTGACACAAACAGCAGCAGTCTATCCACTAGGATTTTAGAAAATACTTTAGTATCTAAATTAATAAGGGATATAGGGTGGTATGAAGCACAGTCCAAAGGGTCCTTTCCATTCTTCAGCTGCAGAATCACCACAGCATCATGAATTGTGGTAGACAGTTGACTCATAGCCTCCTCCCAGACCCCCACCATATATTTTGCAACCTCAAGCCCTAGCTCCTTGTAGAACTCTGCTGATATGCCATATGCCATCCGACCCAGGTGCTTTAGCCAATGGGAGAGCCCTTACCACCGCTAGAATATCATCAACCGAAATTGACTTAGGCAGCACCTGACATGCCTCAGCACTCAACCTCAGCAGTGCTGCCTCCTCTAGATATCCAACCACCACACCTGGGGCCAGCAACCCCCTAGACACATACACTCACTCAAAGTATTGTGGAAAATCACCCAAGATAGCATCCGATTCAACCACAACATGCCCATTTGCCGTGCCTATTGCTGCAATATACGGGGACTCTCTATTGCCTCAGCATAGCTGCCAGCAGGCCAACCGGTTGACCCTCCTCTCCATGTCTGCGTGCCATCACAGGATGCACCTGCCGAGAGCTTCCCGCAATTCCGCCCTAGCCACTACGCCCTCGGCAGCCAACAGGGCAGCCTCCCTAGCCTTGAATTCCCCCTCTAGATCTGTCAGCTACCTCCTAATCATTTGCAACACCCCAAACTCCAAGGCCATACATCTCCCACGAAGAACCATTTTAAATGCCTCCCAAACAGTGTCCTTCGAGCCGACAGTACCTATGTTGACCTCAAAGTACGATCTCACAACCTCCACCATCTCACTGTGAAACACTATGTCACATAGGGCTGCAGACTTGAACATCCAATGGGGTCTAGGCACTGCCTCCTGCACCAGATCCAATGACCACAAAACAGGGGAGTGGTCTGACAAAGACTCAGGAGGAGCGAACAATCTAGCGTCATGGGCATCAACTGTGGGCTTGTCAGCACATAGTCATAGTCCAGTCTTGATTGTGTACCGTGTGCTGATGAGTGCCAGACGTACACCAGCCCATATTCAGACATACCCCTGCATACCCAGTCATTTAACTGTGAAAAGGAACGTGCTGACCCCACTGATCTATCTAACGCTGTTTGCAATGTGATACTAAGATCGCCCCCCCAGACAATGTTAGTATGTATATATTTGTAACTTTTGGACAAGTGTGATTAAAAAAAAAACAGGGTCATCTACGTTTGGGCCATACAAGTTATTAAACGTCACCATAACATGAGCCCAGCCGAGTAAGTTGAGTATGATGTATAGAATCTCTGGGAGCCCCACGCCCTGGCCATCCCCTCGTGAGCTGTTCCTACCAAATGAGTTTCCTGCAAAATAATCACTTTGGCGCTCTGGCGCTCGCAGTAATTGACCGCCTTTCTGGTTTTACATGGATTGTTCAAATCCCACACATTCCAGCTTATAATATTACACCCAGGCATAAGCTTTTGAAATCATTATTTTGCCTGGCTTCGCACTCCCGAGCTCCAGCTTCCAACAGAAAACAACTGTGCACCAACCCATTCCATGCAGATGTGGATCATTGTTCAACAAATACTCTGTGAAATCCCCACCCCCTTCCCACCACTCATTCCCCCACAACAATCCCATTTATTAGCTCAACCGATGCCACCTTCACTGTCCAACCCCGACTAGCAGTGTAACACTCCCCCTCAACATCTCCCTGCCTCTTGACCAAGCAACCAGCACAACCACAACCAGCATCGAAATCTCCCTCCCCACTTCGTTCATCCCCAACACCCATTGTTCCTCTGGACACCTGCCCGGGGGCACCGGACTGAACAACCTCGTCTGACGATCCATTCCGAGCTCCATCCCTGGAGGAGGAGGACTTGTGTTGCCAAGATAACAAGCTACTGACCCGTTTATTTACGTTATAAAACTGTAATTTTACCCAACACAGTAGTTAAATCAGTTAACTGGTTTTGAATACTAAATCCTCATTCAGATCTGTCCGGAAGTGGGCTCCGGGCACAAGCATAGCAAAATCCACAGGCTGGATTCAAAAATTCACGCAATTTGAGCCTGTAGACTCACCCACATTCAAGTCTTAGGAAGCGATTCCACAAATGCAAACACCTCTGTCGTGTCCGTGAAAAATTGAGTTTTGTTTTCATTAATTATGTGTAGCTTGGATGGATAAAGCATTGCATATTGCATCCCCTTGCCTCTCAACAGTCTCTTAGCAGCTCGGAAGGAGAGACAGGCTCTCTGTAACAACGGGGTAAAATCCTGGTAGAAGGACACCTTGGGCCTCATTCTGAGTATGGCGGTAAGGGATAGCGGCCACCGGTAACGAGACCGGTGGCGGTAATCCCTTACCGCCATACTCCGAGTTCCCTTTGCGCCCTTGCCCTTAACGCCTGCTTTGAGCAGGTGTTAAAGTCGAAGGCGCAAAGGGGCCTTCAAGCCAATAACGGTGATCGTAATGAACGGTCACCGTTATTTGCATCTTCCCCATTCCCATTGAGCCCTATGGGGGCTCATTTGGGAATGGGGAAGAGCCTTGGTGAATGGGGAATTACCGCCCCGCCAACCTTGGAATGGGGCGGTAATTCCGCCATCCACCAAGGCGCTGCCGGTCCGGGTACGGCGTCAACCAAGGCGTTAATAGCGCCATTGGTTAGCGCCGTACTCGGAATGAGGCCCCTTGACTTCCTTGTACTGCCGTTCACCTAGTTTGCACGCCCTATGCAAGATAATGTCCCGATCTCAATAATTCAGTAGTCTAGCAATAACTGGTTGGGTGTGTGTTTTTTCCACCCAGAATTGGGGAAACAATGGGGGATTCGCAGAACCTCCCGTGTAAAGGTTTCCATGAATAGCTCCATGTTCTGCGCTGGCACTGATTCCAGGATCCCCACCACTTTGATATTGTTGCACTTGGACCGCGCTTCCAGGTCCTCGTTCTTGTTGCGGATCTCTTTTACTTCCCTCTGCCATCCATGTATCGCTTGAGTGCTAGTGTCCAGCAGCACCCCCGCTCTGTGTTCTGCCTCATGTATACGGTTGCTCTCCAACTTCATTCTCTCCTGCATTCGGCCCATCTTGTATTCCATTCCGTCAAGTGTAGTATTCACTAATGCGAACCCATTCTTAATTCTGACAGCACCAGGTTCAGTTCTGAGGGTAGCCCCACCAACTCCACCATCGCAGACCTGGCCAGGCTGGGTGTCTCCTCCTCCTCCCTTCTCGCCAGACCCAAAGCATCCATAGTACCTTTACTCAGCAACAGACCTCCTTTTGCACAAACTGCAGGCCACCCTGCTTCTTGTTTCCCTTAGCCATCTGGTTACAGCTGACCGGTCCTATTTGCTCTACTTCCACCAGCGCAGGGGGCACCCAGCGGCCTCAGCCACGATCCACACCAACTCAGACTCAGCTCTGGGGCTCATCCTTTCTCTTTAAGAGAAAACATTTCTCATCACTGGACACTCGTAGTGTGTGTTGTAAAAAAACAGCTCCAGAGAAGCAGTGGGGGTGTTGAAAGAGCTGGAGGTGTTAGTAGAGAGAAGCTGGATCTGAGGAGAAAACAGGCACTTGGAGGTGGCAGGTGAGCCAAGTATCTTGAAAAAAGGAGAGGCTAGAGTGACAGAGGAAGTTGGACTGTTATGAGAGTAGAGGGGGAAGAAGACAGGCAAGTGAAAGCTTAAGGGGGAAGAGTTTGAAGCGTGAAGGAAGTATTGTGAGGAAGAAAGTGGTAGTATCAGAGATGTGTAAAGGTTTGTGGCAAGAGTGGTTCAGAGGAGGAGGAGGCATGTTCAGTCGTGGAGAGTACTATTGAGGTGGATGAAGAGAAAGTCATGCATTTGGTGCCAAAGAGAGTAAGAGAAAGGAAGCAACACTGATAGCTGAGAGTTGCAGTATGGTGGTGAAAGTTGTAGCAGAAACGACGAGTGCATGAAAGAAAGACATTGTTGTAATATCTGGTGGCATAGGATGTATTCCAGAAGTGACAGTGGTGTTAGCAAGAGGCGATGGAGGAGGCACTTAGGAGAAAGAGGTGGTAACAGCAGGACGTAGAAGAGGTGCAAAGGTGGAGGTAGTAACATGGAACACAGGAAGGAGAAAGTGAGGAGGAAAAGAGTGCAGACTTAACAGAATGAAGTTTGCATGAGGTATTAGTTATTCGGCATAGGAAGATTTGCTCAGGTAGGCACAGGTGGGGATGAAATTGGGGGAGGGAGATTAAGGCATTAGTGGACAGGAAGAAAGGCCTCTATTCAAAGATAACCTATTACAGCTCTCCTTGTGTCTCTCCCTCTCTCTCTTTCAAGCTCTATCTTTCGCTATCATCAATTCTTTAGGCAAACACTTGGAAGGACTGTTGGCAAGCCTTAGTGCCTGAGGTTTGAGATCCCAGAAACTTGCTTGGGACTCCACCAGCCACACGGTCCAGGATCTCTAAAAAATAAATGCAGGATGAGAACCCACCCAGAGAAGATTACCTTCCGGAATTCATAAAGTCCGGTGAGGAAAAAGGCTCTAGGTTTTAAAAACCGAGGGGCTGTCCTAAGATTAAGGAATTGGACTGTTTGTTTTGGTCTTTGGTACTTGAGAAATCATTTATCGTAAAACCCTGAGTTAGAAAGCCCATCCTGACATATTTAGTTGAAAGTCTAGGAGGTGGAAGAATGTTTTGTTTTAATTCAAAGAAATATGTTAAAACTTACCCTATGTCTTGTCTTTGTTCTTGGTCCCAGTCACAGAGATATTCATACACGATGACAGAAGTGGGACCAAGAAGGCGTAGACTGTTTATCTGACCTTGCTACACCCATGCCAAGAGGGGGAGATGGACAGAAGTGCCCAATAACCCTTATAGGTTAAATAGGATAGGTTAAGAACACAGTGAGTGACCTAACAACCAGGGTGTTATCCAGCATGCCCACAGTACCCAAGATTGCTTTCCCCTCTGAATCAAGTAATACGGTTAACAATGGGGTGCTAGCCCCAGGTACAGAAAATACACCCAAGCTGCTCCCAGGCTTTGATTCCATTTAGGCAAATTGGTATAGATAGCTCTCTACTTCGGAAGTATGACCGAAGGGTTTGAAGATCTTCAACACAAGACGTCAGAAAGCATGTGCTTACATTTCATTTACCACAATTCCGCCATTTGAATGCCTACCAACCAGAGGCTGTGGACTCTAAACTTCAACACATTTTCAGCAGCGGACACGCGAGAGTCCGACAAAGATGGTGGTACACTTCTGAGCTCAGAAAATGCACAGATATTTTATTGTGAATATCATACATAACTCCTGATTTAGAACACAGGGCTCTGGTGGCACAGTGACAAAGGTGACCCCGGCTACCCAGAGGCAACCAATATCCTGGTTTGGCGAGGGGAGAGTGGCTGCGTTTCAGCGAACTGAGAGAAGCAGAAAGGCAGTCGCTGGGCCACAGCTGTGGGAAAGAAAGAAGCAGAGGATGGAGCGCTCGGAGAACAAGTACGGAGGCCTCCAGAGCTAATCCACTGCTTAGATTAGCTGGTTGGCGTACCCAGGCACTGGCTGAAGCTCCCAGTGACGTGCCGCTCTATCACCAGGAGTTGAGTGAGCCGCGACACGGGAGCAGAGCCGCCACCAGGAGAGAAATACACAATGGGTGAGTTTCGCAAGAGTGAGTGCATAATCATATTGGGCCGGTCCGTGGTGGGACTGAAGCTCGGGCCCTTCTCAGGCATAGCCAGAGGCTCTTGTGGAGGTGGAAGAAAAAATATGTGCTGCCTTGACAGGGCCTGGGTGGGGAGGCATTGATTTGGTACCCCACAAGTCACCTAAATTAAATCCGTGCATCCTATCAAGTATACAAACATAAAAGTACTCCATTTCATATCAACACAGGTAAGCAAGAAGCAGGTCTTTGTGAATGAAACACTGAGGTGAGTAGAGGTATTTGCAGTTAGGCGCTGCTGGGAACAATAGCAGCAATTAAAAATGGGAAAATATGAAAAACAGCATCCCAGCTTTCCTTTGATCCTATAGCGAGCAGTAAAACACAAAAGACTACCGATGGTCCAGATGGAGTGGAGTCTATTAAAACTATGAAATAAACTAAATGTTTCTGTAATTAAAGGCAGGTATCAGCACATTGGATACTAAGCACTAATCAGCTATATGCAAGGTGGACCACGTGAAAGAATGTTTGGATAAGCACAGTGCCTGGCTTGACACGGTAGAGGACCTTCTATCCGCTATGGAAGACAACACATCTTCAATGTCTTCTGACCTCACCAGTATGAAGAATCTCCTGAAAAATCTTAGTGAAAAGAATGATGATCAATAAAGTCGCTTCTGCAGGAATCACGTGTGTATAGCTGCAGTTGGGGCATCAGGATCAGTGAGGCCGCAGGTGCAAGCCTCCAGGAAAAGATTCACATGTGTCAAAACATCTCTGAGAGCAAAAATATCAAGTATTACATTGTTTTTCCTGCTTAGCTCTGAGTTGAATATGATGGAAAGGTACATTTCTACAATTCGCTGGAGACTGCTGAAGACTTCCTAACAACAACAATGATGAACTCCCCAAATATGTCAACAGGGGAGCTGGCACCCTGCAGAGAAGAACCTGAAGGTGTGACTGACTGTCCTTTGAGTGGGAGGTCAAGTTCAATGTTTGCATACATGGATGTGATTTGTTGGGGACCCAGTTGCCGTAGCTAGCTCTTGTAATTCTAAATTAAATGCAAACTGATGATATATTCTTGTTACAAGGCTGTCAAAGGGTTTGCTTAACGGGCACCTCCAATGTATATCACCACAAGTTGGATCAATTGGTATTTTGGGTGGGACAGTTCACTTACCATTGGGGTTATCAGTGCGGGTGACAATGGGATCAAAATGTATTTATCAAAATGCATTCTATTTGGACTGAAACTAGGAGATAGGAAAGAATGTTCAGCAGGAAAAAAAGGGTGACCATATTGTATTCAAATTTCACCTACATTTGCGCATCCTCCCATTGCCAGGGAAGAATAAAATCTGGATAGTACCAATAAGCTATGATTAGACTTGACATGTCTCAGTTAAATTGCTCACCTGGAATGTCGGACGAGCAATGTATCAAGGCTAGGAAAAGTATGCTAGACCTCGATAGACACCAAAGGCCTGATTCATGGAATTATTTGTGTGAAAAATGCAGAACTGGCGTGGAACTTACCACAAAAGCACTTGGAAATCCTCAGCTGCTCCCTGCTCCTGCTCCTCCTGCGAACGCTGCTCTAACACGCTTCCTGGAGGAGGCGTGACAACACCGGCACGTGACCCCATCACGTGACTCGGGCCGGCCTTCAAAGGGCAGAGGCTACCACCCTTGTGGCGTTAAGCCCGTCAGGAGTAAAGCCCAGTGACTGTTAAGCGACTGTTAGGCACTGGTGGCCTCACTCCACGTACTGTTGGCGAGCCGTCATAAATAATGACTCTATCGGCAGACGGACCCCATACCCGAAAAAAATCCTTACAGCAACGGCGCTCTACAAATCCTTGGTCGATGATGAAAGCTGCAGTCGGCACAAAGGTAAGCAAAGCTACGGGACGTGCACTTATGGCTACAAAGGAGTCACTACCAACAGAAGCTTGCAGCTCTTCAGAGCCCCTAGTCTTGATATCTCTCGAAGAGCAATGCGCACAGACTGATGCTTTAACTCCACCTGCATTGCTCATCGTTCCATCTCATGCCTTAGCAACACAGGCAGACAATCTTGATTCATCGAGACTTCTCTCCATTAATTTAGAATACAATCCAGCATCTAATGATGAAATCTCACTTGTCAATAAAACAGACATATCTGCAAACAGAGCGAGTAAGGTGGATTCACCGAACTCGATGAACGTGTTAGGGGACATTCCGGCGCCTCGGTCCGATGTTAAGACATCTGAAACATCACGAACGACGCAACCGGCCATAATGGCATCTACACCCTTTCATAACAACAACTCCATGAATGCTGCTGGTTTTTCCACAGACAAAGGTATCTTGTCACACTTAGTGACCGATGAAGAACTGTTAACAATCCCAAATCTTGAGTCGGGAAACCTTGTGACGAACAATTTATTTCCCAAACAAGCTCTGGATAATAAACGACCTTCTACGCCAACTGTGAGGCTGACTTGTCGCCCCACAGGCAATGACATTTTATTACAGAAGGGAAGCGCTTGTCACTTCCCGGTTCAGTCGCGTGGCCCCAAGAGCGCACTGGTCAGTACCGCAAATTCAATGATGGCCCCTGATAAAATCTCACGTTTCTTGGTCACCACCAATCCAATTTATTCCCGAACTGATCGTCCTACTCTAAAAATAGCAGGTCGTACTGCTATAGGAACAGCCTTTGAATGCACCGAATCTGACAACGATAGCGCTTTGGCATGTCAAGCTCCAGACGTTGGTCGCTCTTCCATCTCGAGTGCAAACGACCAGCTCAGCGCCGTTCAGCCACCTAGCACCCCTCAGCCACCGGCCCCCGCACTCAATCCACTCCCCATTCCATGCGATCGGAGTGCGATTGCTCGGGCAAGTCGCCTGCAAAGAGTCGCCGAGCTAAAAGCTAAATGCACCTCCGCCATACCTCCTGTAGGTGAAAATTCAACGCCGAATGCAAGTACCCCACACCCAAGGCTATCTCAGTTCGGTGAAGAAGCTCATCCGACGATTTCTGCAAAAATATTTACCACTTTTAATCCGCATTACAACTTAGACAATTCTGTTGGCTCCTTGTCCCTCCAAGACTCCGCACCTCAGTCGTTTGGCATTTCACCCGAAGCGCTTTCTCAGATACATAACAACGTCTTAGCTGCCTCGGCTGTTGCCTTAGCTCCATTGACCAAAATTTTTGAATCATTGATAGGATCAATAAGTGACCAAGGAGCTGCCATTTCGAACCTAACGGCAAAACTCGATAAACTTGAACACTTCTCGTGCTTCCTTCAAGCCCAAATGACAACAAATAATGAAAATGCGGCGCGATGGCAAGACAGGCTGAGTGATCTCGCTGCTCGTCATCACTGTCAAAACGATTCTCTAATTGAAGGCTTGCTGGACGCCGTGAAATGGATGCGAAAAAACACAACCCTGGCCTCCCGAGACCCTTGCAAGAAACAAGAAAATCCATCAAGATCCCCCCGTCCTCAAGTTTCGACCGCACCTGCGACACTCGGAAAAGAACCATCGCTATGTGATCCAACAATGAGCCTTCCGGCGCCCTCTTATGACACTTCTGTTCCAACCTCGGAAATGCAGGGACCAGTCCCGCAAACAAGCAGCCTCACAATAAAAGAAATCTCGTTACAAGGACATGTACCGGTACAAACCTCCAAATCAGTGAACTCATTTAATATATTCAAAGGGCCAGCAAAAACCATCATTACAAACGTCGAAACTTATCTGAAAAAGCCTGCCGGACAAGAGGCAGAGCTTTCTAACAAAAAAAGCACTCATCCTAAACAAAAACAGCAAATTAAAAAAAAAAAATTTATAAGGAATCTAACAACCCCCAAAAAGACAAGCCTGTTTACTCGGCATGTTCATTCAGCGACTTTAATAAAACCTTCAAACAATGCACCATCAAGATCTACAGGTGCTAGACCGAGTCCTTCAAGGACCTCAATAAAACGACGGCGCATAGCCTCCAACGATGCTTCCACTATAAACGGTTCTCAAGATTCCTCTGTTGACCTATGTGACCTATCGACCTACTCAGCTGATTTTGAGAATTCCATCAATGCCTCTCTTGTAGCTCCAGCTGTAATATCAACCGGGCCACCAATGGAGGAGAAGCTAGAAACAAATAAAACATCGAAGATCGCACAATCAAGGACCGATGCCCGACAAATTTTACCCTCAATAAAGAGGAAAGCCCAGCAACCACTAAGTTGTAGGCTAAATCCCAAACACACGTCGAATCAGTTAAAACTGTGCCTACCTCCAATGCAGCGCGCTCCCGGTCCTGCTAATTTTGAGCCTCAAACTAGTAAGTGGAAACTCCGTCTCCAAAATATCCACTCAGACGGCAACGAAGTCAACCTAAATAGAGGAAACATCCTAAAACTGTTCGCATGTATACCTCCACTGCGAGCCATCTCGTCAGACGACATCAAAATTGTGGAATATATAACAGAAGCGTCTTCCGACCAAGTGATTCACCATATTCCATCGACGGTGGTAAAAAATATGCTACTTCAAGCAAATGAAGATCTCCTACTTTACGGCTTCGATCTCACCCTTGAACCTCTCACAATGAGAGGCGCTTCATCTTCCAAGATAAATCGTGACCATGAAGCAAGCAACGGCACCGCCAGGCGTCAGGCTGTGCGCCAATCTCTAGTTTCATCACCCGACATTTTAGACGCTGCCACGCATCAATCATTTGAAAGAAGAGCCAATAACGCAAAACGATTCCCAAATGGACCACGCAAACAACAATGAGCCGACGTCAAACAAAAGACACTGATTCTACTGTCATGGAACACGAGAGGATTCACGCATTTGTTTAACACTTTCCAAGAATCCTTGGTGAATGTGTTTGCGTTATGTCTACAGGAAACGTGGCTACGGGATCCCCCGACTCGTGATGGATTCATTACGCTGATAAATCCAGCTAGAAAGAACCCAAAGGGTAGACCATTTGCAGGCTTGTTAACTCTTTTGAAAATCCAGAACTGGTGGTCGCTCGTTAGTTCCACGAACCCTAACCCATTCGTGCAAAGTACTTTGCTCAAAATTTCATTAAGAGCCACCGTCTCCCATCTTCTAATAATAAATGGATACTGGAATCCTGCCATGATTTCTTCAACATCTTTCATTCAGTCAATATTGAATGAAATAGATCACACTTTTGTAGAACACAACAATGTTTCTGTACTTATCTGCGGCGACCTCAACTGCAGTTGGTTTAAATATGATCCACTTACTAAACTAAATGTCCGGCTTCCGGACCTTGAAGTAGCTAAGCGAGGCCAAACTTGGTCAAAGGAACTTCTGGCACGCAACTGCCAGATGCTAAATGGAACAACAAAGGGCGACTCTCCTGCAAATCCGACGTGGCATAGCATGGCTCGAACAAATACTCTCGACTATATTTGGGCCTCGGCGGACCTCTTCGATAAGGTTTCTTCCCTCAAAGTACGGCCAATGCCATCTAGCGATCATAACCTGCTGCGGCTTGTTTGGCATGAAGAACTCAAACGCAAAACGCCAGACAAATATTCTCTTCAATTACAAACAAATGCAGCAGGCAATCGATTAGTAATCAATGGATCAGCTATTGCTAATCTATGCCACTGCGTAAACGAATTTGAGACAGTAGAATATACACATCTGCTGATGGACCACAGTCAAATAATTTCCAACTCAAGAACGTACGGATCACTTCCGAAACATCTATATAGTTCTGAAATCGGACTGGCAAAAAAACTACTAAGGAAAGATCTCAGGCAAATTACAAGAGAGCCGTGCGATCTACGCTGCAAGGCAATGAAGATCAAGGCCCGACGACAAGACTATCGAAACTGGCTAAGATCACACTCAACCATCATCGATCAAGGTCGAGCAGAAACGATGTTAAAACTTCTTGTACAGAAAAATACCCGTGAAATCTGGGCCATCTTGAATAAGGGCCGCTCCAAATCATCGCCAGCAATTTCTAATGAAATCACCAGCGACAAATGGCGCGAATACTTTACCTTAATGTATGAAAAACCTGAGTCTGAAGATCCCCCGCAGCCTGACGTGACACTCTCTACCTGGGACATCATACCTTCTTGTAAAGAGATTGAATATGCAATCTCCAAGCTGAAAAATTCAAGAGCCGCTGGGCCAGACCAAATATCAAATCTCATGCTCAAAAAACACAGTATACACTGGGCGAAATTTATTCACGAGCTGTTTTGTCGGATTACAAGCTGCAAGAAACTGCCTTCCTCCTGGTGCAGGGCTATTGTAGTTCCGATATATAAGAAGGGATGTCGAGCTGACCCTTCGAACTATCGCCCGATTACCCTTCTAGATACTATTGGGAAAGTATTCGGATCCTTTTTGCGCCAACAGCTGGTGAATTGGGCAATCTCAACAGGAAAACTTGACTATCGCCAAACAGGGTTCACGAAAAACGTGGGGACTGATGTGAATCTGACAATACTATCATTTTTAAAGCTGTCAGCGATGGAGGCGAAAAAAAGAATCTTCCTGGCGTTTGTCGATCTTCGACAAGCATTTGACGCCATAAATAGGACCAAACTATGGGCAAAACTACGTCTGTGGCATTGCCCAGAGTCTCTGTTAGAGCCCATCATCGCCTTACACTCCAATACGTCCATCCAAGTCAGAGTCAATTCACAAGGCGATCTTACAGATCCAATAAGAACATTTAAAGGCGTCAAACAAGGCTGCCCCCTCGCAGCAGACCTTTTTAAACTCTTTATAGCTGACTTACCCGAGTGGCTAAAGTCTGTTCATTGTTTTCCACCCAAGCTAAACGGAACCTTCATTAATCACCTGGTATACGCGGATGACATAGTGTTGGTTGATCAAACCCAAATTGGCCTTCAACATCTTCTTCTTCGCCTGCATGAGTTTTTAACCTTTAACGAGCTCTATCTAAACACAGAGAAAACAAAAATCATGTGCATCGGCCAAGGTAGATCAAAAAAAGACAGGTCTTTCCAATGGCACATAGAAAAAAAAGTGCTAAATGTTGTTAAGTCTATTCGCTACCTTGGAGTAATGGTCAATGACTCGGTTTGCGAAGCTGCATGGACCGGTGATCTGAAGGACAAAATAAAGATCCTGAGTCTCCAAGCTGCCAAAATAAATACTGACTACGGGAAATTTTCTATCGCTCCCGTAGTAACGTTCTATCTTCAAAAAGTAATCCCAACTATTACTTTTGGCAGCGAAGCAGCCTTGAATATTAACCACAACCTATGGTGCCAACTGGAGGGAAAGTTTTGGAAACGTGTCCTGAGCCTTCCGAATCAAATCCCCATGTCGGCTCTGAGATATGAGCTAGCTTTGAATTCCATGTATATGACAATTGTCTGGAAATCTCTATCTACCTTGCGCAAAATATTACTCAGCTCTACAATCCCAGCATATAACATCTTTAAGCTGGGGCTGGAAACCACCGACAATGTCCTCATCCAGACATGGAAGCTCAAACTAAATTCTATCATGGCTGACGCAGGCATATCGGAGGAAGAGCTAGTCAAGCGCCCACAACATGCCAAGAAGAAGATAGCGGAATGGGATTGGATCACAACCTACAATACCCGCCTAGCCCTTAAATCAACCCTGCCCACTTCCAGAAGTCAAGTTAAACTGAATTTTCAACCAAAATACCTCACAAACTGTCCGTCTCGCCACCACAGGGCACAATTTCTAAGGCTGCGACTGAACGCTTTAAATACTAATGAGACGCTCTGGAGGCAAAAGAATAATGGAACAGCAAATAATTACTGCCGCTTTTGCAAAACCACAGAAGTTGAATCTCTGAAGCACCTAGCTATACTGTGCCCAATGCTGACAGATCTCCGTGAGGTGCATCTAAATGAATTCAAAACACAATCCGAGGAACCCGATGATTGGTGGGATAACGCAACAGCAGGTCATAATATCAAGCTCTCTTGCAACCTCATCAACTTCTTTGATGAAGCCCTAAAGTCAGTACCCAACTGAAGGACGCCAGTATCTGAAAGTTCTGCCCTCTTGGTGGCTGCTCTTTCCGGTAACTGTGTTACCATAAAAAGGTGTTACCCTAAACTACAACATTCACTGTTAAATCCAACTAAGAATACCCACGGTGGAGATGGACGAAGTAGAATTTACTTTTTTTTTTCCTTTTCTCTTTTTCCTTTTTGGAAATGTAACAAAAACATGATACGAAAATATCAAGTTGAAGTTTTACAATAAAAAAAAAAAAAAAAAAAAAAAATGCAGATTTGCGCGCTTTTCTGCCCGAAAATCCCCATACTTGAAACAGGGATTTTCGGGCAGAAATGCGCACAAATCTGCGTTTTTCACGCAAATAATTCCATGAATCAGGCTGTAAAACAATATCGCTTCTCTACAATAAATACACCTGGTGCCTCCGGAGGAAGCAACATGTCCTAAACATGGGATGTCAAAGATATCTTTCTTCATTTTTCTCTCATGCCCCAGGGGTTACAATATTGATTCGTAGTTCCCTGAATTTTAAAGTAACCGACATGGTGAGGGTCAGGCATGATACCAATCCTGGGCTAATGTATGTGATGGTATGTGGGACCTTTGGACTGGACTCCTGACCCAACAGGAGAATGCGGCCTCCCATTGCCCAGGGAATGGCATTGGGTCTTGGTGTGTTGTGCATTGAACTTTTAGGCCACATCACTTTGCTACCATAAGAGGTGTTGGGGGATGGGGGGGTCTCCATTTGTTGGGAGGGGAAGGGAGCGTTACATTTTCGTTGTTAGGGAAAGAAATGTTAAACTGAGCGAGTTGTTGACCAGCTAAAAGTATGGTCTTGATATTAATATAATAAATTAATAATAAACAAAAATTCAATGAAGTATCAGTGCTAGACACGGCCCTAGACAGGTCAACCAGTGCTGTCCATCCCGCATCGACGGCACAAATGTTAAAACAGTAATGTAGCCTTGATGATATAATAGATATTTGGAGAAATTGGTATCCCTTGAAGTCAGTGCATGACGCTGCATTTCGCATAGATATTATTTTAGTCTCAGGAACGGGATCCCGATGGCTTGCAGACTGTAGTATTTATGCTGGCGCACTCTTTGATCATGCCACAGTGGTCGCTCAGATCTGTGTTCCCTCTGATGTATCCAGCACAGCTGGGTGCAGAGTCAAGGCAGACGCCCTGAAGGACTTAATAGCTGAACTTCTAGCAGGAATCACAACGTTTATTCAGATGAATGCAGGCTCTGTGGAATACCCACTGATACTTTGGGAAACTTTCAAATGTTACATGAGGTGAATTTGTATATTCAAAGAAGCAAGGATTGTACATGTCATTCGGACTGATCTTGATAAATATGATAAAATGGTAAAGGATATGGAAACCAAATATGTGTTCACTCTGAATAAAACATTCTTAGCAGCCATGCACACGAAAAAGCAAATATGTAGAGTTAATACGTGGAGAGAAAACAATTACTGACGACACATAAACGCTGCAAGACACTATGAGAAGGGACAGAAGCCTGCTAAGAAGCTGCTTTGGCTACCTAAAGCCCAAAGGCCAAATACATGAAACCAATCAATTAGGGATTTTGAGGGGGAAGTTTGCCACCTGACGCTGAAATAATCAAAGCTCTCATGCAATTTACAATCTCACCTGTCAAAATACCCTACCTGCCCAATCTCATTATGTCTGTCTGTATCACTAGCAGCCTGGTATTGTAACTGATTCTCTATACTCTCGACCCTTATGTAACCAGGGTCTACCTGCACTCGTCGTTATGTTTGTTGTTGTTGTTTTTGGTGTTGTTGTAAACCATCTGTAACTCTAACTTAAGTTTTTTGGCGCCCAGTTACCTGAATGTTTGGTGTGCGTTACAAATAAACTAAACTAAACTAAGCTTTACAGTAAACTTTATGTATCCTCACTTAATAAATCTCTGCAACAAATTGAACATTCCTCAACCAGGTTGCTCTATGGGGGTGTGGGGAACAATCCTTAACAGCCCATTAACTGAGGAAGAAATTCGAAAGCGATTCAGTGTTTAGCCGGGGAAAAGCACCAGGCCTGGACGATCCATGTGTTGAATTTTATAAAGCGTATGTAAATATTCTTGCTCCTCTCCTTTTGAGGGTGTATAATGAGGCATTCGATAAAGATCTGTTACCAGAGACTGTGCGGGAGGCAATTATTATTTTGCTTTTGAAACCTAACAAAGAACCCCTTGATTGCTCCCTATATTAGCAGATCAATCAGGATGTATTCATGGTAGGACTACATTTTATGGGTTGAGGAGTTTGTTTGGTCTAAACGAAATTCCCTGGTCTGAACTCTCTGCAATGGCTATTCTGCTTGATTCTGAAAAGGTGTGTGACTCATTAGAATGGTTGTTTATGTTTAAAGTACTATGACAACTAGGGGCGGGTCCTTATTTTTTATCTTTGGTTGCTTTTCTGTAGACATTCCCCACTTCCAGAATGTGTGTAAATGGGTGCCTTTCTCGTACGTTCCTGAAGGGCTGCAGTCCGAAACGGAATTCCTGTGTCCCCCTGCTATTCATCATAGCTATTGAACCCTTTGCAGCATTGATTAGAGAGAAGATATTACAGAGGAGTATTCAAACATACTTATTTCTCTATACTCAGATGATATAATGTTATACATTAAAGAATCCCCAACAAAATCTTTCCAACTAGTATGTTAGTAATATTTATTCTTAGTCCAGAGAATTCACCAAAGTATAAATATCTAAGTCTGTATTGTTCCCTCTATGATATGGCATTTATAATACGCCTATACATAAGTGTTTAAAGGCCCGGCAACGCAAGGGAAGGGGAACAGAGGGAGGACAAAAAACAACCATCTTACTAGGTCTAGTGATATTGAGATCTCACCAGTGCAGGGGAGGAGGGGAGGGGAGAAGTGTCTGGGGGATGGGCAAGTGCAGATCATGTAATCAATACAGCAAGTAGTGCAGCCAACAGGTGGCAAGTGCGAGTGTTAAAAGTGCAGACAACAGGTGTCAATAAGTCCAGGAAGGGACTGTAGGGTGACAGATACAGACCACAGTGCAGGGGATGACATCAGGCAGTGTGGATGTGCAACTGGACGGGCAGGGACCTGGGCCCAAGTTCAGAGGGTAGCCATGTGACCAGTGCAGTATCAGACAGGAGATCAGCAAGGTAGAGGACGAGAGAAGGTTTCAGAGAGGCAGGGAGGCTGTTCCAGAGGAAGGCGCCAGCTGAAGAAAGAGATCTGCCCCCAACTCATTGCTTGGAGAAGCAACTGACCCTCAAGGAGTTGGATGTGGAGGAGAGAAGAGCTCGAGTAAGAAGATATTTCCAGAGAGAGAGTTGGAGGTATTGTAGTCCCAGGCTGCAGAAGGCCTTGTGGACAATGCACCAGGTTTTGAACTTGATCTTTGCTGCCATTGGGAGCCAGTGGAGAGATTTCAGGGCTAGAGAGATACGATCCCTGGACTTGAGGCCAAGGACAAGTCTCACAGTCCTGTTCTGGATGAGTTGTAGAGGGCGGAAAATAGAAGCAGGCAGATTTAGAAAGAGGCTGTTGCAGTAGTCCGGCCTAGAGAGAACTAGAGCTCTGGAGACAGTGAGCTTCTGGAGGAAGGTGAGGAAAGGAGGAATACCTTTGAGGATGTGCAGCTGGTAGTTTGACTTCTTAGAGATGTCAGAGATATGAGGAGAGAAGGAGAGTGTGGAGTCAAAGAAGACCCCGAGGTCTTAGCCTCACAGGTGGGAGCAGGAAGAGGGCACATGGTGGGCGGCCAGAGAGTGACAGGAAAGCAAGGTGCAGGTGAGCCGATGAGTAGGATCTCCATCTTACTGGCAGTAAGGCAGAGATCATTGGCGGTACACCACTCCTGGATTGCAGACAGACAATCCGGGATGAGAGAGATTGGGGAGGCCGCTGAGGGGAGCCTGAAAGCGAGCTGAGTGTCATCCACATAGCACAGTGGGCGAGAGGTGCCAAGGATTGGTTCAACAGTTAGAAAGATTAGACCCCTGGGTTACATCATGGGAATAGATTGAGATACAGGAGAGCAAGGACCCAAGTTGGACCTTGGAGGGTTGGTCAGAGAGGGAAGAGGTCAGCCAGGCCAGGCCCTGATCGGTGATACGCAGGTTATCACGGAGCCCGTTGAGCAGAGTGGCATGGTTGACCGTGTCAAAGACAGAAGAGAGGTTGAGTAGGATGAGGACAGAGGGGGGGTTCACATCCAGGTTAGAGAGCAGGTCTTAAAGGATGTACAGGAGTGCAGTTTCCGTGCTTTCCGTGCTTCTGGCTGCTCTTAAGCCAGACTGAAGGTCATGGAGACAACCAACAGATTCAGTGTGAAGATTAAACTGGGAGATGGCCATCTTTTCCAAGAGTTTGCCCAGGAAAGGAGTAATGGAGATCGGGCGATAGTTTGCCAGACATAACGGGTCGGCTGAGGTTCCCTTGAGAATAAGTTGCACAGGAGAATGCTTCAGGCATGAAGGGAAGGTTCCAGTGGTGAAAGAGTGGTTGCAGAAGTCCGCCAAGGCTGGAGCAAAGGTGCCAATGTGGTCCTTGATGATTTTGGATGAATAGGGAAGAACCTGTTTTGATGAGACTTACATAGATCGGACTTGTCTAGAAACCTTGTTAGCAGAGGAAGAGCGGGTAAACAGGATGTCCTGGGTTTTTTCGATTAAATGTGAAGCCAAGGCCAGGCAGAGGGCCTGGGAGGGGGCAGGAGAGGTAGGGACTGCAGCAGGATTGGCCAGCTCCTTGCAGATTTTAAAGAGTTCAGCCGAGTTGTTAGATGCTGCAGAGATGTGGGCTTGGATGTGAGCTCTCTTCTTAGTTTGGACAATGAGTCAGTACTGCCTTTGGAGCAGGCAGCAGGCCAGTTTGTCAGAGGAAGCACAAGATGCCAGTCATTTCCTTTCAGCATCCCTACACTTGCATTTAAAGGTGACAAGGTTTGAGTCATACCAAGAGTTGCACTTGGCTTTGGGCTTCAAGCGGATCCTCATGACGGGCAAGTATATCAAGAGTGTCAGAGATGGATGAGTGGAGGTTAGAGAGGACTGTGTCAGTATGTGTCAGCCACTGGACTCATCTCATCCAACATATTGCATGGTGCTCAGCCAAATCCTGGATGCCTTCCTCTCCCACGCTTATTGCCATTGATGCCTTCTACAATACAGCAGAAGATAAATGATGCTGAGGCCAGTTTCTTTGTTATCACTTCATGGATTTTCAATTTAAATCTGGAGCTTCCGGGGGACCTGGTGACAGACTTGGACTATTTCATCCACCAGTATGCTGATGACATACATCTCTCTTATCAAGCGTCATCAGAGCAGGACATCCGTCACTTGGGTAATTGCCTCTCATTAATCCAGGATTGGTCACTTGCTCCCACTCTTCCCCGTTTTATCTCAACTTTTCTTACCCATTTTGAATGACGATTTGAGTGTTGTATTGTTTAGAAATTTAAATAAGTCTGGGAAAAGCATATTTGTCAAACTATACACTTGTGATTACTGTTTTACTGAAATTGTATATGCAAAATGAAATCAAATATATTTTTTAAAACATAGTTGGTGGCTTTTCCGTCCCAGTGAGTTCAGGCTGATGGTAGGCCATGTCTGTCTCTCATTGTCTGTGTCTTCAGTGACACCTTTCAGCTATATCATCACTGGCACTTGTTGGGAATGCAGACCACACATAGTGCATGTATATTAATAATTCTGGACATGTTGACATCCATGGCTTTACATTACCTCAGGGAACGTGTACCTTTCAGTTCATATGTCTGTTTGCAAATCACACAGCTGGCGACTGTTCCGTATACAGCCAGTTTTTCTCCAATGTCTTCTCAATACCCATACGTTTCCCCTCACCTTTCCGTCTCCTTGTTCATTTTGCTTTTGTGTATGTCAGCAAATTGCATTTTTGTGAACATGTGTTCTGAAAATGGAATTTGTTAACATATTGCTGTTACCATATCAATACCTTGCATCAGCAAATCAAGTGCTTTGCCCATGCAGCCTTGCAGCATATTACAAACTTGTCATTGCAGCCTTGTATCTGTGGAAATTATAGGCACATGACTAGCACAGACTAGTGCCAATGTCATCCCGTTTTGACATCCTCTGTTCTTGATTTGCTGGGATGACCAGATGACAAGACCATGGAGGATCAAGCATCATCCTTATGCACTAGGGCCAGAAGGCAGTAGGTCATCTTCATCTGCTCAGCCTTGATGCTCCACCTGGCACTGTGTGTTGTTTCCATGGTCTATGGCTGGGGTTGCTGATCAGCAGTACCTCATATCACAATCCACACAAGCAACTGCTGCTGCTGCTGTGAACATAAAAGTAAGACAATAATGTCCTTACCCCCAAGCATAGCATTGTATTGTTCACTTGGTTGCCATTTGTTAAGTATCACAACTTTTCTTTAATTAAAAATAACCAATTACTGAAGTGGTGACAAAACCATTAACTGCACAATGTTTTACAACTCTAAGGATTCTTTTTGAATGTTGTGTAGTAAATGTGATGCCAGATCAGCATGTAAATATGAAAATATTGAAAGACTGAAATGTGATGGATGGAAATGTTTCAAGTTTATCAGAACGTCTGGTGTTTGCTCTGGGCAGCCTTCCATTCCATTGTTTCTCAGCTTGCTGTACTTTACAAATCATGCTTGACCCTACCAAAAAGGAGGTGGGGGTGAGCTTTGTGAAATGTTAGGTAAGTTTCCAAATTCTCTTGAGTTGCTGTGCTCAAATCATACCAGAGATCTTCCAAATAAGTAAAATCAATGAATAGCAGAATCATAAGCACCTCAATACAGTACGATTTGAATCATATAATATGGCCTAGGAAAAGGCCAATCGAATGATCTCGAAGATTACTTGGAACACATAGTCCCTTTGTGGATTGGAGCTTGTTAACTATCAGCTGATTGAGAAATAAGCTCCTGAGCTGGTACTGTGCAGTTCAATAGAAATAAAGACTATTTATACAGACATTGCTACATGTATAATGGCATGGATGATGCTAAATGGTGAACAGGGCTCTTACTAGTTTAGTATCATTACACAAGAAAATGATCGAATACAAGACCATTTTCAAAATTAGAATATTTATTAAAAATCACATCATAATTATACTCTGTGTTGATATACTAAAATATTATTTGACTACTGCTGCATGTGAATAAAGGTTTCAATTGAGCATTTTTGCTTTTCCATGTGACAGAATATACCTTTCATCTGAAGGTTAATTGAACCATGGTTACATGTTATGCAAAATAACCCATAGTTAAGCTCTCAGGACAAGAATCTCCCGACCTCCAATGACATACCACTTAGATCAATGCACAAAGATAAGCCGAACAACTTTGTTCACCTAAGATCATAGGTTTTGTTCCCAAACTCCAAACATATGTTTCAATGCCAGAATTTGGCCTCAGAAAATAAATTCACTGTCTTGGGTTTTAATGCTAATCTCAGAGACAACCATTCCAGTGATTAATGGATGTTTGGTCAACCATTTGGTACACTAAAAAAAATACAGATGCCTAGAGAGGTCTTTAACCCTTAAACTTGGATTATGTTGCACAAAGATTGTGCACCTGTTCCATTAGACCTTAGTGGTGAAGAATGCATTACTAATTTGTGCTTTTGTCTAGTAAAATTAAAAGTTCAAATAAGAGGTGGTTGCTTCTGATAATGATGAGTCACATACAGATGCAACTAAGCTAGAGGTACAGCAAAAGCCGACTTTAAAATTGAAAAATTGTACAACATGATAGATGGCAATTGGAAGTGCATTATCAGTTGTACTTTCTGAACCATTGGTCCCACCGAGTAAGCGACTACAGGTCTACATTTAGTAGAAAAACACAAATCCAAAATGTATATTGTATGCATTAATTGGACATTTTAATAATTCCATCATGCATTTGGTGGCAGAAACATAAAGAATAGCTTTGGATTCAGAATATTGTTATGAAGGTGAATATGTCATTTTCACCAATATCACAATTCCATGAAGAGAATTAGTCGGAAAAATAATATTCCAGTTATTTACTGGTTTCCACTCCTTAAGGGGGCCCTAATGCATAAGTAATACAACCCCTTACAACACATGAAATTCAATGGGCCAGTAGAAACAAGAGTGAACTGGCGGGTGTGAGAAAGAGAAAGAAACCTCTCACAGGGTCTGCCCGATCCAAAATGATTTGTCAAAGTATGCAGTGTGCATGGAGTAGTTAGGTGGAAAACAGAGAGGAGAGTCCATCCAACCAGAGAGAAGGATATTGCATTCCAAATGCAAATAGCGTATGGAGAAATCTCTTTAAAATGCCTTTTTCTCAAAGCAGGACCAGATTATCTATGAGGAATTCTTAAGCAGTGGCACAACTGGAGAGAGACTTTACATGCACATCTGGCTAAGGCCAGTCAGTGTTTCTACCTATCCTGAGACTTTGAAGGGCAGACAAAATGTGAGAAGGTATGAACCCAGATGGGTTGGATGTTTTTTCTGAGAATAAAATGAATCACAGATAGCATTTAAATGTATTTTGGGAGCCTTGCTTAAAAGCTCTATTACAATATTACTCAGGGGCAACGTGTGTGTCTTGGAAGCAAGGCAATGCAGCACAACACAAGGTTGAATCCCGATCCCATGATTAGAAACCAATCGCTCTGGTATTAAGCATGTTATAAAAGAACAATTATAATTATAATTAATTATATTTATAACATGGTGAACGTTTTTGTGTACTTTGTGATTTATAATTGAAATTGAAACTCTACAAAGTATCCTCACAGTTATGTATTGTAGAGTCCTTGGAATATTACAGCAGGCAGTTATAACCAAAGTTTATATATATATATATATATATATATATATATATATATATATATATATATATTAGCACTGAGCCACATGTCAGTATTTGTCAAACGACTTCAGCACAATGATGGAATAAGTGCGCCATTCACACAACTTTAGGATTTAAAGAATATTACTAAGCACATCATTAATCATATTCATGTGTGGAGCTCCATTTAAAAAGTGATAACAGATTGCCTATGCAGCAGTTCTCGATGCCCAGCATTATAAGGTAAGTTTACCTGAGGGTAGATGGGCATCATTGGGGAATGGTGGGTGTGCCCCCTCCACAGCATGCTTTATTCTGTTTCTTAGGACCAACTCATTGCCAGTGTTATCCAATACGGATTCTCCAGTCTCGTGGAGCTTTGGGGTCAGGCAGGTAAAAAAAGAATGTTGCTTTATTCACAAATAAGTTGCTGAATTTCTGTTACTTTATCTTTATACGTTGCACAGGAAGACACTCACTAGTCCATCCTGTGGCACTAACAGCTGAGCTCCAGGTGGCACTCAAAATTCCCCAAATTGACCTTGATCTGCAGTTACCAAGACAGATATAACAAAGACCTTGTGGGAATTGAAGGTCCCAGGACCACCTAATGGGACAGACTCTTGCACAGGCTGTACCACTGGGGTGATTGTGGGTTGACTATGTTACACATACCTGAAGGACATTTACAGGGGACAGAGGAATGTTACTGGACAGAGTAACATGCCGCTGCCAAATGGCGAGGGTATGATGGGGTTAGCCAGGGGATGCTCCACTCACCATCCTCCAATGAAGCACTGTGTAACAGACAGCCATAGCTGGCCCCAGTGGCTACCCCAACTTTAATCCCAAGAGCCAGGCACAGGACTAGTGGATGTATGAGAGGATGCAATTCTGATGGTTATCATTGCCCCGGAACTCTTGTGAGAAAGCCTTGCCCCCAGTACCTGAAATAACATACACAGAACTTCTCATCTCGGGCTCCTGGGACTCACTGCCTGTGTCGCAGAACTGGCCATTTTATTCTCTCACATGCACAACGGCGGAAGGTTGACGTCGCACCACGTGACTGTGTCACACTCCTCCTTTTTCATAACAAATAACAAATATAACTTTACAGACATGGTCATGTCAGCAGGACAGACTTAAACATGGTAACATACCAAACTGGGATGGGACCAACATAGGCAATAGTAGGTGACTTGGTCCTTTCAGGCCTGGTCGCCCATTATGTAGTCTTGGAATCGCACTGGGCATTTTCTGCCTTCTCGGTGGGGATAGCTTTATCCCATCGGTGCCTCTCTGGCCTCTCTTTCAGTCCCGCCTGCTGTGGGCTCTGAATCTTCTACATTCTTGCGGTTCTGTTCGTGGAACCTTCTCCCTGTCATTCTCTCAGCCCCTCTCTTCCTCCCAACCTTTAAAAAAAACTGCAGGTTCAAGTTACTTTCCCCTTTTGATGAGCAAAAGTCACCATCAAGCCTTTGACCTGGACCACTCCCATGGGAGAGGGCTCATAGGTGAGGGACAACTTCCCTTCGGGGTCATAATTTCCTACCAGTACAGTGTCACTCATCACTATGTCTGGTGGTTTGAGGTGCTGTCGAATATTTTCCCCCTCCTTATGGGTTCTTTGATCTTCAGACGTCTTATCATCATTGATGATTCCTGGAGAAAGACCCTCTGCCTCTGGGAAGAGTCCTTGTGGGCACCTTTGGAAGAGTTCCTCTACAGGGCCCACTCCCGTTGATTGGTGAGATGTTGCTCTGTATTCCCTCAGGAATTGATAGAGTTCTCAGCTCATTTTCCTTCCCTTTGGCTATGCGGAATACTTCATTCAGTGTTCTCATAAAGCGTTCAGCTTCTCCATTGGGCATAGGTCATGCTGGTGTGACTCTCCTGTGTGCGATTCCACGGTCCACCATGAATTCTGCAAATTTCTCCCCATGAAATGGCGGTCCATTGTCCGAGCACATAATCCGGGGGAAGCCATTTGAGGCAAACATTTCCTCCTTGACTGGTATCATCTGATCACATGAGGTGGACTCTACCAGCTCGACCTCTGGGTACCTGGACCATTAGTCTATAATTACGAGGAAATGCATCCCCCTACCGGAGGACACAAAGTCAACATGGACATCTCATGGTTGGTCACTCCGGGGCATGGACTCTATCCTTGGCTCTCTGTTGGCTGCAGGAGTCGCTTGAAACCAGATGCAGTTGGCAACGTGTCCATCCACACTCTCTTCAAGACGGGGAAACCAGAACTTTGGTCATTTTCGCGCCTTCGTCTTTGTTGTTCCCTGGTGGCCACAGTGTGCCAACTCCAGCACTCTTTCTACCAGTGCTTGTGGAATTACTATCTGGTATCCTTTTAGTATCAGTCCTTCATCCATTGCTGATAGTTCATGCCTGACTCACCACAGCTGCTCTAGATCCTGCTGCCCCTCTTGGCTCCTGCGAGTGGGATTAGATAGAACAGTTTTCCACTCACTGCTGATCATGGCTGCCTGGATTACCTGAAAACACTCATCCTCTCTTGAGGGATCGGCTACTTCTTGAATGGTGAGAGCTACTGGTTTTGCTGCTCTTACCACCCGAAACACATGCTCCATGACCTATACAGGTGCTGTGTCCTCATGTTCTCCTCCACTTCTCGAGTGTTCTGATAGGTAATCAGCTGGATTGTGGGCTCTGGGTCTGTAGGTTAGCACCACCCCTTATTCAATCAGGGCCAGCATCCATCGTTCGATCCGGGGGGGGCGGTTTCGATGATGACCCCACCATGATAGGGAGTAGTGGTTCATGATCAGATGATCAGTCATGACAGTGACGGGTTTTCCCAATATATATATCCGAAAGTGCTGGTATCCCCATAGGACAGCCAAGAGTTCTCTCTCTATCTGGGAGTAGCACTGTTCCGTGCTGGTGAGCGCTTTGCTGGTGTACGCAATTGGCCTCGTCTGTCCTTGGGCATCAGGCTGCGACAGAATGGCTCCCTGTCCACCCGGGCTGGCGTCTACGAACATTTCTGACTCCTTCCTTGGGTAGAAGAATGCCATTAATTCTTTCCCTGTGAGCGCCGTTTTGATGGTCTCGAAGGCTTCCTGTTCTTTGTTGGACCACTCCCACACTTTGTCTTTCCATGTCAGCATCCTGAGGGGCTCGGAGAGGGTCACCAGGTTGGGTATGAACCTACCACAGTACGTCACCATCCCCTGGAAGCTCCTGGCCTCCGACACGTTTCCTTATGGTTTCGCCTCCTGAATGTCCTTGATCCTCTGAGGGATTGGGGAGATTCCTTTCTCATGGAAGAAAAAACCAAAGAATTTGATGCTGTCCTTCAGGAACTCGCACTTTTGTGGTGTAGGGTGATTCCAAGGCTTTGAATCCTTTCTAGAGTTTTCTCAAGATGAGCCATGTGTTCGGCTTCTGACGTTGTGTAGACCAAAATGTCATCGCTGAGGTTTATGACTCCTTTGAGACCAGCCAAAGCTCCCTGAATGACATTTTGAAATACTTCAGCTGCTGAGGAGACACCGAAACTTAAGTGTTTGTACTGGTACAGCCCTTGGTGGGTTGTGTAGGTGGTAATGTAGCACGAGTCCGGGTGTAGCTCCAGCTGATGATACCCGGACCGCACTAGTTTCAAGAATACTCTTGCCCCTTGTAGTTCTCCCACCACATCATCGAGAGTCGGTGTGAGGTGTCTTGCGCGCTTGATCGCTAGATTTAGAAGCCTCATGTCCACACAGATTCGGACTGATCCGGGTTTTCTGTTTGATTGCCACAACGATGGGGGACACCCTTGGGGTGGCACCCTCCACCTTTTCTATGATGTCCATGTTCACCAGGTTTTGTAGTTCACTTTCCACCTGTTGTCGGAGGTGAAAAGGTATATGACAATGTTTTAGTGCGGGTAGGCATATTGTCTCATGTGTAGCTTGATGGGCTCACCCTTCAGTTTGCTGACACCCTGAAACACTGCTGTGAACCTTTCGAGTACCTCATTTATGTCCTCGGCATAGACAGTGAGGGTGAAATGTACAATGCAGAGGGTCTCTGCCACTGCGCAGCTCAATAAGGAATGCATGCTGATGTCTGTGATGAAGAATTTCACTCGAGTTTCTTTCCCTTTATTGGCAACTTTGGTCAAAAACACACCTCTGAGAGGTATCAGTTGAGTGCCCCCAAATGTAAATATTTCGGCCCATGCTTTCGCTAGTGTTGGGGGCCCTGTTAGTGCCTCATGGTGACGGGTTGCTAATACGCATACTGATGCTCTGGTGTCCACAAGTACAGGTGTCATTGTTCCATCTATGGCCACTGTGCACATGGTCCGCCTCCTCTTCTTCTTGAGAGAGTCTATACTCGAGATAAAGAATATCTCTTCTTCGTCGTCCTCCTCTTCTACCAGGTCCAGACTCAGCGTATCTTGCTCAACAACCGTCACCCCTCTCTGTCATCACAATGTGTTGCTGGGTGTCCTGCTGGGACCTCTGGGAATGGTGACTGGTGTGGGAGCTTTGCACATCATGCAATATGACCCACTGATCCACATCGTCTGCATACTCTCCCCTTTGCTGGGCATTTCCCTGTGTCTGGAAGGTTATAGCAACATTCGGGGCAGGGCAATGGCATCTCGGATCACCTTGGGGGCCTTCTTGGCCATCGACAGGCCAGTGTTTTGAGGTCGCCCTATCGCACATGCGTCTTCCACTAATAGCGATCGAATCGCAGAGTCCATTTTAGTTGCGCGGCTTTCCGCCAGTTCATAAGACCTTCCCATTTCTAGAATGTGGCCCAGGGACAACCCAGGCTCATGTAGGAGCTGTTGGTGCAGTTTTCCAGAGATGCAACCCTTTATCAACTGATTTCTTACCATACCGTCCTCGTTTTCCCATGCACATGTATTTGCCATAGAACTGGTCGAGGGATTCCTCCTCTTTCTGTTTCTCACTGCACATAACAAACCTTTCAAAGTCCTGGTTGGCTAGTGGCATGAAGTGTTCTTTGAGGCTGTCCTTGGCAGCTTGGTAGGAGCTGTTGATGGGAGCAAGGGACTTGAATATCCTGTGAACCTCCGACCCAGCTGAGTATATGAAGGCTGCAATTTTGGCTTTGTCATCCGTTTCGCCAGTAGCTCTAAAATACATGTCCAACTTCTTGATCCAGATAAACTATTTCGGCCCCAGCTTCGAGCGATTGCCGACGTGTCAAATTCCAGCATCAGGGCCAGTGTACCTTGTTGACGTGTTGTCTTTCTTGCCTGGGGGTCCTCTTCTGCACTAATGACAGCAAACTGCACAGGCACTCTCTTTGTGGAAGAAGGCAGCAGTTTGCTCCCTCCATGCGCTATTCCTGGCATGCCAGCCCTTCCAGAGACCATTTCAGGATGGTTAATGAAATGTCAGCTGTGGGCACAGTGCATTGTGCGACAGAAAAGAGAATAAAAGGTTTTTTTTTAAGATTTATTTTTTCATTTTATTATTTTTGGAAGGGCCTCTAGGGCTCAGTTAGGGCCCTGGTGGCCCTCGTGCTTAATGTTAGCCCTTGTGGGCTCCAGAAATTGTCCTCATGGCACACGAGCACTCCACGTGTGGAGCTGCTGCTGTTGGGACCCAAAATGGCGATGATTGCTTTCCCGCGAGTTTTAATGCCCCTGGCAGGCGTCGGATCAGGCTACCGAAGGTCTACTAAGCATCGAAACACCTCCCCCCATTCTCAGCTGCATCCTCATCGCCAATGTGATGGTAATCATTGCCCCGAGACTCCCGCAAGAAGGCCTTGCCCCCTGTATCTGAAATAACGTACACGGACGCAGAACTTCACTGAAAATAGGAAACAAAAACGGCAAACGGTTGAGAACAGGGCGGGCGGGTTCTTCACTCAGATCCCAGGAAACTGAACGATTTGATGAGCAGAGTACTCGGACGAGGTGTTTTATGAATGGCTGAAAAATTCAAAGGGTGTTTTCCCAATCATTTCCAGCAAATACCTTAGCAGCATGTCATAGGAATGTTAACCTTTTCAGGTGTTCAGGTAGAGACAGAATTACCTCCTCAGTGGCACTGCAATGCCAGGATGATGGCACTGTATCCAAATTACAAACAAGCTATCTTCAGGTGAGCCGAGCGGTGCCGTTGCTTAGCAATCCTCCGACACAAAGCTAGCAGTACGAGAGTGGCGAAAGTTACATCCCATCTATGGGTCCGACACAGGTTAGAGGCTTCTGCCTGGAGATTGTGTCAGCCTCAACCGAATGTACTACTCCATCAACTAAACATTTTCCTAAATTAGAGTGCCGTTTTGGCTCCTTCATAAAGCATCATTTTTATCATTTACCAGATGATTTGTCAGCAATATTTTTTTTGCAACACAGAAAAAAAGGCTTGTGGCAGATGGTAAAATCAAGAATATTGCCATTTTGCTAGCTTTCATCTAGTCATTTTCATGGCATCGCTCGTCACAGGTGTAAAGCTTTCAATCTTCGGATCAGCTGATGACACTGCATATGCAGGCACTAAAAGCCAGTGTTCAGGCAGAGAGCAAAAAAATGGTAATACCATTAATGCCTGCTTTTCATTGACAGCAGGACCCGTCAAGAGTCCCAAACGCTTGTATTACTGGAACATTACACTGGTGAAATGTTACCTCGCATGGTATTTGCAAAGGGCAAAAATTGTCTTTGGCAAACATGAATTGGAACAATACATATTTGCAGTGTGACAATTGTGTTGCTGTTCAAATAACGTACAGAATGGGACTTGCACTGGTGCAAAGCTTATGTTAATGGGCCCCAAATGCTCTATTCTGCTAAGGATGGCCACTGTTGCAGCAGAACGACAGATATCTATGTATTTGACAATGGATCTTCGAGGTTATTGCATGGGTCACAATATAGAATAATCATCAGAATATCTTTCAGGTTTATCAAAATATTTGCTGCTGATTGCAATACCCACCATGCATCTCCAGCACTCCTGGGCGTTGACTTAAAGATATTTCTGGGGATCCATTCCATTGGTGGGAAACATAGAGTGGCCTTTATATCAGTGGAATACTAAAATGTTTATATTGCCGTTTTTGCCGAATTAAAAAACTTTAGCTACAGTGAAGCAAAGAGATTCAGTTTCAAGTCATGCCACCATTTGTGTCTGTATCAGAGATATGCTGACCACATGATGCTTTTAGTTCGTGCTTGCCAGCTATGACAAAGCCCCTTGTCCCATCTTTGGGGTACATGGTGGAGTGGCCACAGGGCCAGTGAGCAGCCACATGTCACGAATAACTGGTCACAGGGGTGGTTTGGGGAGGATGTCATGGCCTTTCCCACAATGCCCCGGCCTGTCGGCAGGAGCTTTTCTTCTTAAACTAGGATACGCCCCTATCCCTTTAAAAGGGGCTTCAAGCTGCATACAATTCTCACATAGCCTTGTGGTATGAACGTTTCCAGAAGTTATTCTCTATAGAAAGCTTTGCACCCACAGCTACTATGGGGCGGGTTTGCATGCTTCCTTCCAATCCTGTCAGGAATGCATTGGATCAGCCAAGGGGGAAGACATTGTCAAGTCCTAGACACAAATATAGGTTCAGATGTATGGCTTCCCACATGAAAACAGCCTGCAAAGATAACTTCACCAAGACATCCTTTTTGGGCTGAGCCACATACACACCCGAGCATTCCCTGTATGAAGGCTTGGGATGTAGAGCTCTGCTTTTGGTGACACCACTCCTTCAACAAGTCTCAGAGCAGGACCAGGATGTGCAGGCCAACCAAACTAGCAGGAAAGCCACAAGCTATTTTTATTTTTATTTTTATTGGTTAACTGTGTTTTACCAGTTTTTACAATTTTTTTTCAGCTTGATGATTCTATGTTCCTTCTATCGAATTAAAACCTTTTCGTTGCTAGTTTTTCTAAATCTAGACTCTCCAGGAAGTTCCCCACAGTGATCACTGGTCTTCTGTTTGCCCCATTCATTAAGTATGTCCATCAATAATCTTCGTCTAGGCTACAAAAATGAGTCTGAAGATGACTTAGGTGGATCTTATGATTCGAGGATAGGCCAGGACCAGTGAGGATCAGATGTTTCAAAGTTTCCATTACGTTTGGATCATCACAAAAATGGCACAAGCTTTCTTTTGTTTTATTTCTGATCCCCAGAATTAAATTTGTTTTCAAGGTGTTTAGCCTCGCTCGCATAAAAGTTGATCGAATACTTTTATTTGGGAACTTAACCAGGTAGTCTAGAGGTTTGTTTTATTTTTGGGCATAAATCGGGAGGTGTGATGTGAGCTTATAGCGCGCTGCCTTCTCCAGAGTGTTGCGCCATTGTGTTTCTTTACGTTTTTTTGTAATTTTCGACAGGTTTGTCTGGAGTTCTTCCTCCGTGCTACCGATTTCTTCCAGTAGGGCAGAGTTTTTGGTGGCCCAGTTTAGAAGCATTTTGTTAGTTCTTTTATTAATTTCTTCTTGAATGAGCTGGTGAACTTTGTGCTTGGATGATCGGATTTTCCTGTACAACATCAAGCCATTAAGGTCCACCTTTCCTTTAAGAGAAGTTATACTTAACTCTCTTCGGATGGATGCCACTGGGATACAAGAAGGCAAGGCCAGCAGTTTTCTCCAAAAAAGACCTTCGAGTTTGTTCCAGATGGTATATGGGATAGCCGGCATTGCTTCAGATCCATAGACTAGTGCAGGAACCACTTTGGATTTATAAAAAGTCAGTGCCTCTTTTAAGGAAAAACGCCCAAACTTTTTGTCCAACAAGATTATCAGATTTTTTAAAGTTTTGGTTTTTGATCTCAAAATGTCTAGCATTGGTGTTTCTTGAGCGTTATTGCTGACGGTGACCCCCAGGTCACCTAAAGATTTTGACTTTTTCCAAGCGCTCTGTTGCTAGCACCCAGGCCCCTTTATCTTTACACCTTGTTGTTTTTTCGAGACTCATCACTTTAGTTTTATTTGTGTTGATCTCAAGATCGTTGAGTTTCAGGTATTCATGTAGGTTGTCTAATTTTCTTTGCAGACCTATCATGGTTTGATCAATTAAGATAATATCATTTGCATACAAGAGCTTGCTGATATTTTCCGAGCCCATTGTTGGAGGGAAGGATCTGATGTTTTTTTCTGTATATTGATAGTCCGCTGTATAGGCATTATAAAGCACTGGGGCTAGTGGGCAACCTTGTTTTACACCTTGGTGGTGGAGATGCTCTTTGAAAGAAGACCTTCACCATTGAGACATTTCTCATAGAGGTATCTGTGTAAAGTTCTGTGATCAGGGTCAGCAACGAGTCCGGGCAGTTCTATTTGGCAAGTTTCGTTCAGAGATTACCTCTGTTCACCTTTTCAAAGGCTTTTGAGAGGTCAATAAATGCCAGGAAAATCGAGGGGCATCTTCCAGAACTCTGGCTTTCAAGATACTAAGGATCATTATATTGGCAGTTGTTCCTAAATTCTTGGTGAAACCCGTTTGAAATGGGTCAAACCCCTCGGATGATGAAACCCTTTTCTTGAAATTATCCAAAAGGAAAGCCCCGAAGATTTTGCCAATACAATCCTATTGGTCGATAGTTGTTGGGGTCCCCTTTGTCCCCTGTTTTGTAGATTGGGACAACATCTGCGGTTTTCCATGAGGGCGGTATCGAGCTTGAGTCTGAACAAGATTTAAATATTTCCGCTATTAGCTGTGACCAAGGACTCGGGTTTGCCTTCAGGTCCATATTTGGCAACCCATTTGGCCCGCTTGAATTTGATGATTTTTTCCTCAATAGTAGCTTTATCTAATTCAATGTCCCAATTCTCAGTCTTTCTTTTCAAATCAGTTGATGTCGATAGTGGAGGCCCAAACAAAGATGAGAAGTGCAATATCCAGTCGTTTTCGTTTACGGTATTAGCTAGGGAATCCTGAGCAAGCTTTCCTTCTGCTGAAATGAGTGACCAAAAAGCTTTTCTTTTTTTTTATTTGCTTTTGGTCAAACTGACCTTTACAAAATTAGAGATGTTTGAAGAAAAACATTTTTTTTAATTAAAATTAAATATACAAATGCAATCAGCTTGTACTCATAAAAAGACTTAGAAAAACAACCGCATTTCCCATAGACTTAGAAGGATAGAGTACGGTCTATACAGTCAGACGAGAGGAGAGCTTGCGGAAAAATAAAATAAAAACCATCGTAGAAAGTCTCTTGACTACTTTTTGTTGGTCACTGTTCTCTGATTTATCAGCCAGGCTTCCTTCTTGATGGAGTTTCCGAGGTCCTTTCAGTCTAAATTGCTTCTTGGCCAGCTCTCTATGGTCTTACGAGAACCATAACAGGGTTCTTAGTATTTAAAGTATAGACGAGCCCGGCCCTTGACAGGACTTGGCTTACTGCTAACGTTAGGGACGTGTTATGACCTGAAATCTGCAGATTCCAAAAGTTGTTTGAGAGCAGCCAATCCTGTTTATACATCTGAAGTCCCAAGTGTCTTCGCAGTGACGAAGTAGATGGCTCAAACTTTGATTGACTGGGTCCGCATACATTTTGCATAGTTTAATTGCACTCTGTTTTTGCCCTCTAATATTCAGTATTTCTCCTCTATGGATAGTATTGAGTCGGGCCCTTAGGAAATTATTTCTTGATTCATGATCTGGATGTTTCATTAAGTACTTTGCTTTTTTTATCCACTGCTAGAAAGCTGTTCCATGGTTTAATTTGACACATCTTCTCACCAGTTCTGATCCAATCCCTAGTTTCGATGTCTTTTTTTGCTTTCATAGGGTTGGCAATCAGTGTATCAATAGAGGAATCAGCTTCTTGCAGAGTTCTTGAAGCCATTTGTTCCAGGTGTTCTAATATATTCAATTTATGAGAACATAGTTGTTGGTTGATGTCTTCATATAAAGAGTTTTTTTGTGCAACTACTATTGTCCTGTACAATGAGAGGAACCTCCATGCTACCAGTGACTCTAATGACTTTAGGCCTAGTTCAAATCTGAGGGCTGATGTGGACAGGCTTAATAGCAGGCCCAAGGTCCTCTTACAGATATGGGCTTCTACTTTCTGACAATTCAGTTCCCACAGTGCTGGTTTAGTCTCCAGACCGTACAAAATAATCGGAACAACTTTTGCAGTATAGAATTTCAATAGGGGACTAATGGAGAATTTGCAGAGTTTGCGATAGATCTTCTTCATCTGTGGAACTGTTCTCTCCTGTGCCCTGTTTCTTGTTCCATTTTGCCAAGTTATGGAGAGGCATGTACTGCGTAGCCCAAGTAAATCGTTTCTTCTACTCTTGGAATGATTTTGCCTTCCAGTGTTCAACCTGTGATGTTTATGTGTTTTTTGGATGTTTAAAAACTATAATCTTTGATTTTTAGGGTTAATTGGAAGGCCGTTTATTTTGGCCTATTCGATTAGTCCTGTCATTAGATGTTGCAGCCCAATGGCCGTCCTGTCGATTAGGATGATATCATCAGCGTAGGCGAGCCAATGTACCTTAGTTGTGTTAAGTACTGGGCTTGCCAATGTCCAGGACTGCAAGAAAGTCTGTAGGTCTGCTAAATATAAGTTAAAGAAGAATGGCACCCAAGCATCCTTGTCTAACTCCTTTTTCATCCATAATTGGCTCGGAGAGATGACCGGCTTCAATGCCGAACCTTCAATGAGGTGTCTTTGTGAAGGTCTATTAATATTGATAATAGGCCACTTGGTGCTCCCCAATTCTTTATTTTTACCCAAAGACGTTCTCTCTGAACCAGGTCAAAAGCTCTTGAGAAGTCAATCCAGGCTCCATAGATGAGTCTCTCTCCTGCTTCTTTTGCATGTTCAGTCAGTAAGCTCAGTACTAGGCCGTTTACAGCAGTGGACATCCCTCTTCTGAAGCCTGTTTGAAATTTTGAGATGATATTTGCTTTCTTGGTCCATTCTTCCAAATCTTTCAATATAATCCCCATAAAGATTTGACTTTCGATATCCAGGAGGGCGATCGGTCTTTAGTTCTCCGGTTGTGACCTGTCGCCGCCCTTATAAAGTGGGATAATAATAGCTTGCTTCCAGGAGGCCGGGAACTTGACTTGCAATGATTTCATTGTGTAAGAGATACAATAGGTTTGCCCAGGTCTTAGGGTTATGTTTTAGTACTTGGTATGTTAGGCGATTTGGGCCAGCAGCTTTCGAGGACAAAGCTTTTGTTATTAAGTCCTCTATAAGCTGGGTACTAAACATAAGTTCCCATTTGTCATGTTCCAGTCTGTTCGGCCTCGTGGTTTCTCTTAACATTTTTAATGAGATAATCGACCCAGCTTTTTTCTGAGACCAAATTGCATTGAGGGGTGCTGTGTTTTTTTGTTTTGTCTGAGCTATTGATGATAGACCAAACGTTTCTACTGCTGTCCCTGCAAAGTCTTGCTGATAGTGAATGTGTTTTCTAGAGAGGGACCATTGTTTGTAGGCTCTTTTCCATTTTTGTAACTCTGTTTGTAGTGTTGATTGGTCAGTAATGAGGTTTCTCAATTGTCTGATTTCTCTCCTGTAGGCTTTTTTATGTTCCCATGTTTCCTCATTAAATGTGTGCTGATGGCTAGTATTTCCCCGCAGGCCTCCTGAGCCTGGTGCATGAAAAGCTTTTGGATTTTTACCACTGAGAGTTCTTAACATGGCCTCTGCATCTTCCTGGTATAGGTGGATTTTGTAACCCTTTAGCCAGTTTTTATAAGTTTTTATGGCTGTGGGGGCTTCCACTTTGTTAGATATTGAAGGGGATTGTTTGGCTTTTCTTATTGCTTTCCGCATTACCAATCTCTTTGCTCGCAGATTTAGATTGTTTTGATGTTGGAACTTTTTGGTCACTTTTTAGCCGGAGAACGCCACTTGGTAGGGTATCAACAAAGGGCAGTAGTCAGTTATAGCCGGGAGGCTGTTTTTCTCATCTGAAGCCTTCACCTGGCAGTAGCGATTAGTGATGTCAATGATTGATGACATTTTCAACCGCTATTGAGTTCCCTCCTTATTAACCTCAAGGTTGGCCCACATTTTTGGTCAGGGTGGTATAGCTGCAGGGACTTCAATTTTCCATGACATCTTCAAGAGATTGTGATCACTGTTTATGGTGCGCACAACCTCAAAGCCAGTAACCAAAGCCAATAGTTCTTGTGAGACGTATATGTGGTCCAATGTACCCTGACGGCCGGCTGATTCCCATGTTGGAATCACTAGATCGTTTGCTTTTGTCAGAGTGTAGAGATTATGCATGTCACAAGATTCCATCGAAGCCACCCACATTTTCCCTCTAAGGGGGGGACCACGTCGCATTGACCCTGAATTTGCGAGGAGAGTGTAGAATTCTTAGCTTAATAAAGTTCTCTTCCTTTCCACATGATTTTAGCATTCAAGTCGCCACATATGATAGTGTGGTAAATTTTATGATTGATATTTGCGTCTTCTAGGGTAGCTTCTATTTTGGAAATGAAGAGACTTTTTAATAATTCTTTTGGGTTCCATTACGTGTTTATCACCAGGTAGGTTTGTCCTTCACTGCCTCTCCTATTAGATGGGGTTGGTGTCCATAGAATTAGAGTTTACAGCATGTGAGGGTCGATCTTTAAGATTTTTTCTAGGTGAAGATCTCAGCCAATATGGAGGACTGTGAGTAGCCCCGACCGTGGTCTGCCAGCTGGTCCTTGTAGTGCTGGAGAAAAGGCTATGTCACAGCCATCAATCATTGTTTTTTTTAGTAATCCAAGTTTCCTGCAAACAGAGAAGATCGAATGTACCGATGTTAACGTCCGAGTTGTTCGCCAGGTGCGAGAAGCCTCTTGTGTTCCATAATCCTAGAGTCAGATGTTTGGTAACACTTGCGTTGGCCGAGTTTGTAACCTTGTCTTTAAGTTGTAATAAAGTTGTTTGTTGCTAGGATCTTCGTTTTTCAGCCAGGGCAGATGGAAGCCAGGCCCAGCTTCTCGCTTCTTCCTCTCTTCGACTAAATTTGAGTGCCTTCATTGACTTGATGTATCTGTTGTTCGGTTTTTCTTGGTCGATTTTAATCTTCCAGTTTTTCTGTGGGCCAGCTGGCACCTGTTCGTTCTCCAATTAGTTTTCTCTTGATCTGGCTCTTTGGACGGGGGTGGGGTGATCTTGTTTTCTCCTGTTTTGCAGACAGGTAGGCTCATTTCTACTAAGTGGTTTCTTTCTTAGAGGTCTATCTCTGTATCTACTACGGAGTTCACCTTTACCCATGACAGGCTTGGGGACATGGTTTCTCGTGTTTGATGTCGCATTTCTGTGTGCTCTTTGTCTGTCCTTCTGCTGGTATCGACTCCCATGTTCCTTATATCTGGATCTTGAATGAGCTTGATCACTCCTGGTGGAGAGTTCCATATGTCTGTAATGGGACAGACTATGTCTTGAGTTAAGGTATGAGCTCTTCTTGTGTTTTACTGTTCTTCAGTCTTTGTATTCTGTTAGGTCATAGCCCAGTGATCTTAATTTGTTACTAGCCTCACTTAGCAGTTTCTTTAGGGCTGACAATTCTAGATGAAGATAGACACTGTCCGTTGCGTCAGCGTTGGTGAATTCCACTATAGTTATCTCATCTGTGGAAAGCGATTTTAATGAGGGCACATGATGTAAGAGAGCCATCGTGTTTTTCTGTTTAAGATGTTGGAATTTCCGTCCTTCCAAATACGCTCCAATAAGAACGAGCAGGTTTTTGAAGATCTTTCAGATCTTGTCATCCTTGATCTGAGTTTAGGTCTGCCTCTGCCGTTCTCTGTGTTAGAATTTATGTTTTCAACTCTGGGAATGAGATGATGTGAGTGCCTTCTCGGTTTCCACAGGATGTTTGAGCTCTGCGTTGTGTGCACTTTGGATCTCCTTCTCCGGGCTGGGATTCGGGTACGGGAGTCATCTTTCTTAGTATTCCAATTATTTTCCCTTTGGAAGTGGTCTCTCTGAGCCCGACGTGAGCCTCTTAGCCCAGTGACGTCCTCTTTATTTCTGTCATGTGGTGGAATTGTTCCTAGAGGTGTTGATGAGGCAGACTTGTTAAGCAAACACTGTTTTCTTCTAGGGTGTAGAATGATGGACTTGAGGGCTCCAGAACTGGTACCTTTTTTGGCGGTTCCCCCCATCCCCAAAATTTGGTGGGGTTCGGCTTTTCCTTTGCCCTTTGGTGTTCCCATTTCATCTGGCTCCAAGATTTTGCAGAAGCGACAGACGCTATTTAGAGCTGTTTCCATCAGATCACTTTCCGTAGAGGATGGAGGAGCTTTCGCCCTGGTCTGCAACACTTAGTTTTGTTTTTTGTTAGATTGTGTGTTTGGCTGTGTGTTTTGGTTGATTTTTTCCCAAACGTGAGGGCTGATTGTGTTAGAGGTGCCCTTTCTTTGGGTATGGTAGATGTAGAATGTTTTTTTTGGTCCCGTAAAGATGTAGGCAGTGAAACAAGAAGTGGCTCTTCATTACTTTGAATTGAGAGGTCGGGAAGAAGAATTGTACACCCATTTCCCTTAGAGTGGAAGGGTGGTGGCTTCCTCTTAAGTTTGGATGGTCCCATATTTGCTAAGAGAATTTCCTTCTGTAGCGGCTGGAAAGAGAGGTTTTCCTTTTTTTGTGTGTTTGTGGACGAGGGATTGTAGTACATAGATGTACTGATTTCTTTGTTTCCAGTGACAGAGAAAGCTGTGGTAATGTGGGTTGTAGTTTTACAGGAGGCTCTTTAGGTGTTAATCCCTTAAACACAAATGTTTTTTCCGGTGAGGTAGGTTCCGTTTGAGTAGAGGCTGTGGCTGGTACTAGCTTTGTGGGATCTTGTGTTTACAAGCTCACATCCATCATTGCTGGTCGTGAATTTTCTTTAGCAGTTAGGTAACCTTCCAATAGGGTTAGTCTTGTTTGAGTATAAGCCACTATCATTAGTTGGTCTTTCAGTGAGTCATTTAAGGCTTCATACAACTTTGTGAAGGGAGCCAGTGCTATAGCTAGAGTTGACATGATGGAAAATAAGTCAATTTCTTTGTTGGGAGTGTACAGACCTAATTCACCCCCCTTCTCGTGTGTTCTGGAAGATTTTCTCAGAGACTTATTAATTGATCCAATAGTTTGGGATTCTTGGTTTATCATGTCACTCCTGTAACGCTCACCTGGTATCCACGGGGACGTCACTCAGCCTGTTCTGACCTCTTACGACCTCGAACCCTTCCCTGGAGTCTACTCGACTGGAGACTGGGCCTGAAACACAGGATTGGTAGAGTTTAACTCCCTATTGTCTCTGTGTGCTTGAACCCCTTCTTCCCCGGGGTCCAACCCCTCCCTTTGATCCACAGCTCACCTTGTTTTCTTGGAAAGTGTGCTCTCCATCCTGCTTTCAGCGCAGGGGCGCGTTGATTGATGCGGGCTTGTTGCTGCCTAGTTACTTCACTGGCAAGAGTCCGACAGGTAAGTATAATGAGTCTTTTGAACAGTTCTCTAACTTCGTTCCTTTCCTTCCTTAGATGATGGCCGGTGTCCGGGGATGGCGACGTGCTGCTGAATGAGTAGCGCTGAAGATGAGTTAGAGCGCGATGCGCGATGCGACCCTTTCGTATTTGTATTGAACTGAGTTCTTTTTCTGTGTCTTTTAGGTGCCGCGACATTTTCAGCATGGATGCCGGTTATGAAGAAGAAATGCGGTGAGTAAGCACGGTATGCGGCGCCTCTAGATGTTTCCACGCTGACCTGGAGTGTCTTTTCCCTCTTGCAGATGGATGAGAAGTTCCGAAGACAGAGTTCCCCAGAGCGGCTGGGATTCAGGTAAGCGTTTGAAGCTTGTACAGTCTTTAAAAAATAAGCGAAGATTTGCTGAATGCTTAATAATGCCTTTTTTCTGTTCTTTCCCCTTTTGCTTAGGAAGCGGCATGCCAGGATGGGAATGACACCACCGAAGATGCCCGCAGAACAGAAGGAGCGATGAATGATGGGCAGAAGCGCCGCAAGGTAAGGCTGTTCCTAACTGTGTTCTTGTTCTTGCAGGAGCTGAGCGCAGAAGAAAGATGCAGGCCTACTGGAGACCGATCCGAACACAGCGAGTGTCACGCTGCAGGTTTAGAAAACACAAAGCATGTTTCTTAGCCTGGGCGTGGCTTAAATAGTCTCTGGGTATCCCAGGTGTCTCTTGGCTGAACCACACCCAAAATACTAGACTGCACATGCAGTTCTGGGAACCGAAATATGTGGGGGCATCCATCTTGTCCCCATCAATGCACTACAATTCAAATCCCCAATGTTATCCTATGTAAAGTCTGACTCCATGTGGGTCTTTGGAGGGATGGAGAGGCCCTTGAGGGCCATGTAGGTGATTGTGGCCTGGCTCCAACCTGACATCTTGGAGGGCTGGGGACATGAGGGGCAGGAATCATGACAACTCCTTGATTTCAGGCTGGAGTCCTTGGTGGCCTCCTTAAAAGTTGGGGGTGGGGTGCTGTTGTTTTCTCCCAGTTTCATACTTTCCATTTTCTGTGGGTAAATTGTGTGGTGGTGGAGGAGGGAATTCTCTCTTTGTTATTTTCCTGAGTAATTTTAGGCGTTTTGATTTTAAGAGGCGTGATTAATTTCGTGAGGTCAGTTATTTTGACAGGGGCTGAGTGTCCATCCAAATTTGGTTGAGGTTTTAGTGGTACTGCCAGCCTCAATCCTTCTTTAGAAGTTGAGCAGGTCGTAGGCGATGCAGCTCTTGAGTGCCATTTGTTGAGCAAGATAAACTTGCTAAGTGAGTTGCTTTCTTCCTCCTGGTAAGATAATGGAGTACCGGCTCCTGATTTCGTCGACTTTCTCCGAGTGGTAGCCCAGCTTGAGGCGGTGATCTATTTTTCTAGGCCCTCTTATGTCTTTAGGTAGAGGGTATTTCATAAGCCTCTTGGTATAGTTTTGTTTGGGTTTCAAGTGTTTTAATGATTTTTGGCTGCGGTAAATTCAGTGTGCCTTCCTGCTTGCCGCTCTTTTTCCCTACTTAAGAAGCCCTCCAGCCTCTTTTCCTTTGCAGATGGGGAGCAGGTGCAAGTGGATCTAGGTCACCTGGCCTAAGCCCTGCCTACCTGATGCCTGCCTGCCTGCAGCTCTTTTTCACCACTTAGCAAGCCCCGCCCACCTGGTGCCTTCCTGCTTGCCGCTCTTTTTCCCTATTTAAGGAGACTCTTTTCCTTTGCAGATGGGGAGCAGGTGCAAGTGGATCTAGGTCACCTGGCCTAAGAACCACCCACCTTCTTAGCCCTGCCTCTTCCTTCCTGCTCTTAACTATTAGATCAAGGGCGTCTCTCGCCCGGGCGTCTCTAGCGAAGGGCAAACGAAGAAAAGGGCAAATCCTGTTTGGACCTTTTTGGACCAGGAGGACCCAGGGCCCGACCCCCTGCTCAGACAGCAGGTAAGCATGCACCAGAATGTGTTACTCCCTCTGTCCCCACAGGCCATCCCCACCGCCTCTGGTCCCCCCTCTGATGTTCCCTTGTGCCCCCACCATTCTCGCACACAGGTGTTGCCTGTTTTGCTTGATTCTTCCACCCTGCTCCCCCCTCACCGCCCCTCAAGCCTACTTCTGCATGAGTCTGTCCTGATAAATTCTTTTTTCACCATCACCATCTTGTGGCCAATGCTGGATTTGACTTTTATGGACTTCATTCATTCACGGTGCATCACCCTTTCTCAACTCTCATGCTGGACTTCCTTTGCATCTTGTACTCATGGTGGCCCTGAATCATGCTGTTCCTATCTTCAACATTATGTGTTACTACTGACGTCTGCAATTGTATTCACTCTCCCCTCTTGCTTCTCCACTCTTGACTGCTAACTCTCTGTTCTCTCCTCCTTTCCCTTCTCCCTTTTCCTATCTCCTCTCCTTACTTTCTTCTATGCACTTACTCTATCAGAATTGTCCCTGGATGTAGTATGATAGCAACCTCGTCTGTCTCCTCACCTCTTCCCTTACTGGTTTTTTCCTATCACCTCCCCTCCAGCACTATCTGAAATGTCATCAGGCCTAGTATGATAGTCGCTTGTTTTGTTCCTCCCCTACCTTTCTGCACCCCTCTCCCTCACCTCTTGTTTTTCTCCGGCTCTACCAGAAATGTTGTCAGGCCTAGTACAGTAGTCGACTGTCTGTTTCCATTTCCTTCCCACTCTCCGCCTCCCTTCCTTATCTATGTCTTAGCTCTTGCACTATCTGAAATGTCGTCAGGCCGAGTACGATAGTTAATTTCACTTCCTTACTGTTCATGGCCTGTAAGAATGTCATTGTATTTTCCCTTGTTCCCTCCCTTGCCTTGAAGCGCTTTGAAACACATTGTGTATAGGTGCTATATAAATAAACTATCATATCATATCATATCTTGACCTTTAAAAGTACTATTGTAGTATTATGGATGTAGTTAGAGATCTGTTGCCGTATTAGCCCCCATACTAGGAGGTCCATGGACTCTGCAGTAGTCTGTGGACAGCGGAGTGCCACCTGGGTCCTTTGAGGATGCCTGGCATGGAAAGGGGACTGTGGGGATTGGCCAATGATGTGTTCTGGTTGTGGTTTGCAGGAAGAGAGGGTAGTAGGTGCTTGGTTTGTTGTGTGCAGGGAAAATGGCTGTCGCTATTGCTAGGAAGAACATGAATGTGTGGATGTTGGGCATTAAGTTATACTGAATCTTGTGGAATTTCTACTACTATTGGATTGCAGGGAGTGGAAGAGTTAGGTAGTATATCATTTGTGGCATAAATTGGGTGAGTTTATTATCATTTTGTCAGAGTATGGCACAATTTGAATGGCCAGTTTTTAATATTGTGCATTGTTGAGGGACCAGTTTGGGCCATGTGACTGCTGCATCATTGCAGTTTGCCATTAAAGATTTCTTCAAAAGCCTAATGGAACTGTTTCCAAATGTGTAGATAATTTATTATGCAATTAATCTAAGGCAAATATGGAGCTGTCAAATACATTGGGTCCAGACATGGAAAAAGCGAGGAAGCTTGTGAATAAATGTGTCTGTGCTTTTTTATATGCTTCAGGGATGGCCTCTTTTCAGAATGAAAATATGTTTGCTGGTGTAAATAGTTTTCAGAGCTATATTGGGAATGACGTTTTTCTTTTCAATGTTAACAAATGCTTTGAAAAGATCATATGAACAACTTCAATGGGAAGATGTGGAATGTATAGTAAAGCATTTGCTACTAGGTGTAGGATATAAAAATGAGAAAATCAACAAAAAATAAAAAACGAAATAAAACAAAAAAGGCTCTTTTAAGAGCCACACTTGTAGAATACATTGTTTAAATTGGTGTAAACCTCTCCAACCCCTTCAACTGGATGTCATGTCCATGGATATTGCGGTGGTCCACGGACAGCACATGCCACATCCAGGTCTTTTGAGGGAACCTGGCATGAAAAGGGGACTGTGGAGGTGGATATCTGCGGACATTGGGGATCAGCCGATCATGTTCCGTGAGTGTCGTGTAATGGCAGAGAGGGTAGCAGGAGTTTTGTTTGTGAGAGCCCTGAAAATGGCTATGGATTTTGAGGAATCAAAGTATCTGGATTTTGGCATATTCTTCAATCCAGTCATTGAAAGGAGTATGCTGAAAATCATGGCATCTGTGGAATTATTGGATTGGAAGAAGTGGAGGTTTTGTGGCATGCAGTTTCTGGATTGAACTGGGCAAGGGTGCTGTCATTCTGTCAGAGTAAGGCACACTTCATATGTCCAGACATTATAGTTATGCATTGTGGAGGCAACAGTTTGGGGTATGTGACTGCAATGTATTTGCAGTTTGCCCTGAAGTATTTTTTCAAAAGCCTAATTAAACTGTTTCCTGCTGCACAGATTATTTGTTCTCAAATAAATCAGAGGCTAACATGGAGATGTGCAAACCTTTTCATTGCAGCAGCTTGTGAATAAAACTGTATCTGCATTTTTATATGCTGCAGGAATGTCATGTTTTGAGAATGACAATATAAGGTTTGATGGTGTAAATCGTTTTCATGAAGATGGAGTTCATTTCACAGATGTTGGAAATGTGATTTTGCTTTACAATGTTAGGAATGCATTGAAACAGCTCCTGTAAGATGGAATCGAAGATGTAGAGGGTACAGTACTACTGTACATAAAAGCAAGAAAAGGAAACAAAAAGGTGTTTGTTAACAAACCCCAAAAAAGCACAAAAAAGGTTCTTTTTTCCAAGCCAACACTAAAGAATAAATAACTGAAATTGAGTTAAAACTCCCCCCACACCATTGATTGGACTCGGCGTCCATGGACAACACATTAGTCCAAAGAAGGCGGGGCATTAGCCAATCGGTTTTCCTGGGTGTGGTGTACAGGAAGAGAGAGAAGCAGGAGTTTTTTTGGGCGAGAGCACTGAAGATGGCTTTGGCTATGGGTTTGAGGAGGCAGAGTGTATGGATTTTGGGGGACTCAAGGATCCATTGGCTGAAGGTCTATTCTGAGCACTGTGGATTGGCTGAAAATCTTGGATTCCATGAATTTGAAGTGTCATGGTATGGAGTGCGAGAAATGAAGTGGGCTGACATACTCTCATTTTGTAGGAATATGGTTCATTTAAAACATTTGTACATCATTGTTCATCATAGTGGAGGGAACAGTTTGGGGTACGTTACCAGTTTACAATGAAGACAACATATGGAAAGTTGACGGAAATGTTTCCAAATTCGAAAATGATGCGTTCAAATTTATTTTGTCTGCAAATGGAAAAAGCAAGACGCAATGTGAATAAAGCTGTGTGTGCTTTTTTGTGAGATGTTTGCATGACATTTTTTCATAATGAGAATGATTCATTTGATATTGTCAACAATTTCCCAAGAGAAGGAGCACATCTAACTGATGTGGCCACTCAGAGTTTTCTGGAAAACGTTAAAAAGGCATTGAAGCAGTTTTTGTGAACACAAAGTATGGATTCAAATATTTATTAGAAGTTGCATTAAATAAAAATGAAAATTACACAAAAAATACAATAAAACGTTCTGTGAAAGTTACAAAAAATAATTATGTTGTGTAGAATCTTTGTTAGTTTACTATATGAAACAAAATAATCAAAAAAATATGAAGTTTAAAAAGAGAAAAGAGGTTCTTTTAAGAGCCACAATTTTTATGCGAAAAACAATTAAAATGATTTTCATTCCCCCACCCCATGCCTGGAATTTTCTAGGTGTCCACAGACTATGCAGGCTGCAAAGGGTCCTGTGAGTTTTTTTCTCAGTTCTATGTTTTAACTGTGAAAGGTGGCTCCTAAAGGAACCTTTTTTTAATGCGTTCTTTTGGTTCTGTATTTTTTCTTGCTTGTTTGTGTTTTTTTCCAGGAGAATCAAGGTAAAGTGGGGGAGGGAAGGCAGGGAAACGGCACCAACCATAGAGACGGAGGGGCAGGTAGACAGAGGAAGATGTTTGGGCGGGCCTTAAATTTAAGGTAAGCGGCAGTTATGTTATGTTATTAGCTTTTATAAAGCGCATGGTCGCCCAGAGGCTTCATGGCACTGGGAGAGAAGAGACCAGAAACAGAGGGATCAGAACAGATACGTTTTTACCTTCTTTCGAAACTCCAAATAATTGGAGTTTTTTTTATGGCCAGCGGAAGGCCATTCCACAGGACAGCAGCGGCAATGGAAAACGCCCGGCCACCCACCCGATCACGGGAGTATTTGGGCACAATGAGTTGCTCCATCGTGGCCGAGCGAAGACTCCGGGCGGGGACATAGCGGGAGAATTTGGCTTGGAGATATTCCATTCCCAGCCCATGAAGGGCCCGGTGAACAATACACAGGGCCTTAAATTCCACTCGCGGAGCCACCGGGAGCCAATGGAGTGACCGCAGAACAGGAGAAATATGCGAGCCATACGGAGTGTCAGTGGCCACCCGAGCAGCCAGATTTTGGAGCCGTTGTAGTAATTTAATCAGGTTCTTAGGTTGGGCAAGAAATAAGGAGTTGCAGTAATCTATGCATGAAAGAACTAAGGCTACAACCACTGGGAGGCGCAGAGGAGCCAGAATCAAGGGAAAAACCTTCCTTAGCATTTTCAACTGGAAATGACCAGCCTGACAAACAGCCGAGACTTGATGGTCCATGGACAGTGTGGCTGACAACACAATGCCCAGATGTTTTACCTTTTTTACCGGATCGGCAGTGGTGCCAGAGAAGAAGGCCAAAAGGAGGAAACCCAAAGAGTGGGATCGGGAGGGTAACCCTCCACCATCACCTCAGTCTTATCGCCGTTGAGCTTGAGCCAGTTGTGGTTCATCCAGTCTCCAACTGCAGCCAGGCACTCCCGCAGGCACAATGACACTTCAGACCTATCCAGGTCTAAACGGATCAGTATCTGAGTGTCGTCGGCGTAAGAGTAGCACCTGACGCCGAAGGAGCGGATGAGACACACAAGGGCCCAGATATAGATATTAAACTGAATCGGCGACAGAGATGAACCCTGAGGTACACCACAGCTGGGGTGACACGGGGGCGGGGAAGAAAAGGGGGCATAGAGAGTGTCTGCGTCCGATCTGCAACAAACGACTGAAACCAGGCTAGCACCTGCCCAGAGATGCCAAATTGGGCCAGGTGTGACAGCAGGATGAGTGGTCGACCGTATCAAAAGCCGCTGAAAGATCCAGCAGTGTTTTTCATGCTCATTGACCACGGCCTTGAAAGCACTCTGAAACTGCTCCCACCTACAGATTGGTGCTTCGCAGTACATACATAGTACTGTGACCCTCAAAAGGTAAGAGTTAACAGTGTACTCTATGGCCTACAAAGGCGGCTGCTGGGATCCTCTGCTCCAAAGGAGTATACTTTGTGGAAACAGGAGCAGTTGAAGAAGATGTGCTAGAGCTTGTCAACAAACTTTTCCCTGAGAAAGGTACTGCTTTCCTCAGAGCACCCTGGTAGTTACATTTGGTGTAGCGCAGCATGGAGTTGGTCCCATAGGAATAAAGTACAGGTATTCCACAACTGAGTACAACTTTGCATTCAGTGCATCTCACCTTGGCTGCACAAGCCTTCGGTACATCCCCAAGGGTGGTGAAAAATTGTCACACTCAGAACTCCATCTGTGTGCTGGAGGTAGGGACTTCCTCCACATTATCATTATCTTCCTCTTAATCCTGATCTGTATCACTGTGCCTGTTCCCCTGTCCAGGCCCTCCCGATGGTGATGGTGGTGGGGGTGGCTGAGGAGGAGAAATGGCACCTATGAAATTCAGTGGAAAAACTTTGTTAAAGGGACATTATGGTTACAAGTAAAACCGAAAAACTCCAGAAATGTGCCAGTTATTTCAACAAACCTGCATGATGAGCATCAGCCAGAGCCTGAAGCATGTTTTTGCAAATTTGTCTTGTGTTTTACTTTTTCCAAAGTGTCAGAATGTAAGTGGAAAAACTAGTTATATACATTTGTTGTCTGGATAGTGGGCCTGGCCCTCGGCAAATTCAAATGTGTACTCGTATTTGCTTATTGTTGTGTTATGTTATGTTAATTTGCATTTATATAGCGCCTTATGTACCAACGGTATGATCTCAAGGTGCTGGTAGGTTGAATGCCCTCGGGAACCATAGTTCAAGTCAGTAGAGAGAGAGAGAGAGTCAAAAGGTGTGTGTGAGCACTGGCTATGTGTGCAGCTGGTGTGGCACTCGTATGATAGCTGTTTCTTAGCGGTAGGTGTGGTGGTTGGGAGATCAGGAGTACGTGTTCGCTCTGGCAGCGTGATATCCAGATTGATTCTGGATGCGTTAGGCCTGAGGAGAACGCCTAGGCTGGTGGGTGTGCAGTCAGCTGTGTTTAGTTAGGATGATGGGGAGTATGTGGGAGGTGTTGGTATGAGAACAGCTATTCCGAATGCGTCATAGTATCACTGTGTTCTAGTTGAGTGGTCGTGTATAGAAGAGAGTAAGCGTGGTGATGTGATATGGTGGTTTTCAGTAGGTGCTTGAGATCGAGCGCACATCTGAACCATTTATTCTATCTGTTATATTCACTCAGCCTGTTCAGTCGGCCTCGCCTGTTCAACTCTATCCGTGGAATCCGCGCCATCCATAGTGACTATACATGCATTCCATGCACCCCAACCATTCCATGCACCCCAACCGTTCCATGTACCCCAACCGTTCCATGCACCCCAACCTTTCTTGCACAGTGCCCGCTCCATGCCATCTATCTGTTCCAAGCATTCCGTCCTTCGCATGTACTCCCTCAGTTCAATGCACTCCCTCTGTTCAATCAGTTCCATCCACTCTACAAAGATTCTCCACCCACTCTCCATCTGTTCCATCCACTCTCAAAAGATTATCCACCCACTCTCCACACACTCTCCACAGATTCTCCACCCACTCTCCACACACTCCACACACGCTCCACATACTCGCCATACGCTCCACACACTCTCCATCTGCTCCACACACTCTCCATCCGCTCCACAAACTCCCCATCCGTCCAAACACACTCTCTATCTGCTCCACGCACTCTCAATCAGTCCATGCACTCCATCCATCCATGCACTCCACCCATGCCATACACTTGATTCATCTATTCCATTTGTTCTGTTCATTCCATGCCATCTATCCGTTCCATACGTTCAATCTATTCTGTGCACTCCATCCATATCATGTACTCGTAATTTCCATCCTCACATCCACTTTATTCCTCCCGTCCACTTATTTTCTCTCGTTCATTTCATTCATTTCGTCCATTTCATTAATTTCATCCACTTCACTCCTGTAATTGAGTTTATTCCTTTCATCCACTTCACTGCTTTCATCCGCTTCATTCTTTCCATTCAGTTTATCCATTTTAAATTACATTAGTTGTTATTAGTTTTCGATTACTCGCTCGAATCATGATGCTCGATTGTTACTTATGATATAGCAGCTATGTGCTAAGGTCATTGATTGCTGTTATCTATTTTGAGTTAAGAGTTGATTTTAGGGGAAAGAGCCATGTTTTCAGTAGTTTCCGAAAAGACATGAGGTCCTCGGTGAGTCGGATGTGGGGTGGAAGTGCGTTCCACAGAGTGGGGGCAAGGGCTGAGAAAGATGAACCACCAAACCTGACTGAGTTGGTTTTTGGGATAACTAGGAGGTCGGCAGAGCTTGATCTAAGAGTGCATGGAGGATGGTAGAGTTTTAGTTTGTTTTAAGGATATTGAGGTCCGGTTTTATGCATTGCTCGGTGAGAGATGCATAAGGTTTTGAAGGTCACCCTTTAGGCAACCGGAAGCCATTGCAGTGTTTTGAGGGCTGGGGAGATGTGATCTCTTGGGCCAAGTGCTAGAAGCAGTTTGGCCGCAGCGTTTTGAGCTCTTTGTAGTTTAGTCAGTTGATACGCGTGGACTCCGAGGTAGAGGGGGTTAGCATAGTCCAGTCTTGACATAACAGTTAATTGGACCGTGGAGTTCTGTTGGGAAAGGAGAGGTATGAAAAAATGCGCCTAAGAGTTTTAAGGTGGTAGTGGCATGACTTGGAGACATTGGTGACTTGGAGCGAGAGGTTTAGGTCTGAGTCTAGGGTGCATCCAAGGTTTTTTACTCAATTTGAGGGTGTCGAGGAATTTCCCATGGCAGATGGCCAGGGTAGCGGGTGCGGAAGAAGTTCGATGTTGCCACATAACATGATTTCAGTTTTGGAGGGGTTTAGCAACAGGCGGTTTGTGGTCATCCAGTAATCTATGTCGAGGAGGCAGGAAGAGAGGTCATGTTGGCAGTTGGGGTTTGAATCCATGAGTTTTAGGATTAGTTGTGTGTCATCGGTGTAGTTGTAGCACAGGATATTGTGCGAGTGGATTATTCATGGGAGGGTGGACATATAGAGGTTAAACAGGTGGGCTGATAAGCGAATCCTAGGTGGAGAGTAGGGTTATTTGGTTCCTATTGTTGAGGAAGGAAGCTATCAATTTCGGAGCGTTTCCACGGATTCCCAGGGAGTTGAGGCAGTCAAGGGGGATTGAGTGGTTGATTGTGTCATAGGCCGCGGATAGGTCAAGAAGGATTAGCGTGGCTGTTTTTAAGGTCATCCCAGATTGAGGTTAGGGTGGATTCGGTTCCTTGTCGGGCTCTGAAGCCCAACTGAGCGGGGTCTAGGAGATTGTTGGCTTCGACAAAGACATTTATTTGGGAGTAGGCGGTTCGGTCAATGAGTTTGGCCAGGAATCTGTGTTTGAGATGGGGGTAGTTCTTGGGCTCGAGAGGGTCGAGGGAGTTTTTTTTTAGAAGAGGCTTGACGCGAACAGTTTTGAACGTGTCGGAAAAAAATCCCAAGGAGAGGGAATCATTTATGATGGTTCTTGCATGTTCTCCTGCGCAGGTAGATGTGAACATTTCTTTGAGGGTTGTGGCTGGGCAGGGGTCCAGCGGGGAGCCGGATGGTTTACGGGCAGAGAGAAGTTTGAGAAATTGGTCAGTTGATATTCGAGTGAAGGAGTCGAAAGTCACTTGGCTAGCGGTCGCAGGCGGTGGGCTGGCAGGTATGGTGGGTGGGTGTAAGAGAGCTAGTTTGTTGGTTAGAGCGTTAGTTCTTTCGAGAGCTGTGGTGTAAAAGTGTAGCACAGTGATTTTGAGGGGGTGGGAAGGGTGGTGGTTCATGATGGTTTGGTGATTTCGGTGATGATTTTGTGAGGTTCTTTGCTGGGTTTTTTTAGCTTTCCGGATTTCGGCCTTGTAGTGGCGATGATGCCGGGCCAAGGTGGATATGCTCAGGGCTGTTTTGTCTTTCTGCCAGGTTCTTTCTAGGGATTTGTATAGTCGTTTAGTGGTCTTCAGTTCTGGTGTGAACCGTCTAGGAAAAAGGCCATGGCGAGCTGATGGTATGCAAGAGGGGGTGAGTGGGATTAGTGAGGTGTTGAGCCATGAGTCAAAGGTGTTAGAGGTTAGGGGTTCATTGGGTAGGCGGGTAGGGGGCGGAGACTGACAGAGAGCATCGGCTAAGTGGGGAAGGATTTTTTGTTTCTTCGAGCATTTGCGTAGATTCAGAGGTTCTGGTTCGGGTAAGGGGAGCGGGGTGGGTGAGGAACAGCGAAAGAAACAATGAAGTGATCGGACCAGATGATCGGGGTTACGGGGGTTTAGATGGATCAGGTTGTGGGAGCTGAAGAAGATGGCATCAAGTGTGTGTCCTTTATAGTGAGTCGGCCCGTTTATGTGGGTACGGAGGTTAATTGCGTCTAGGCCGTCAACCAGAGAATGGGTCATAGGGTTGGTGGGGATGTTGAGCCATATGTTGAAATCTCCTAATGGGGTGAGGGTGGGATGGTTTAGTTGGAGGGTGGCAACACAGTCACAGAGGTTGTTTGAGAATTGTCTATCGTAGCCAGGGGGTCTGTAGATGATTAGGAAGCTGTGAGAGAAGGAAGGGGGAGGGATAGTTTTACGAGGAGTGATTCGCAGGAAGGAATGGATGGCTGGTTGTCAATGATTGAGGCATAGAAGTGAGACTTGAAGACGATTGCTATTCCTCCTCCTCTAGAGGGGTGGTTCAGTGGGATGAGGGAGTAGTCTGGGGGAAGGCTTCATTGGCGATAGGGGCGAAGTCATCAGAGAACCAGGTTTTCGTGATAATGACCAGGTCTGGTTTGTCAGAAGCGAGGAAGTCAAAGATGCTGTGTCTGTTTTTTGCTACTGATCGGGCATTAAAAAGGATGCAATGCCCCATGGCTTTGAAGACTGGCCATGACTGCAAACCATGAGCACTGGCCACTGGTCACATTAACAGGGTATAGTAGATACTGAGCTAGGATGCAGGGTAGGTGCAGTGAATAATAGGGGTGGTTTGGTGGAGCTGGAGTCATGGTTGAGCTTCATGCAGTAGGCAATTCAATGATGATTTGCATGCGCAGCATGCACTGCTGTTAACGATTGACATAAGTATGACTGCATGACTGCAAACCATGAGCACTGGCCACTGGTCACATTAACAGGGTATAGTAGATACTGAGCTAGGATGCAGGGTAGGTGCAGTGAATAATAGGGGTGGTTTGGTGGAGCTGGCGTCATGGTTGAGCTTCATGCAGTAGGCAATTCAATGATGATTTGCATGCGCAGCATGCACTGCTGTTAACGATTGACATAAGTATGAGTCGCAAAAAATATGTTTGTTAAAGGAGGTTTATAGTTCTTTCATATATATTAAAAGAGGAATTATCAATAACATATATACATTGACATAACATCATGAAACATTTTCACTTCTATCAACCTATTAAATTGACAGAAAAGCATTGTTAAAGGGATATTACAGTAAAGATGCACCCCTCCATTGGGACTCCTCTGCCCCAGCAGTTAGCCAGTGGACTCCCACTTTGGCATCTTTTGGCACTTCCCTCCTGGGCTCCCATGAGCACTTTCCCATCTGTACTGCCCCTTCTATTTATGCACTTCTCTCACTGCACAATGCATATGTGCATTTGTTAAGTGGCAGTTAGTGCGTGGACTTTTCATATGCTGATAGGGTTATATGTAGAGTTTTTGGAAGTGATTGGTGGATGTGTGACTGTTCGAAAGTAGGCAATGAGGGAGTGTTACAAATATAAAAGTAAAAAGGTTAGAAGCGCTGTCCTCTGCGATGGTGTGCACGTGCCATCCGAGTCTTTTAATGATGCATGACCTGGAAAGGGGACTGTGTATACTGCAGATAGTTATAAAGGTTCATGGATTATGGTCCTTATTGTATGCTAGAGAAAAGTATTTGGGACAGAAAACAGTTTCTGTCCTTTCATATTTTTCTGTAGTATACAATTGTCTGTGTTTCGATTTGCATAATAGAAAATACTAAGTGATAATGTTGGCGAAACTTATTGATTCTAACTACTTTACTGAGAACTGTAAAGTAGATGGAGTTTATAAGATTATTTGTTTTATTTTTATTTTTTTGTTAGTGATTTTTGTAGGAGAGGCCAGGAATCAAGGTGAAGGATGGAAATGTGGGAAGGGGCACCAGTGAAAGATGCGTGGGGCAGGTGGACAGGAAAAGACATGTGTGTCTTAAATCTAAGGTAATGGGCAGTGTTTCTCATGCTCATTGATTGCAGCCTCGAAAGCACTTCAAATCTGCCCCCCACTGCAGAGTGGTGTGTTGCAGTATATACAGAGTATTGTTGTCTTGGAAAGAAATGGATCAACAGCCTCTTTTATGGCTTGCAAGGAAGCTGGCCGGATCTTCTGCCCCACAGGAGCGGCCTATGTAGGGGCAGTAGTGGTTGAGTAAAATTAGTTAGAGGAAGAGAGTCTACTACTTCCTGAGAACAGGCTTTCTGAGAGCATCCCTGTCTCTGTATGTGGTGCGGCATTTCATGGAGGTGGTCCCGTAGAAGTACTGCCCAGGTTGTCTGCAACTGAGTAGAATGTTGCACTCAGTGCATTTAACCTTTGTAGCCTTAGCCTTTGGTACATCCCCAACGGTGGTCAAAAACTGCCACGCACATGATTATCCTCTATGTCATCTTCCTGGTCCTCTTGATTGTTTGGTGCATGAATGCGCTTTTTCCATAGTGGAGGCCCTCCAGGTGGTGCTGGTGGTGGTGGCTCCTGGAGAGGAAGGATGGCCATGGCTGATGCAATTTTTGAAGTTAAATAGCAGTTGTGCTAATATTGTTCCAAGCATGTGCTTTCTATTGGATTGCAGATGGCATATCAGTAAGAATAGGTCTAGGAGCTGTGCAAGGGTACATTTTCAACTGCAAAATTCCTAGGTAAGCTGAAAATGTAGTTTCAAACTGTTCGCAAAGCAGGGACCTATTCAAAGAGCGCAGACCTGTTCGCGAACACGTCACCACAGTGCGTGTTAACTGAATCAATGACATTTGTTATGTCATCTTTGATACCATGGGTGTTGGCCTTAGCAGTGCACGGTGGTGGCGTGAGTTATGATTGCTAAACTTACCATAAATGGCAAATTTCAGTTTTTTTCAGTTTTACTTGTAAGCATAACATAACATTGGGTCACTCTGAATTTTTTTGCAAAGTTTGGTGAAGATTCGTCTGGGGGGGGCAAAGTTAGGGGGGGGGGCCCAAAACTTTTTTTTTTCCCATAGACTGAAGGGGAAAAAATGTTTGCTCGCGTCTACAGCCCAAACCGCTGGACGGATTTCACCAAATTTGGACCAGGAGCAGCGGCTTGGTCCCGAAAGCGTGCTTTTGCAGATTTGGTGAAAATCCGTCCAGTATTTTTTTTCAAAATGACCGAAAAGTAGGTAGAAAAAAATTAGTGATATCTGTGTTCGGTCCGCGGACACACTTCCCTGTTCGCTCCGCGGACAGTGTCCTGATTGGCCAATTGGCTTGCGTGATGTTCGCGGACACGCAAAGTGTTCGCTGATTGGACGGCGTGGAGCGTGAAGCGCGTCAGATTTTCGGTAGCGCCCGCCATCTAGGATTTGCGGTCGTCCGCGGGCAGCGCAGTGAAACTTTGTTCAAAATTTGTATTTAGTAGAGTGTGTTGGTGTGTAGGAGTGTTTGGGGAGGATGGGAGTGTATGAGATAGGATGAAAGTTGTGTTTTTTATGTGTTAGACGTTCTTTTTGTGTTCGATTTGTCTGCGGACATCACGGGTGTTCTGAAATGTTCTAACTAAACTGAATGGGGGGTGTTCTGAGGACTCAATATGTGTCCGTTTTGTTCGCAAGCAAACTGAAACTGTTCTAAGAACACTTGCAGTGTCCTGAAATGTTCGCAAATAAACAAAATGGGGGTGTCCTGAGGACACTGTCCGTATTGTTCGTTGTCAAGTTGAATATGTTCTAAGAACACTCGCGGTGTCCTGAATTGTTCGCAAATACACAAAATGGGGGTGTTCTGAAGACGTTGTCGAACAATCGCTGTGTCCTGAAATGTTTGCAAATATGAATGGGGGTTGTGGCTGACAAGTTGAATGTGTTCTAAGAACACTTGCGGTGTCCTGAAATGTTCGCAAATAAACAAAATAAGGGTGTCCTGAGGACGCTGTCCGTATTGTTCTCTGTCAAGTTGAATGTGTTCTAAGAACACTCGCGGTGTCTTGAAATGTTCGCAAATAAACAAGATGGTGGTGTTCTGAAGACGCTTCTAAGAACACTCGTGGTGTCCTGGAATGTTCGCAAATACACAAAATGGGGGTGTTCTGAAGACGTTGTCGAACACTCGCTGTGTCCTGAAATGTTTGCAAATATGAATGGGGGTTGTGGCTGACAAGTTGAATGTGTTCCAAGAACACTTGCGGTGTCCTGAAATGTTCGCAAATAAACAAAATGGGGGTGTCCTGAGGACGCTGTCCGTAGTGTTCTCTGTCAAGTTGAATGTGTTCTTAGAACACTCATGGTGTCCTGAAATGTTCGCAAATAAACAAAATGGGGGTGTCCTGAGGACGCTGTCCGTATTGTTCTCTGTCAAGTTGAATGTGTTCTTAGAACACTCATGGTGTCCTGAATTGTGCGCAAATAAACAAAATGGGAGTGTCCTGAGGACGCTGTCCGTATTGTTTTCTGTCAAGTTGAATGTGTTCTTAGAACACTCATGGTGTCCTGAAATGTTCGCAAATAAACGAAATGGGGGTGTTCTGAGGACACTGTCTGTATTGTTCGTTGTCAAGTTGAATGTGTTCTAAGAACATTCGCGGTGTCCTGAAATGTTCGCAAATAAACAAGATGGGGGTGTTCTGAGGACACTGTCTGTATTGTTCGTTGTCAAGTTGAATGTGTTCTAAGAACACTCGCTGTGTCCTGAAATGTTCGCAAATATGAATGGGGGTTGTGGCTGACAAGTTGAATGTGTTCTAAGAACACTTGCGGTGTCCTGAAATGTTCGCAAATAAGCAAAATGGGGGTGTCCTGAGGACGCTGTCCGTATTGTTCTCCTTCAAGTTGAATGTAATCTTAGAACACTCATGGTGTCCTGAAATGTTCGCAAATAAACAAAATGGGGGTGTCCTGAGGACGCTGTCCGTATTGTTCTCTGTCAAGTTGAATGTGTTCTTAGAACACTCATGGTGTCCTGAATTGTTCGCAAATAAACAAAATGGGAGTTTCCTGAGGACGCTGTCCGTATTGTTCTCTGTCAAGTTGAATGTGTTCTTAGAACACTCATGGTGTCCGGAAATGTTCGCAAATAAACGAAATGGGGGTGTTCTGAGGACACTGTCCGTATTGTTCTCTGTCAAGTTGAATGTGTTCTAAGAACATTCGCGGTGTCCTGAAATGTTCGCAAATAAACAAGATGGGGGTGTTCTGAGGACACTGTCTGTATTGTTCGTTGTCAAGTTGAATGTGTTCTAAGAACACTCGCTGTGTCCTGAAATGTTCGCAAATATGAATGGGGGTTGTGGCTGACAAGTTGAATGTGTTCTAAGAACACTTGCGGTGTCCTGAAATGTTCGCAAATAAGCAAAATGGGGGTGTCCTGAGGACGCTGTCCGTAGTGTTCTCTGTCAAGTTGAATGTGTTCTTAGAACACTCATGGTGTCCTGAAATGTTTGCAAATAAACAAAATGGGGGTGTCCTGAGGACGCTGTCCGTATTGTTCTCTGTCAAGTTGAATGTGTTCTTAGAACACTCATGGTGTCCTGAATTGTTCGCAAATAAACAAAATGGGAGTGTCCTGAGGACGCTGTCCGTATTGTTCTCTGTCAAGTTGAATGTGTTCTTAGAACACTCATGGTGTCCTGAAATGTTCGCAAATAAACGAAATGGGGGTGTTCTGAGGACACTGTCCGTATTGTTCTCTGTCAAGTTGAATGTGTTCTAAGAACACTTGCGGTGTCCTGAAATGTTCGCGAATAAACAAAATGGGGGTGTTCTGAAGACATTTCTAAGAACACTCGCTTGTCCTGGAATGTTCGTAGGGGGTGTCCTGAAGGCGTAGTCCGTATTGTTCGCTGGCAAGTTGAATGTGTTCTAAGAACACTCGCAGTGTCCTGAAATGTTCGCAAATAAACAAAATGGGGGTGTCCTGAGGACACTGTCCGTATTGTTCGTTGTCAAGTTGAAAGTGTTTTAAGAACTATCGCGTTGTTCTGAAATGTTCGTAGGGGGTGTCCTGAAAACGCTGTCCGTATTGTTCGCTGGCAAGTTGAAAGTGTTCTAAGAACACTCATAATGTCCGCGGACATTAAAATTTTCCATAGACCATAGTTGAAATGTTTGACTCTATGGATGTGATATGCTGCGGTGGTTATTGCCAGGGCATAGAGTCTTGGGTGCATGGCCATTTGATTATCCTCCCAAGACTGTATGCCCTGGCAACAACCACCGCAGCATATCACATTCATATTTGCTTATAACTTTGGGTGAAAAACAAATGTATAAGGAACAAAGGTATTAGATACTATGGATGTGATATGCTGCTATGCTTCTCCTTATTATTGTATACTTACTGTTTGGTCTAGTAACGGGAGTCCATGTTTTTCTTGTTCATTTCTGTGATAAAAGAAAATAGCATGTTAGTATTAGTATTTTGTAATGACTTATTACATTGTATAATCAATATACTTTTATTTTTTGGACCCTCATATTTAGTAGATTACAAATCAGAGTACTGTGCAATTTGCTCAGTTTCTGTATTTGTTGCTAAAATCATTGGGTCTGTGGGAGAAAAAAAAATCCATGTTGGATTAAAAAAAAACCTTTTTCTGTTATGCTACAGTTTGTTTGTTTGTTTTCAGTGTTCACTTGTTGTTTCTGGCTAATGCTTTATACTTTGGCTTGTTGTATTTTTTTGGAGCAGTAACATATTATTTATTTGTTTTGATATTATAAAATTTTGGAGCAGTTAGATACCAATTAGCGTTTTCTAACTGTCTATTTTTTTGATATATTTTAGTGGTATTGATTTATCTATTTGGATATTGTTAAATTTTGGGACAGTTATATACCAATTGGCGTATACTAACTGTGTATTTTTTGGTCTAATTTAGTGGTATTCATTTATCTGATTAGTTGTTGTAGAATCTTTGAGCAGTTAGATAGCTTTTGGAGTATTCTAACGGTTTATATTTTTTTAACACAAGTTTACTTAGGGTTTAAATACAGTTTAGTTATCAAATTTTGGTTTTAAGAACATCAAATAAGCGTTTGTAAGATTTCCTGGTAATCTCTGCTTTAGAGTAATGGTACTATCATTACATTCAAACCATCCACATTTCTTTTTAATATATGCAGTGTAGTGACCTGAATTGGTTGTGGCTCCTGCGTGGTAGATTATACCTATTGGTGTGAAGGTTTTCTTACCAAGTGATATTTGACCATGTGTGAATCCAGTCAACTTGCAGTTGTTTTTGGTACCATCTGCATTGTAACGTAGAAGCATTAGTATTATGTATTTACTATGTGTTTGTATTACTAACGTGGAGCGATTATCTGAATTGCAGGTAGAGCATAACCTACCATGGTTTGCATTTTGTACAAGTCGCTAAAAAAGAATGGATTCACAATTTGGTATTGATATATATATGAAGCGTTCATTGGGGATTTCTTCTTGTGTCACATTGTTGCAGAGAGTGCATGTATGTTTACACATGTATGAAATCTGAAAGATTTCATTGATAGGTATGTTTTTGTTTTCCAGTACTTGTAGTAAGTACATTAGAAATTCTTGTGGATCTTCCTGTGAATTTATAGTGAATTTCACCATTCCAGCACAGTAGTCCAATTGTTGTCTTATTCCATAAACACTATACGTGTTGTCAGGATTGTTTGCTGCATTTCTGTGAAGTACTAACATTTGCAAACACAATGGGTCTGTACTGTGTAAGTAAATGTTGTCAACAATTGGTGGTAATTGAAATAGAATATTCATTGCTACATTTGCGTAGCAACTTACACCAACTATATTTGAGAATTTAAATGGTCCAGGTAGTTCTGTATCTAACTGCTTTTTTTGGAGATTGTCTTCCTTCTTTAAAGAAGTACCTGGTTTACTTTCCCTAATTGATTCTTTTTTGCTTGTGGTACTTGATGAAGTATTAGTTTCTTTTACTGGCCCTCATTAAGACCTTGGCGGAGAACCATGGTGCAATTTGCACCATGGTCCATGGCGCTAAGCTGCCAACTCCGCCAAGGTGGTTGGCGGACTTACCGCCCCATTCCGACCTTGGCGGGGCGGTAAGTCCCCAATCCCCATTTACCCTTCCCCATTCCCATTTTTGCCCCATAGGGTATAATAGGAGTGGGGAAGGCGTTAATTACGCCACCGTAAATTACGGTGGCGTAATTAACAACAAGGTCCCGTAGCGCCATGGTTTTTACCGCCTGCAAAAAGCAGGCGTAAAAATCACCATGGCGCTACGGGAACTCGTACTCAGGCGGAAAGGGGCGCCATGGTTTACGCCGGTGTAAACCCCTTTCCGCCAGGGTCGTAATGAGGGCCACTCTCTTTGGAGGATTTGCGGTGACATCCTGTTGCATTTCTATTTGATTTATTTTTCTTTTATAACGTTTTACTTTTTGTGGAACAGAATATGTGTTTAGGTGGGGGGTGTATAGTGAGCGAAGTCTATTGTATTCTAAAATGCAAGGAATATCAGCATTTATTTTATTTGCATCAAAGTTGATTAGAAATAGACCATCAAGTGTACGTAAGCGTGATAGTGCTACATAGCTCATGCCTTCTTTAAAGACTGTGTTACCAATATCTATCATTGCTTTGTCTAGGGTAAGACCTTGTGATTTATGAATCGTTACTGCGTATGCAAGAGTTAGAGAAAATTGTTCTCTGCGTATATACATATCTTTGAAGAGAAGGAATCTAGCTGTTGAGCATCCTATCCTTTTTACTTCTGAAAGTTTGTCAAAGAGTATATTGACAAACTGAATTTTGTTGTCGCGTGGGTATGTTTGAAAGGCAACAACTGTACCCAGTGCTCCATTAACTAGTCCTTGGTCCACGTCAAGGTTATGTTAAGGCATTATTCTACAATTTAAGGATAATTTTAATATCATTTCTATGCCTGCTGTGTTTGAGATTGATTTTTCTAAACTATTAGTCTTGTTGTGGCTTGGTCACATGTGGGTAGTGTCATACCATGTACATCTAGTTTGTCTGTGGCGCTAATTTCCATGATTGGTTGCATTTCTTTATTTAGCATGATTTCATTGAATTTGAAACAGCTTGCAAGAGTTGGCATTAAGGCCATACAATTCACATTTTTGTTGGCTAATTGTTCCATAACATCTGTAGCACATGCATTATCGCCATAAAGTGCATTAATGTGCCGGGTTTTCAATATTGCTTCTGCTTCTTTAGAAAGTATACCAACTCTGATACTTTTTAAAATGTTGGCATAAGTGAGATCTGCAAATTGCCGCATGTTTTCTGTTAATTCTCTGTATTGGAAATGTTGCCAAAGGTTGACATTTCCAATGCTGCCAACAGTTTTACGGCAGAGTTTGTGTCCTAATGTTTTAAAAATAGGCTCACCTTTTACTGGTGTTAATGGAAGCAGATCTCCAAAAACAATAATGTGTTTTCCTGCAAAGAGCTCTTCATAGTCTGTTTTGAGTACTTCTTGTAATCTGAGATGAATCAAAGCTAACATCAGGTTGGAGACCATGCTCACTTCATCTATTAGTAGCAGTTTCATTTGTTTCAATACTCTGCGTAATTCCATTGCAGCTTCTGCAGAAAGTTTGTAATAGTCTAATTTGTTCTGGTGTTCTACTGGTAATAGTAGTAATCGGTGTAATGTAACACCACCTATGTTGTAGGCAGCTAAACCTGTGGGGGCAGTGACAACAGCTGACAGTTTGTTGTTTGTCAATTGTTGGAGGAACTTACTAATGATTTTGATTAGGAATGTTTTGCCAGAACCAGCTTCACCACTGACGTACAGTAGTATTGGTGTATAATTATGGCAGGAACATTCTTTATTTTCATGTTTTACACCATGTGCAATTTGTTTTGTTACTTCTTGAAAAATGCTACTTTGCTCATTGTTTAGTTTTGATTGTAGTATAGTTAAGTCTTCCTTATCTTCATACTGACACATGGTGTTTTCTACTTCTATCATAGCTAATTCTGCCTCATTTATTATTAGTGGTTCTCCCAGTGGTTCTTGGCTTCCTGTTACAGAAGGTTGACTACTGTCAGGAGTGTCCTTATCTAGTTGGGCTTGGAGTTCTTCTTCCTGTTGCTGTTCATTGTGCAACATTTTTTTGTACTGTGTAAAGTTTACATCAGTTATAGTGCTTTCATTTGCTTTGAAAGCATCCTCATATGAGTCATAGTTATCTAGTAATTGTTCTTCTTTTCTCCATGGTTTGAAGAGTTGTAGCAGGGACATGTAATATACTTCTTTATGTTGAGGATTCTTTAATGACAATTTGATATGATTAATTAAATTTGGTTTAGTGAGTTTAACTAAGCTGCCTTCACAGTTTGTCACTCTATATTTACCTTTCTTTTCATCAGGTTTCATATTATTTTTCTATGTGTAGTTTTGGGCTATGTGGTATAGACACATGTTTTCCAAAGTATTACTTCTGTTTGGGTAGTATGTGTCCAATAAATTGTTTTTTAAAATGTCTTGGCTGTTGGGATCATGTTTGGCTATTGTTTCTATATCTTCATATGATTTTAGAACTATTTTTCTAGATTTATCTGGACCAAGACTTAGCCATACTATATTTTCAGATTTACCATACAATGCAGTACCAGTTAAACGATCAGCTGCTTCATATGATCCACATTCTCTATGGGTGAGCATTTTTATGCCCAAGCTGTATAATTTCTGAGATACTGTATTATCTGATGACAGGTCATTCCAGAGGTCTTGGAGCTCTGTTTTTTCTGCTTTCGTTAAGTATGCTGTGACATATCGTGCAACTGCAGTAGAATTGTCTGCAATGTACTGCACATCTATGTTTGCATTCCATAAGTGGGCAATGATTGCATTATAATCATTGATATATTTTTCTTCTTCTTTTCTTTTTATGTAGTATGTATTTTTAGGTGACTTACCTTTAACACTATGTCTAACTGAAGATATGAGGTTGTTCACTTGACCTGTATTTGTAACTGGTCTAGGGAAACCAAATCGGCATTTGGTGTAGTATTTCCCTTTGTTTTTGTATTTGCGACGACAATATTTTCCACATTTGTGTCTTTGAAATTGTAAAATTTGTGCATGAAGATCACTATTTGTGGCTTCTGATGGAATTTCACAAGTGACATATTTTTCAATAAACTGTAAAACAGTCGCATCCCTGTTTTGACCAAATTTAGGAGCATCTTTAATCCATAAAAGCATGTGGATATGTGGTGCTCCTCTGGCTTGGTATTCTGTTCTCCAAAAGAAGTGTTGCACTTCTCCAAGGGGAGGAACAGTTTTATTACAAATAAAATGTAGCATAGCAATAAAGCGATGGTGAAAATATCTTGAAACATTAACAGGATCCAAAGAACAAAGTTGTCCAGGTGTTAGTATATCTATGTTTGTTTTGTTTTTATTTGATATGCGTAGGAAATCATGTAAATCTTCCCATGCATATTCTGCACAACTTAATGTAACAAACCAAGTGGGTGGGCCAAGGTTTCTGATCATACAACGTACATCTCCATGACGTCGAAACCAGTACTCTTTAGTACCATGCATGTTTGCTAATAGATTTGTAATATTTGATTGTAAACCCTCATCCTTTTGTTGCACTTTTTCTAATAATTGTGTAGCTGTCATATTTTGAAAGTGTGATCCTGATTTTAATATGTGTGCAACTCTTTAACATATAGTTGCTAGTTCACTTTCAAAGAGTAGGTGGAATATGTATTCCACATTTTGTCTAAATCTGGGATCTTCAGAATACATCCGTAATGAGCGGTATTCTGAAGCTGATATTTGAATAGGTCTATCATCATACCTTCCTCCTTTGCCAGTAGGAAAGAGTAGAGGAAAAGCATGTGCTTCTATACTTTTTTCCCATATGCTGATTGGCGATCCTTTTGGTTGAGGCATTTGGTAAGTTTCCAGTACATCTTCTAGGGTGTCATTACAGTGCAAAGGATGAATTGTATAATGGTCTAAATTATTTGCTATTGTAGCAGGATCTAGTAGCTCAAATTGACCAGCTTCTTGTGTTTCTTGAATTATTTCAGTTGTATCTTTCAAGTTTTCTTCAATATTAATTTCTTTGTAATATTCATTATTCTCTTTAAGATATTGAAAGGCTTGTCTAACTTTATATAAATCTACCAGTTGTTGCCATATTTTTTTGTCTTTTGTAGGTACTCCATTTACTAAGATAATTAAAGATTGCTGCATTGGACGTTGCACTCCTAGAGTATGCACATTTTCTTTTAGATCTAATGGTAAATAAACTACTTTTCCACGAATGCCTTTTACCAATTCAGAGGAATGTAATTTTGCTGTTTTTGGTTGGAGGCCTATTATTGCTTGAAATGGGTGTACTGTTTGAATTATGATCCTCTCATATAAATTAAGTTGTTGTAGGGGTTTTGGTACTGGGTATAATTCCAAATTATTTGTGATAGCACGTGAAGGAGTTTGGTTGTTGTCAAGTTTTGTAGTGCAGTAACTGCAAAGTATTAAGGGCTCAGTTATTTCGTATTTGTTTTCTGCTATAAGGTAGAGAGCTAATTCAAACGATTTAGAATCTTCATTGTCTTCGATTTTGTATGCTAGGTCTACAGTTTTTTTGTTACTTTTATAAAAAGTTCTACGGCAACATACACATACATGGTTTGGTACTTCAGCTGATGTACTTTTAAATTTTAGTATTTCTTTTTTGTATGTGTTTAGCAAAAGGTTGCCATGTGTAGAATTGTTGCTTAATTGGTTTAAAGCTATTTCATTCTGTAAATGGCTTTCACTTCCAAAATATTTTTTCTGGATATAGTGAATTTCTTCAAGTAGGTCTTTTGCTGTACCATGTAGAAGGATGTTATTTAACTTTGCTAGTGCTAAAGCAGGACTTTTAGCATAGTACAGTTTATAGACTAGATTTCTTATAGTTGAATGATGTGTTGATATCCTTTTGATATCATGGAAAGTGGTTTTACAAGTAGGTCCTGTAATGCAGGCCAATGAATGTCCTTGTAGTCCTGTGTACTTGCGCACTGGACAGGTATCCATATTTTGCAGTAATTTAATTTTGATTTTGTCTTTGCTTTTTACATATTTATTTAGGAATTGGCGTAAAGATTTGAAACATTGTTTGGGAATGTTACACATTGACGTGCATGGCCATTTGTACACTAGACGTTCTGATTCAGTTGAATGGAGGGGTAATTCTAAGTTTTCAGGGCATATTTTTGTAAGGCGTACTTCTTGTTCCATTATGGTATTATTCACTTTTTCATAACCTCGACCACTGCTATGTATGGCAATTGTATTTGTTTGCTTTTGTTTGTACGCTTCTTCATTAAAATATGGTTCTGTGCTCGTAGTGTGATTCCATTCACCTCTTCAGATACTTAAGAAGTTCTTTCTGTTGACATTTCGCTTATTGAGAAGTCTTTTTTGTAATTTAGTTATTAGTTTTGTTAGTGGTTTCATTTTGTTTAACAGTAAAATAAATAACTTTCTTTTGAGAAGAATTGCACTGTCCATCAACGCTTCTAAGATTAATTTCCTACGATAGGTTTTAAGCATTGAACCTGATTTCTCTCCTGTTTTTATAAGATTTTGAAGGACTTTGTGACGATACATTTTGGCTAAAATACTTTTCTTGGTATGCTTACTTTGCACTATATTAACATTTGAAGAAGTTGTTTTATCTGTAGTGATAGCTGATTTTCTGTTAATTGTTTTTTGGTTTGTTTTACATTTTGATAGAGGAGGCAAAGTTTTTGTACTTGAAACTTCTTGTGTTTCACTAAATGACTGTATTAGCTGTTTTGTTTCAACTTTCTTTTACAAATTCTGCTAGAGATGGATGCTTATGTTGGACACTTTTATTTTCATTTGCTCTACTTTTGCGTTGCTTTCTACGGACTTGACTTTTGGTAGGCATTCTTTAGGGTCTGTTGAAAAAAATAAAGAAGATATGGGTTGGGGTGTTCTGGAATGTATGTGTGCTGTGTGCATGAGTGTTTGAGTAAGATGATAAAGATGTATGTAATGGTGTGTGATTGTGCATTGGGAACTACAACTAGTAGGGATAGGTATTCTTGAGTTTATGTGTTACTAAACTAGGGTTCAGATGATAAAAAAAAAGTAAGCTAGTGGTGTGGAAAAGTACAAATAGTAAATCTAATGTATACAATTAAAACAGTTGTTTTGTTCTATAATATGAAAATTGTAGCGGTTCAGTTGGGTAATTTGTGTGTTCAAAATTAGGAATTTGTGGGCCATTCTGGCTGTAAATCGCTGTTTAAGACATGGAGATTTTTGGACAAAATGGTACACAATCTCTATTTTTAGGCACCGAAATAGCTTGTATTAATGTTATGGTATGTTTGATTAATAATACAAATATTATGGTGATATTCTACCTACTTTTTTTCTTAAATTAACAGGTAACTTCTTAGTTCTTTGTTCTTCGAATTCGGCTGCTTCTTTTCAGGAGACTGGTCTTCACTGCAATTGTAAAAGCTTCAAATTAGTAACTTTGTTTGTATATAGCGCTGTTTTTAATTTAGATATTGATTTTTTTAATTGAAATCCTCAGTGCCTTCTTTAAAATCATTAAACTAATTTATTTACATAAGATACATTGCATCAGTTCAGTACATATGATATGTTCTTAATGAACAAATTGTATTGAATGACTAACTGTAGCAAAAAAAAAATATCTTTACTATGTCTTGTGAATTTTATAATATACCAGTGAATACCACTATTTCTGTAAGTAAGCTGTTCTAGGTAATAGCGCCTCAATGTCATGTCTAAATTAAAGTAATTAAGTAAATAAATAAATAAAAACAAAAAAATATGAAATTGTATAAGTATTTTTTTAAAGATTTAAACATAGATTGTGCTTGCATGCAATTTTGTTTGAATATATGTAGTCTATATATTTCATTTAAAAAATGTTAGTTTAACATGATTTGAGTGTGTGTGTATAAAGAAAGTAAATAGTATAAATGTTTATAAGTGATAGTTGATTTTAGGAAATTGAAAAAAATACAGTAAATTCATTTTACAGATTACACAAGCTAAAAGTCTGTTTGAAAATGTGTCCATCTACTGTACAGAAAATATGCATACCTGAAGTTTCTGTTCATGCATATGTATATGCATGGAGTTGCAAGTAGAAATCTTGGAGACTTGTACAGTATTTCTGGTAGATGCTGCTTGCCAATGATACGACACTTGTACTCAGAGAGATTCACAGTACATTTGCAGTGCTGATCTATGATGATGCAGTTAGATCTAGAGGTCTTCAATGTGATTGGTGCATGGTCATGTGATTTTTTATCTACATCCAATGAGGGAATGGCAGAGAGAGTGAAGTGGAAATGGTAGAAGGGCTGTTCATGTTACGATATGTCCACGGACATGGTGGTAGTTCGCGGACATCGGGAGTTACATCCGTGGATTTTTGGGTTCAGAAGTCATGCAAATGAGAATAAGCACTGAAAGGGATTGGTCAGGAAAGTTTAGTGGGTGTGTTGTGCCAGGAGAGAGTTTCTCAGATACTCTTTTTGCTGAAAGAACAAAAGATAGCTATGGCTGTGTGTTTCAGAAAACAGATTGTTTGGATTTTGGGAGATTCGTGGATACATTGGTTGAAGGTGCATGCAGAAAGCTGTGGAGTAGCTGTAGATCTTGGATTCCCACATGTGGAAGTACACTGGCATGGAGTACGTGGAATGAAGTGGTTGGACTTGCTACCTCTCTGTGCTATTTTGGAGACAGAGCAACATCCAGACATAATTGTAATTCATTGTGGACGGAACAGTTTAGGACATGTGACTGGAATTCTTTTGCAATTTGCTATGAAAGAAGGACTTGGGAAGGTTATGGACATGTTTCCTAATTCTCAAGTGATATTTTCACGGATTGCGCAGAGACAAATGTAGCTTCGTTCTTCTTCATTTGGTCCACAAATGGAAAAAGCAAGGCACAATGTTAATAAGGCTGTTTGTGCCTTTCTAAGAGATTTTGGCATGTCCTCTTTTCACAATGAAAATATTATGTTTCGTAGTACATACATTTTTCGCAGAGATGGAGTCCATCTTACTTATGCTGGCAATCAGATTTTTCTGAGAAATGTACAAAATGCATTGCAACCTTTTTTGGAATTACAACAACCATTTTGAAGTAGGTGTTAAGCATTTATAATTTTTGACTTACAAACACCACCCAAAGGCTCTTTTCAGAGCCACCACTTCTTCCCAGAGAAAATTGCAATGTTTGTGATGGGGTAGCAACCCAACTTTTTAAATGTTCGCGAACTGTCCGCGGACTTCTAAAAAAAACAAAGGGCCCTGCTTCATTTATTTTCACTTCTATTTTTTAACTGTGAAAGGCGGCTCTGAAAAGAAAAAAAACAAAGAGGTGATGGCTGGAAGGTTTAGAATGAATCTTAACCACTGGCATTGCTCTGGGCAACCCTCCAGACCACTGTTCTTCGCCTGCCAAGCCATTACAGAAGGGGAAAGACCATATGCAAATCAGGCTTGGCCCCGCCCCAAAAGGGGCAGTCCAGCCCGAACTGCTAAATCACATCCCTTCTGCACGAGACCACAAGCATCCCCAAACATGTTTCGCCCTTGTTGGGGCTCATCAGTGAGGAGTAGCTTGGGTCTCTAGGCCCAGCAGGCACGGGACCCACGTCTGGGCATACCCGTCCCACTCGGGTTGACAAGCAAAAACAAAGAGGTGATGGCTGGAAGGTTTAGAATGAATCTTAACCACTGGCATTGCTCTGGGCAACCCTCCAGACCACCGTTCTTCGCCTGCCAAGCCATTACAGAAGGGGAAAGACCATATGCAAATCAGGCTTGGCCCCACCCCAAAAGGGGCAGTCCAGCCCGAAATGCTAAGTCACATCCCTTCTGCACGAGACCACAAGCATCCCCAAACATGTTTCGCCCTTGTTGGGGCTCATCAGTGAGGAGTAGCTTGGGTCTCTAGGCCCAGCAGGCACGGGACCCACGCCTGGGCATACCCGTCCCACTCGGGTTGACAAGCAAAAACAAAGAGGTGATGGCTGGAAGGTTTAGAATGAATCTTAACCACTGGCATTGCTCTGGGCAACCCTCCAGACCACCGTTCTTCGCCTGCCAAGCCATTACAGAAGGGGAAAGACAATATGCAAATCAGGCTTGGCCCCACCCCAAAAGGGGCAGTCCAGCCCGAAATGCTAAGTCACATCCCTTCTGCACGAGACCACAAGCATCCCCAAACATGTTTCGCCCTTGTTGGGGCTCATCAGTGAGGAGTAGCTTGGGTCTCTAGGCCCAGCAGGCACGGGACCCACGTCTGGGCATACCCGCCCCACTCGGGTTGACAAGCAAAAACCAAGAGGTGATGGCTGGAAGGTTTAGAATGAATCTTAACCACTGGCATTGCTCTGGGCAACCCTCCAGTGCCTGCTGGGCCTAGAGACCCAGGCTACTCCTCACTGATGAGCCCCAACAAGGGCGAAACATGTTTGGGGATGCTCGTGGTCTCGTGCAGAAGGGATGTGGCCTAGCAGTTCGGGCTGGACTGCCCCTTTTGGGGTGGGGCCAAGCCTGATTTGCATATGGTCTTTCCCCTTCTGTAATGGCTTGGCAGGCGAAGAACAGTGGTCTGGAGGGTTGCCCAGAGCATTGCCAGTGGTTAAGATTCATTCTAAACCTTCCAGCCATCACCTCTTTGTTTTTGCTTTGTCACCCCGAGTGGGACTGGTATGCCCAGACGTGGGTCCCGTGCCTGCTGGGCCTAGAGACCTAGGCTACTCCTCACTGATGAGCCCCAACAAGGGCGAAACATGTTTGGGGATGCTCGTGGTCTCGTGCAGAAGGGATGTGGCCTAGCAGTTCGGGCTGGACTTCCCCTTTTGGGGTGGGGCCAAGCCTGATTTGCATATGGTCTTTCCCCTTCTGTAATGGCTTGGCAGGCGAAGAACGGTGGTCTGGAGGGTTGCCCAGAGCATTGCCAGTGGTTAAGATTCATTCTAAACCTTCCAGCCATCACCTCTTTGTTTTTGCTTTGTCACCCCGCGTGGGACGGGTATGCCCAGACGTGGGTCCCGTGCCTGCTGGGCCTAGAGACCCAGGCTACTCCTCACTGATGAGCCCCAACAAGGGCGAAACATGTTTGGGGATGCTCGTGGTCTCGTGCATAGGGATGTGGCCTAGCAGTTCGGGCTGGACTGCCCCTTTTGGGGTGGGGCCAAGCCTGATTTGCATATGGTCTTTCCCCTTCTGTAATGGCTTGGCAGGCAAAGAAAGGTGGTCTGGAGGGTTGCCCAGAGCATTGCCAGTGGTTAAGATTCATTCTAAACCTTCCAGCCATCACCTCTTTGTTTTTGCTTTGTCACCCCGAGTGGGACGGGTATACCCAGACGTGGGTCCCGTGCCTGCTAGGCCTAGAGACCCAGGCTACTCCTCACTGATGAGCCCCAACAAGGACGAAACATGTTTGGGGATGCTCGTGGTCTCGTGCATAGGGATGTGGCCTAGCAGTTCGGGCTGGACTGCCCCTTTTGGGGTGGGGCCAAGCCTGATTTGCATATGGTCTTTCCCCTTCTGTAATGGCTTGGCAGGCGAAGAACGGTGATCTGGAGGGTTGCCCAGAGCATTGCCAGTGGTTAAGATACATTCTAAACCTTCCAGCCATCACCTCTTTGTTTTTGGCTCTGAAAAGAGCCTTATTTTATTTTTGATATTTTGTATTTTTTTTGGTTTTTTATACACGACACACTAGGAGAGGAGGGGAAAGGAAGGTAAAGGGGGGACACCAACCACAGGGATAAGAAAGGGCGAGCTGAGAGAGGAAGATGTAGAGTGGGTTTTATTTGGGTAGTGAGCAGATCTTCTCGGGCTCTGAGACGATAGTCTCAAAAGCAGTACGAAGTCGCTCCCCCCTGCAGAGTACTGTGTCACAGTACATAAATACAACTGTGACCCTCGAAAGGTAAGGGTCATCAGCATTCTGTATGGCCTGTGAGGCAGCTTGAGGAAGACGCTGTGCCACAGACAGGGGAGTTACTAGGTCTGGAAAAGACCCGGGGCTAAACTGATGTCGGAACTGTTGGGACTGGGGGCTAGCTAGTCTTTTGGCTGTAGCTCCTGAGATTCTATCCGGGGCTACAACCAAAAGATCAGGGGCTATAGCCCCCTTAGCCCCCCCTAGCAACGCCCCTGGCCACAGAGGTGGTCCTTGTGGTGACAGGATCAGAAACAGAGGATGAAGTAGAGGAAATCAACCTGCTACGTTCTTCACAAGGTACAACCCTGCGAATAGCCCCAGAGTGAAATGACCTCAGGTGTCGCTTCATAGTAGTGGTCCCAAAGCTGTACTTACCGTGCTTCCCGCGACTGAGTATCATTTTGCACTCATTGCAGGTAACACGGTTCGCACAAGCCTTAGGAACATTACCATGAATGGTAAATAACCGCCACACCCAAGACTCACGCCTAGTGCGGGTAGTAGGGTTTTTCTCTACCTCATTCTCATCATCCTCTTCTTACTCCTCCGCATCCTCACTCCTGTTCCCCTCTTCATGCCCTTGGGGAGGTGGTGGTGGTGGAGGGGGTGGGGGTGGTGCTGAAGCAGGTGCAGCACCAGGTGGCAGTTCTGCAGCCAGGGATGCCATCTCGATGGTGTAATCAGCAAGTTGCTGGAGAAATAGCTGTGTTCTGAAGAATAGCCAGAAACACAATGAGAATAAGCTCTAGGGCGTGGTCTTTTGTAGGGGTGCTTGTGCGCGGTTCGCGGACATGCGTGCTGTCAGCGGACAGATCGAACACAAAAAAAAGTTTGAAAAGTTTCAAAAGGTATGTAGAAACTCAGGATTACTATGTGGGACTTGTGAAATGGTGAGATTTTATTGAAAAATATTATGGATTAATTGAAAATGTACTTTTAATTTGTTCGGGGACCCGAACAGTGTCCGCATTCAGAACACGCGATCAGTGTGGGCGCGGTCATATGATCCGTTCGCGAACAAGTCCGTGAAGGAAGCGCATGTGCGCAGGACACCAAATGCACAGAGATTGGCTAGCGCATGCGCATTGATGTTCTACGGACACTGTTCGGGTCCTGAACTAATTAAAATTGTGTCACACGTGAAACGAACATTTCAGGACACAGCCTGTGTTCTTAGAACAGTTTAAATTTGCTAGCGAACAGTAAGGACAGATATAGTGTTCTTCAGGACACGTTCAATTTAGTTTATGTACGAACATTTCAGGACACCAATTGTGTTCTTAGAACATTTTCAACTTGCTAGCGAACAGTACGGACAGGTATAGTGTTCTTTAAGACACCTCCATTTTCGCTTAATTACGAACAATTCAGGACACTGCGTGTGTTCTTAGAACTGTTTGAACTTGCTAGCGAACACTACGGACAGACATAGTGTTCTTTAGGACACTTTAATATTTTTTTTTACGAACATTTCAGGACACCGCGTGTGTTCTTAGAATAGTTTCATCTTGCTAGCGAACAGTACGAACAGGTATAGTGTTCTTCAGGACACCTCCATTTTTGTTTATTTACGAACATTTCAGAACACCTGCACTGTCCGCGGACACCTACATTGTTTAAAAAAAAAAAAACTATTTACAACACAATATAAAAATTAAACTTTATTTAACATATATTAATAATTTATGACAGAGAAGGTGAGGCAGAAACAGAAACAAAAACAGGAGAATTAGGGGTTTCATCATGATTGTTATTAGGTGAAGAAGGGATGGAAGTCTCATCAAAACGTTTTGGGTTATGGAGAGGGTTTGGGGATAATTGACTGGGATATGGTGAGGAGGGACAATTACATGTGGGGCAATGGTACGAGGTTTTTGGTTTAAAATGATCTTCCACAAAAGTTTTCAAATTATTAAAATTAGTCAACAATAAATCCATTTTTTCTTCTATACTGTGAAAAGTGTTATCTATAACAGGTTTTTCAGAAGTATTTTCTATTTTGGTATGCTCTGTACAAAAAAAATATATATATATATGTTAAATGTGTACAAAATAATAATAATTAAATGGTTCATATTATAAAGTGTTTACCATTAGTTTCACTATATTGTGACATTTCTTCATGTGGGAAATGTTCCTCTAGCTATTCCAGAGTACTAGACATTTCTGTGAGAGAAAAAAAAAAGATAATATATTTTTTTATCTAATACAGAAAGTTTATAAATATATGAATAAAATTAAGTACACTTACTATTTCAGGTAAGATATGTCCTATGTACTCAGTGGGTCTGCTCTTGTTCTCAGTTCTGTTGTGTTTGTGAGTTAATTATGTTGGAAGCCAATTTATTTTCTTGTGGTATATTCCATTTTAGAACATAGTGCATTTAAATGAATGGTTAGTGTGTTGTATATATGGGTTACATTTCTTATGTATTAGTACATATAATGTGTTTGTGTGCTTTTTTAAAAATTTGTTAAATGTTCCTATGTTATGATATAACAATCAAACATACCCCCCTAGAGTTTTTTAGGTAGTGGTACTGTTCTTCGAACATGTCCGCGAACATTAAATGAGTTCGCGGACATCAAGTACAGTAGAAGAGATTCAGTCAGTTCCATATGATATGTATATAAAGTGAAAGTCATTATTGTTAAGTTGCACTACTAAAAACCTACGAAATTCAATGAAAAAACTTTGTTAAAGGGACGTTATGGTTAAGTTGCGCTACTAAAAACCTATGATATTCAGTGAAAAAACTTTGTTAAAGGGACGTTATGGTTAAGTTGCGCTACTTAAAACCTATGAAACGTTATGGTTCCAAGAAAACCGAAAAACCCTTGAAATTCGCCAGTTATTGTAAGCTAAGCAACCATAACTCGCGCCACCACCGTGCACTGCTAAGACTAACACCCAGGACATCAAAGATGACATCACAAATGTCATTGGTGACATCACTGATGACATCACTTGTGTATGTACTTTTCATGAAATATGTGTACAAGGGATTCTTATTATAATGTTGCGAAAAAAGTGTCAAGGTGCATTTCAATAAATATCATACCCTAATTAGTGCACTGAACGATGCATTGATATAAATAGCATTCTATTATGGGGTTCTACCTAGTATACTAAACTACTCATGCAGAAACATAGCATTGTGTGCAGCGTACAAGATGAAGGTATAATATTCGTAATGTTGATATGTTGAATAATGAAATGATAATTGTTTTCTTCATAGATTTTTGTGTACTGTGAAATATGTAATAAGTAGCTAATAAAACCCATGTATTACATAATTGCTTTACTATAGACAAAACACAAAGAGACAAGAACACATACCAATATGGGTATATACAGGGAAAGTGAAGTTAGCAAAAAAGCACAAGTAGTAGCAGAAACAATTCATAACCTAACTGATTATTTTATTTTAAATAAATGATTGCTGTTTCAAAGCTGCTATTTACCCTATGTATATGTATCACTTGATGTGATTGGACCCTAAGGAAAGTAGTGTGAGTACAATGTATACAAATATGACCATATACAGGGAAAGTACAGCCATAAAAAACAACAGAACTATCAGAAAGTGCTGATGAGTCTATTGATTATCTTTATGCACAAAAAGGATTGCTGTCTTTCAAGTTTGTGTCTTCCCCTATGTATATGTTTCATATGATGTGACTGGACTCTAAGGGAATTACTGTAAGAACCTACTTGAAGGATACGTCTACAAATAAAATAAATTTTTTAGTTTCTGACTGTTACTGAAGAAAACCATGTGGCCTAGATATGTCAGCAAAAGAAAAAAGAGTGAGCCAGACATGTGATGTCATCAGTGATGTCATCAATGACATTTGTGATGTCATCTTTGATGTCCTGTGTGTTAGTCTTAGCAGTGCACGGTTGTGGCGCGAGTTATGGTTGCTTAGCTTACCATAACTGGCAAATTTCAAGGGTTTTTCGGTTTTACTTGGAACCATAACGTCCCTTTAACAAAGTTTTTTCACTGAATTTCATAGGTTTTTAGTAGCGCAACTTAATCATAACGTCCCTTTAACAAAGTTTTTTCACTGAATATATATATATATATATATATATATATTTTTTTTTTTTTTTAAAGGGTCTCTGCTTTTAATTTAATTTGTCCATTATGGAAATTAAGATGGAATATTACTCAAACAGTATTAGGACGGAATGTCAAGCATTTGACATTGGAAAGAATTGAAGTAGTGTTACCACAGGCTCCAATGATTTCGGACATGGAGGCAACAGGCGCTATGGCTCAGAAACTCAAGGCTACATTGGATTTGGTCATACATACATTGGCTCCTCCGAAACAGAAGAAGAAATCTGCGTAGACCAAATGAAGTAACCCCTGGTTCTCTAATGAACTTCAGACTCTTAAAGCATCCTCGCTTAAACTATTTTATATCTGGAAGGCTAATCAAACTTCTTTAGCACTGCAAAACTATAAAAATGCCTCCCAAAAATATAAATCAGCAATAGTAGCTGCTAAAAAGTCGCATCATAATTCAAGAATCTCTGATGCCTCTTCTGACTCAAGGGAATAAAATTCTTAAAGAGCAGGAGCTAATTCCCCAACCTAAAGCATCGACAATTATCAAAGAGGATAAATGGTGTCTGGATATCCAGAATGCCATGCCCTCAAAATTGGAGGGGATTCGAGAAAGCATTGCAATCAAAAAAGCCTCAATAGACATCAAGGGGATCTTATGGATGGTATAATATTTACCACAGATAAGGACATACCCATCTTCAACTTTAGTCCAATATTGCTAAACTTAAGGCCACCAAATGTACAGGCGATCCATGCTCGTTGATCATAATTAAAACCTGTCCGTCTATACTAATGCACTCCATTTGCAAATTTGTTAACTCATCCTTTGCCTCTGGTGTGGTTCCGGATGAGCTGAAACAAGCCTTGGTTACACCTCTGCTGAAAAAGCCTGGCCTGGATCAGAGCGTTCCAACTAATTATAGGCCAATAACGAATACTCTGTTTTTGCTTAAGATACTGGATTGTGTAGCTTATTCCCAGATGGTCCAACATCTGAATCTTTAACTCATTTTGAATCAGGGTTTAGACAAGGTTTTGGGACGGAAACCTCGCTACTGGATCTCAAGTCACAACTTTTAAAGAGACTGGATAATCAGATGGTCTCATTAATAATTTCTTTGGATCAATCCGCGGCCTTCGACCTTGTTGAACACACTATCCTGGCCGAAAGGTTGAAGTCTGTGGCAAATTGCTCCCCGGCAGCCATTCAATGGTTGTTATCATTTCTATCTAACAGTGTTAGCAGGGTCTGTGCAGATGATGCTATAGCGCCTGCCATCTCGGTGCTTTTTGGAGTCCCGCAGGGGGCTTGTTTATCGCCATGCATCTATAACATCTTCATGGCCCCATTTTTTGCACATCTTGCAGAGGAAGGGTTTCTTTTCTCCAATTATGCGGATGACAAGCAATGTGTCATCCCGCTCACAGGGCATCATGGATTGGACGATATAGAATTAAACAGAATATTTACCATAATTGAGTGCTGGATGATGCAAAATAATCTGGCTCTCAATCTGGGCAAAACAGAATTTATGGTGGTGGGTTCAGTGGGCATTCTTGCCAAATTAGATCCAGCATATAAACACTTTCAGCTGGGTGATGTGAAAATCCCCACACTCCCGAAAGTGAAAATCTTAGGGGCTGTGTTGGATCAGTTATTGAACATGAAAGCTTATGTAGGCTATACTGTTGCGTCAGCATCATACTGCATTAAGTTACTGGTCCATTTGAGACTGTATATTTCTCAAAAGAATGCGGAGGCAATCGCAAAAGCAATAATAGGCTCCAAAATAGATTATTGCTGTAGCCTTTTGGTGGGGGCCAGTAAAGCAACCATTAACAGACTTCAAGTGGTGCAAAATGGAGCAGTGAGAGTAGTTACAGGACTCTGTCTTTTTGCTCTCATATAACGGAAGCACCTCAGGCATTACAATGGCTTCCTGTGGAGGCTTGAATCTCCTTTAGATTGCTGGTTATCAACTGTAAGTGTCAAATGGGGTCTATGTCTTCCTACCTACAAGAGCATATATTGGAAAAACCAAGTTACAGAAATGTAAGATCTAGCAACCAAAATCTTTTATTTCTGCCCAGATGTAAAACAAAGAAAGTCCAGGCGGGAGCGTTCTTTTGTGTCGGACCGACACTCTGGAACGCATTGCCGCTTTCTTTGAGAAGTCCCCTGTCCCTGAGCACTTTTAAAAAAGAGCTCAAGACCTTACTATTCTATTGGTCGTTTTACCTGGACCTTGGTTGCGGATGAAGATATCCATTCACCTGCTTTATAGGATCTTGATTGTTTTGTGTTTTGTCTGTCTTGTCTGCGCCCTCACACCCATGGGTTTAGGGCTGCGCACTGCAAATGGAATAAAGTAAAGTAAAGTGAAGGAACTATCTAGAGGGCTTCAAAGGGCTCAAACGGGGGTAACTTATTATGATGAATCTAATGGCATGTTTTAAAGTTGCTAAAGTGGCATCCCTGATTGGCATAATTGCAATCTATGCTGATTTTGCTTAATTTAATGCTGCTGAAGTAACGCCTCCGTTGGATGAACTTAGAACTATTGCATATTTTGTCAACCGCTTCATGGTATGAATCGCTACCTTCATTAAGATCTACTAAAACCAATCTTGTTGCTCGCCCCTACTTCAAGAAATCAAAAGGGCTGTGCAGATAGTTTGCAAACTGCTCCTCAAGAGCCTGTAATGACCTTGCTGCAACCCTATGATCAGACTCCAACATTAGTACGTTTAACAAAGCATTGAAAACCTTCCTCTTCGCTTACACCTAACCTGACCTGCTCCTTTTTCCTGCTTAATATCCTGTTCCTTTTGTTGTCCTTTGTGTTTATGTTAACCCTGATGCCTGCGGGTTCTGACGCGGTATAAATAAATAAATTAAATAAATTAAATAAACATCATGTGGTGCAATGAGCGTTTTTGGTAACCCTGGTGGTATTTTCCAAGCATTCAGTTTATTCCATAATTTGGGTCGGCCAAACGTATCGAAAGCTGCACTAAAATCAATAAATGCCGTATATACAGATGTTTTACGTATGAACCAGGCCTGCTGAATGATTGTGACAAGGGCAAGTCTATTGATTGTGGTGTCACATCCTTTTCTAATACCAGTCTAGTTTATCAGGATAATGTTATTTTCTGCCACCCAAACCTTTAGTTCAGACAAAAGTACCTGGGCTAATACTTTGGAAGATACATCCAACATCGCCAAGAGACGATCGTTTCTGGGGTCATCGGGCCTACCCTTCTTTAGGATGGGAACAATTGTTGTGCTCTCTCTCCAGAAGTCAGGGTTAGCGTGGGCTGCCCCAATCCAGCTGAACAAAAGGTGGAGGGCTTCTGCCCACAACACCGGGTCCTTTTTCAGGAGAGTACTACACACCCCATTGGGGCCTGGTGCCCTTGATGGTTTGCTCAATCGGATCATTTTTTCAATGTCATGACTGTTTTTTGTATATAGCCAAGCAGCGTCTAACACATTATCCAGAGTCTGATAGGGCGTGTCTCCAGTAAAATGTGTGTCATGAACACTCCCCAGGCTTCCCCAGAGACCTCATTTAAATCTCTATGTTTAGTGAGCTTTAAGTCAACTGTATTCCAAAATAACACAGGGTTATTGGACTGACAAGACCAGACAAGAAGCCGCCACTCTGAGTGTTCTTTGTTTAGTTTATGTTTCTTCGGCTAAAATGTATATTCTTTTTTTGCTGTTCTCACAGAGCTTGTGTGTGCGGGGGCATCAAGTACTTTATGGCCAATCGGGTGTACTTCCTGCTTCAGTTGTGTTTTTCTAGTCTGAATTTCTCTGTCATATGTGTCGGAGTGAAGCTTCTGACTGCCCATACCCGTTCTGATGAAGGTTTTTTGAGGGCCCTTTGAGCTAGCCTTAATGCGTACCATGCATGCCTCAAAAGTACTTATTGGGCTGGCAACGGCTCTAAGGATATTTGTTAAACGGTTGGTATTTCAGGTACGGAGGAAGGCACTGAGGCCAGCCTGTGCCTTAATGGAGGCCTTTCTAAGGTTATCATAGTGCCAAGAAATGCGATTCAGGGCAGTATTCACCGTTAGTCCTCGGTCCACCAGAGACGCGATAGCCTGAGCAGTATTCAGCTTCACAAACAGAGGAAAATTGTCACTCTCACTCTAATTCCCAATACACATATCCAGGATCACATCACTGGAGTTAGATATAAATACGTAGTCAATTATGTTGCTGTTAATCTTCTCCACCCTTGGATATCCCGGAGGGGTGTCGGAGGGAATGTTACCATTCACCATTCCAAAACCAAGAGAGTATAATAGTTTAGCTCATCTTGTTCCATGTCTTCAGCTTTTTGTTAGTCTAGTAGACTGGTCTTCAACAGTACGATCCAGTAGATTGCTAGTAGTGCTACGGGAGTATGTGTCTTATTGCATATCAATGTCTGTGTCAGTGCATTGCTGTGGCCTCTTTGAGAGCATTTGAGTTTGTGCGTACATGTTTATGTGTGTGTTTGTGTGTGGATATTAAACATTTATTGGGTGTGTTTGGGTATCTGAGTCTGTGTTAGGGTGTATGGATACATGTCTTTATGCGTGTGAGTGCAAATGTGGTTACAGGTGAGCATGTTGGTGCCTCCCCACATTTGTTACAATATATTTGGGGGTTGGCATGAGTGGCTGGATGTCTGGGTGCATGTGTACAAATGAATCTCTGCACAAGCTGGATGAACTTAGCCATATCATGGCAATCCGTAGCACTCAGGAGTGCTATCTAGACACATGCTATCTAGACACATCTGACCAAAAATACAATAGCTAACATATTAAGTGTGTATCAGCAATATGATGGCAGACATGCAGATAATGTGTAACTGGACATTAGGAAAAGTATCTGGCACGTGGTGCTTGGAGCTTGGGATATCATGACACTACCCAACCTATACCCAGAGTACCAAGGCATTTTATGGCATTGTCTGGTCATATAATGACAATAAGTAGTTTGTGCTGGCTGTACCTTGCCATGTGATTTGGATATGAGCACTATGTTGAGACTACATGGAGGATGTGGGCATATTCTCCACACATCTGACGCATGAGCACAGTACCTGGCCTTTCACCGCACTACTTGGTGGCATTGTGCTTTTTGTGATCTTCAATCCTGAAACATAGCTTATACAACACTCCAAACATACATTTAGCCACTCTTGCAATTACAGATAGTCAAAGCAAACACATAAAATCACATACCAAACTACATATCTAACCACTCATCACCAGTACCCCTATCTATACACTAGATAACATGCACACTTAAAACAAGGCGGATACATTGGTTTTTGTCAGTCTCTATTATAGTTGTAATGTACCCACGTAATAGCTGCGCCAACCAACTTCTAGGACAATGAATAGATTACACAAACACTACGACGACATAAGAAATGTCATTGTACACCTAACCATGATTACAACGCCTCTCAGGAAAAGTACAATTTTCAGACAACTGACCCTATGTGTCAGTGCAAACCACTAGAGGCTTATAAATATCATGTGAATAAGTAAGAGGTTCATTTTGGATAGGCTCATAAATAGCATGGGGGAGGGCGGGGGGGCTCATATGATTCTCCTTTGTGTAAGCTGTCCCCTCGCAGCTATTTTGATTAATTATGCCAATGGGTGGAAATCTAACTAAGAAATCTTGGTGGACTCGGGGCCATACATTAGATTTGTACGTTTAACAAAACTAAATTCCACACGACTAGTTCATACCTGGCAGATGGCATGTACATGGATCGCTATCGAATTGACGGCATCCATGTAGGCATCACAAATGCATGAAGGCGGAGATGCTGTTGGATTGGTAACACGCAGAGGATTTGGGGGGGTGGGTGAAATCTGTAATTCTGATGTGTGCCCCAGCTCTGTGTTCTGAATCCATTTAAAGTGCAGATGCATAAAAAAAATAATTAAAACATTTTACGCATGGTTTTACTCAACTTGCCAAAGAAGCGTCCGCAGGAAAATCGGCCCCGAAATGTTTAAACATTAAGAATAATTGTGGTGGCCTTAATGAACACAGGACACCTAATGTAGTAACTGTGGTATTTATTGAACACGGTGAGAGGGGATCAACTTGGAATTTGAAGTGTCCAGGGGCAGGGGGCATAACTGTACTCACAATCCTGGTGTATTTACTGCAGCCTTGGATTCTCTGCTCCATTTAAGTCCCTTCAGATGGGGCACACCTGTCACGCCAGAGCCCCCAGGAGGCTGTCCTCAGCCATGGTGTTAGCTCTGGTGTTAGTGTGCTGTTTGTGCAGGCCTGTGAGCCTGCTGACTCTCATCTTTAGGAGGAACGCGTGGACCATCCTCTCCTTGTGCTCTCCCGCCCTATTTGCCGAGATGCGTGTTCCTCGCGCTTTTCCGGGCTGAGATCTCGCGAGATCTCATTGACGAGATCTCACGACCCGAAGTCCCCACACACCTCCTTTGGTAGGAAAAGGAAGGGTGAACAGTGCATAACAAAGTCTGAGAACTTGCTGGGTTTCCTCCTCTCGCGCTGGGGTCTGCCTTGATCAGAGGGTGGATCTGATTGGCGACTTGGGGCATGGGGAGATTCAGGTGGATCGGGTTCTCCTTGTGTCGTTTCTCTCTGTGCTTCCTCAGGCGGGGACGACGGGTTCATGCTTCTGATTTCTTCGTGATGTAGCATTCCTGATGGGTTCTCCATGGCATGATGCTGGTTGCTGGACTGGCCTTCCTGGGACGGTCGTTCTCCTGCTTCCTTGGATGGGTGGTTGGTGGATTCTCTTCTGCGGTTCAAGGCCACTCTTTCCAAGTTCCATCGCCTACCATCGCAGGTGCATATGTGGTTGGGCCCTTTGGCAATGACTTCTATGCGTCTACTGTATTTGGATCCGGTCATGGTGTCTTTACGGGGAAGGCATATTTTTACCCGGTCGCCTTCGCTGACTGCTAAGCATCGAACGGCCCTGCGTTTGTCCCCTTGAGCCTTCATGACTTCCTTGTTTCTTTTAATGCGAAATACTATATCTTGCATGTCCACATCTTCGTCTGCCCTTACTTGGTGTAGGCAAGGTGGTACCAGCTTGGACGCCGCCCTTCTCCCTCTCAACAGTTGGAAAGGTGAAATGCCTGTGATGGCGTTTGGTGTGATGCGGTGGGCCGTGACAGCCTCTTTAACTGTCCTGCTGGGGTGTAATCCTGATGCACGCGCCAACTGTAGCGCTCCTTTGATGAAGCGGTTTGCTCTCTCGACAAACCCGTTGGCTTGAGAGTGGTACAGACTCGCTCTCAACTGTCGAATGTTGTGTTTTTGGAGGAATTTTTCCATTTCACGGGAGACTAGTTGCACCCCATTGTCGGTCACTATCTCTTCTGGGAGGCCTTCACGCTGGAAAACGGCGGTGAACGCCTCAATGACCATGCTGGTGGTGATGTCTGAGGTGAATTCGACCTCCACCCACATGGAAAAGTAGTCCACCATGACGATTCCATACTTGTGCTCTGAGGACATGCCGTCCAATGGGCCTATGAAGTCCAGGCCTATTTTGTGCCACACTCCTTTGGGAACCTCGGTGGGCAACATGGGGGCTTGCCTCATGGACAAGCGTTTGTTGCTGTTGGTGCATTTGTGGCACCTTTTTATCATGGTCCTTATGTCCTGGTCCATGCCTGGCCACCAGTAGGCATCACGTACTCTACACCTCCTCATGTTGCTGCCTAGGTGGCCCGAATGTGCTCTGCACAGGATGACTTTCCGGATGCCTCTGGGGGGAATCACGCGGTCGTCTCACAAAATTAGGCCGTTCATGTTCATTATTTCATCGCTCACTTTCCAGTAGGGGCGTAGCCCTTCTGGGACTGCTCTTTCATTTGGCCATCCTTCGCAGGCCCACTCTGCTACGAAGCGGAGGGCTTTGTCCTGCTCGTATTCATCCTGCCAGTGGCGCTCACTTAGTTCCATAAAATCACTGTTCTTTAGGTCACCTATGGAGGCCACTACGCATTCGTCCTCGAGGAATGTGGCTCCTGGGGCATTGTGGTTCAGGAGCATAGACATGCAATCTGCTTGGGCGTTCTTCCAGCCTGCTATGTGGGCTATCTCAAAGGTGTATTCTTGGAGTTTGGCAGCGATTCTGGCCAGTCTCGGTGTGGTGGTCTTTGTGCCTCCTGGGTTTAACATGTGTATGAGGGGTTGTGGTTGGTGACCAATCAGAATTTTGTACCCCAGACACACGACCGGAAGTATTCTACGGCCCAGGCACACACTAACATCTCCTTTTCTACTGTGGAGTAGTTCTTCTCCAATGCTGACAGGGCCTTTGAGGCGAATGCTACAATGTTCTCAGAGTCACCCCTTTTTTGGGTTAGGGTTGCGCCTAGCCCGTAGGTGCTGGTATCGGTCGCGATGTATGTCTCCCATTCTGGGTTGAAGGGTTTTAAGCAGGGCGCATGGAGGATCCTTCTTTTGATTTCCTTGAATGCTTCATCCTGTTGTGGTCCCCATGCACAGCTCGCACCTTGATTGAGGAGTTCCCTCATGGGGGACGTGCTTTCCGAGAATCTCGGGACAAATTTTGCATAGTATTCTGCAAGGCCAAAAAGGAGCAGAGTTCGACTTTGGACATTGGGGCCGGGCCGTCAGTTATGGCTTCCAGGAGGTTCTTTTTGGGCCTCACTCCCTCCTTCGAGATGCGATAGCCGACGTATTCGACTTCCCCTACTCCGAATATGCATTTCTCGTGGCGCATGTGGACACCAGCTTCCTGCAGTCTGCTCAGGACTGTGGCAAGCGTTTTGTCATGGATCTCCGAGTTCTTTGCGTACACCAGTATGTCGTCCTGAAAGTAGGAGACGTTCGCGATTCCAGGCAACAGGGAACTCATCATCCTCTGGAAAGCGGATGCCGCTGAGGACAGGCCGAACGGTATTCTGGTATACTGGAACGTGCAGAACGGAGTCATGAACGCCGTGAGCGGGCGTGAGGATTTGTGTAGGCTGATTTGGTGGTATGCGTTGTGCATTTCCAGCTTCGAGAACAACGTTGTCTTCTTTCATCATGAGCACTATCTCGCTGATGCTGGGGGGTGGGAAACTGTCAGTGACAACTTCTAGGTTGAGGCTTCTGAGATCAATGCAGACTCTGAGGTCATTGGAAGATTTCTTTTCAATGAGTACTACTTGACTCAACCATTCTGAGGACTCTACTGTCTCGATGGTGCCCTCCTCGACCATTTTCTGGAGGTGAGCTTCTAGCGCAGGTTTCGCTGTGGCAGGTGCGGACCTGGCTTTGTGCGTCACAGGCACTGTGTTGAGTTTGAGGCAGATTTTGTGGACATAGTTCTTCATTTTCCCTGGAGTTTCAGAGAACAGGCCAGGGAAGGCTTCTTTCCAACTCTGCGCTCCTTCTGAGGAGACCGCAAGCACCTGTTCTGGTGTACTGGGGTCTAGCCTTATGCTGAGCCTGTGCTGGTTGTCCCACCCAAGTACAGCGGGGCCTTGAGAAGCAAAGTAGACTTTGTCATGCTGAACCTGTCTTTGAACTCAATCCTTGCCAAGTAGATCCACGGTGGCACCTCCGAAGACCATTGGCTTTTGTCTGGTGGTTCTAATTTCCACTGTGTCTCGTCCCATCATCTCTTTATAGGTGTTGATGGGCAGGATGGTGAGGTCTGAGCCTGAGTCGGCCATGACTCGTGTTTCCATGCCGTCCACTTTTATTGTACAGTGGGGCTTTTCTCTCCTGGCTTGAGGAGCGTTGACCATTATGACCATGGGTCTGTCATGTAACTCGTCTTCACTCGACTCTCTGTCGCCGTCGATGCGGGTGACTGCTTTTCCTTTCCACGTGCAGGCCTGGGCCACATAACCGAAGCGTATACATTTTGAACTCTCCTTGTTCCTGGCGGGGCATTCGGGATCACTGGTCATGTGTTTGATGCTGGCATATCTGTAGCACTTCGGCGCATCTCTTTGTCTGGGACCTTTGTCTCTGGGGTTCTCGCAGGGCTGTCTTTACCTGCGCCCTCTCCATTGCAGCGCCGATATGTCGGGTACCGGCGACGGATTCCCGACCTCTTTGCGCTTGCTGCTGGTTTCTTTTTTGGCTCTGGCTATTTGGATGGCCTTGTCGAGGTCTACTTCCTTCTCCTGGATGCATTTATCCTGCACTTTTCTGGAGTTGGTGTGTACCACGAGCATGTCGCAGATGACTTGTTCTGCATTGTCGCTGAACCCGCACAGGGATGCTAGTTCCCTCATCCTGGTAATATAGTCGTCGACTGGTTCGTTGCCCTCCTGCTTGTGAGTTTAAAACCTCAGTCTGTGCAACACCACATTTTCTCTGTTGGTGAATCTCTTCACGATGTGGCCAATTGCCTCCTGTTATACATCCTCGCCTTCGCCGGCGTCTGGCATGGCCTTTAGTCCCGCAAATATGTGCTGCCCCTCGACCCCCATTGCATTTAACAGCATTGCTTTCTTCCTGGCCGGTGCGTATTCCATTCCACCCATCGCTTCCAGGTATGTGGAAAACAGCGGTTCCCACTGCTGCCACGGTATTGCCGGGGTCCAGGGCGAAGGGAGGAACGCGGGGGGGTGGTGCCTTGCATGGTGGCTGCGTTGGGTTCTAGTTCCTCGTCGTCAATAATGTGGTGGCCTTAATGAAGACAGGACACCTAATGTAGTAACTGTGGTATTTATTGAACATGGTGAGAGGGGATCAACTTGGGATTTGAAGTGTCCAGGGGCAGGGGGTATGACTGTACTCTCAGTCCTGTAGTCTTTACTGCAGCCGTGGATTCTCTGCTGCATTTAAGTCCCTTCAGATGGGGCACACCTGTCACACCAGAGCCCCCAGGAGGCTGTCCTCAGCCATGGTGTTACGCTCGGGTGTTAGTGTGCTGTTTGTGCAGCCCTGTGAGACTGCTGACTCTCATCTCTAGGAGGAGTGCCGGGACTGTCCTCTCCTTGCGCTCTCCCGCCCTATTCGCCGAGATACGCGTTCCTCGCGCTTCTCTGGGCCGAGATCTCGCGAGATCTCGTTCCCGAGATCTCACGACTGAAAGTCCCCACAATAATGGTTCTATGTCAGTGCAAATGGTGAAATGATTTTTGTTAAATTAAGAGTCTGAATCTCCAACAAATCATTTGATCAATGTACGTTTTGCCGTCTGCTTGTGCCTGTGATCGCATTTGGCGTTTCCCAATATTTCAGGTAGCTTCATAAGATCTTTGAACTGTCTGTTTTTGTTAAATTATTCAAGAAACCTAACAGAGGAAATATGTAAATTTTCTTTATAAAAAATCCCTAAATATGTAAAAGAGGCTACATATTTTGGGAGCCTGTTAAAGGAAAGGACATTTTAATAGTCCAAACCTTTTCATAACTAAATTCAATTTTGATCCTTAATAAATACTAGATAGTCACTAAAATACTAATTCCAAATGTGATCACGCTACAGTGCTGACTTCTTGAATCTTCTTTGTATCAGCCACAGCAGAATGCTGTGCGATCATCCCTTCATCATACTTCTAGCACCATAGAATAGCTGGGCAGCTCTGTGCATAGGTTCGATTGTCTGTGCATTGTTGGGGAGCAGGGACAGCCGTCCCAGGTCCTTGAGAGGTTTTGGATAAGGCAAGGCATAAGAGCGCGGTGTAAGAGCTCACAAACGTTATAGGGGGGAGGTGGGTGTCAATATAGCTGAATTAGAGCTAGATCATCATATGTTTAGGTATGGATTATGCTGGTAGTGAAACACCATATTAGAAAATAGAAGCCATTTTGAAATCGAGGCCTAGTGCCGCAATGCAGCCAGGGCAGTAGGCCCGGACCAAGAACATAGAGATAAGTGTGTGCATGCAGGGTCGGGTTGCAGCCTAGGCAGCAGCAGGAAGACCAAACCCAGGGGGATTCATAAACCTCTTATTGTCACATACTATTAGCACGTGTATCCCAGAAGGAATGAAAACTGCAAGGCCATGAGGGGGCCGAGAGCTCTATGTGAAATGTTATCCCACGAGAAGTAGGGCATGAACTTCCGACCTTCACCAGTCCAAACCCTAAGTTATCGTGCCCAGATGCCCCCATCCCAAGACTCCAGCATTCCAGTGTACCGGCATCCTAAGACCACTGACCATAAAACTGTTAGTGTGCAAATCCATCAAGAGGATCACAGAAGAAAGGAGAGTTCACCCCATCTGGGGTCCTTGTGATTTGTGCTGCTACGTGCCATGGAGGGAAAGTAACAGATTTAAGCCCATGGTGGGAAGAACTGGAACCGCGCTGATGCATCTGGGATCGAGCAGAGGTTTAGAGTTATCGTGACCTCAAGAGTAGCCTCTGCACCCATGTCTGCCCTACCAGGGGCACATCAGGCCACAGACAGGGGATATACTGAACTGTGTTAGTAATTGCCAATTAGGAGCTTTGCGCTTGATGAGGTACAAAGAAGAATCCCACTTGGAAGATGATGAGCAGACGAAGCTGGGAACAAATGGCCTGACATCCAATATGGAGCAGGTGAGCTGTGTATAGGGTCACACCAACTAGCTACTTGGATTTGTAACCTATGTGATGTACATCAGTTGTGACGATTTTTATGTTTAAAAACCATTGCTCATGCTCATTTTATCAGAGCGCTCCAAGTTCTTTGTTAGCACTTACTTGTATTTTTGTGAGATTAAGCCTTGTTCTCCTTGCAAGAGGTGTGCTGGGCCCTTTTCCCTAGTGGGTTGTATTTTTGCTGGTGTGAGTGTTGAGGGGTTTCTCTACATTTTTGGTGACCCCAACATGATCCCAGATTTTCTGCAAAGACGTAGGCTTCCAGGCCACGCATCTGGAGGGGCCGCGCCCACCTGCATTGACCAGTCCCAAGCGTGCAACCCGTAGTGGTGTGCAGGAGCTGTTTTCACAGAATTCCTGTCTACTCTTTGGAGCATGGCGTGGCTCCTAGGAAGGTGCAGGCCATTATTGGGACACCGTGATGGAGGAGCTTGTGTGAAAAAGCAGCCGTAAGTACACCCCTTGCGGGTGAAGACTGGGCTGACGTTGGTAGAGGAATTGAGAGAATGGGAACATCGGTTTATGGGTTTGTGGGTGTGTTGAAGAGGAAGCGAGAGTGTATGGTGAATTGGTGAGTAGTGTGTGAAGAACACATGGCATTTTTAGTTGTTTTTATTATTATAAGTATATGAGAAGAGAAATAGAGAACTGGAACCCTGCACGAGGCGGGGGAGTAGATGGCACCATATTTTAAAATGTGAAAAGGAGAATACAATATGCGTATAATTAGAGAGCTCGGATTAAAGTGCATGATATATCCTTGATGGGGGTATATGATAAAGTGGTGGTTGTTATTTTAGTTTGTTGCTTTGGTTGGTTGTTTTAGTGTTTTTACATTTTTATTGAGCTGCAACGGGGACCAAAGGAAGTCCGGTAGAAGAAGTAGTTTGGGTTTTAGGTGTGAGGAATGAGCGGGTGTGTGTGAATATAGAGGGAGTGTGAATAGGGGGTGAGAGGGGAACAGGAACGGCAGACTGGTAGGAATGTTCATGACACGTATCTTGCATATGGTTTAGTCTTCTGTAAATATAAAGGTTGTCAACATGGGGGTAATGACTCCATTGGAGTGCATGTGCAGTGCATTGCCGCTGTATAAAGATAAGATTGCGAAATACCATAAGCAGTGGTTGGCGGAGACACAATGGGGAATGCTTTGTCCCTATCCAGAGCAGGGTACGAATAACAGAGGGATATTGGAACCCATGTACACAACTTTAGCTGCTAAATACAAGGGTAAAAAGCTTCAGAGGAGGAAAAAGATAGCAGAATTATGGAAGATGGTGTAAAACGGGGAAATTATATTGTGCCTCCTATTGTAATGAATATATGTATATTGGCCTACGCCAAGCTGCTTGTGAGCCACTTGCAAAGAAATCCTTGTTACAAGGTCCCGACCTTAGAATCAATGTAAGCCGCCATTTTAGGTCAAACTGCCATTTTAGGTTCTCTCTGCAAAGTCACCCTGTGAGCTAAAATGGTGGACAGTGTCATTCCGAAAATGTAACATGGCCGTCTTGATCTCTATGTATAAACTAATGTGTAACTTGCCTGGAGGGCACTTGTTAGGGTCATGAACTGAGACCTTGTCCTTCGTTGACCTGTGTGTGAAGGATTACTCATGTCAATGAAGCTAATCCGCGAGCATATGTTACGAACAATGTATTCAAATTCTGAAATGTGAACACTTGTTTGACTACATTGTATAGATGTTTAAGAAGGCTAAACACGAGATCCTACGCTACACTGTTACTATTAAGGTCTGTTGGAGAATACATTAAAAGTAAACCCTAAACGTATAGATGTGTGAACTCGGCACAAACCCTAGATCCGTAATGTATTAACAAATATTAACCCACAGTGGGGTTGGACATCATGTTTTTAAAGGTATATACGGTGCGACTATTCTAATGTACAGTCCCACTCACTGAGCACACCGAACCACACTGGAGTTCGCTGTGTTGTACTGAGGGCCAATAGCTAACAGTTCAATGTAAAATAAAGATCTTTGTATGTTCCTTTGTAACCCGTGTTCGGTGTATTTCCTTTTGGGGGTAGTCAGCCTCGATATTTTCTCTTTGTTTTCACAGTTGGCGCCCGAATAGGGACCCTCAGGATTGATGCCGGATTGTTGAAGGTTGACACACGCTATCGGACCGGTATTGGACGGTGTGACAAAATAAGGGGCCCCTTCAGAAAGAGACGCGACACCTCAGCAGCGCTGCACAACCCGATCCCTGGACGATTAGCTTGTGGTCCGAGACGGCATCTTGACGAGGGTCCACTTATCGAGGTGGGCAGATTTGCCAAAATCACCAAACACGAGGTAAGATTAGTTAGGTAAGAATTTTGAAATCCGATCGGACCTCCTTAGGATTGATCAGGTGAATCGTGACTCGATTCATATCCTAAAAATTTGTTTTGGTGCATTGTATCTGCAAATACAATTATTGACCAGGTAACAACAATATTTTGATATGCCTGGGAAATTGTCTACCTGCTTCAGGGCGTTATTCCGCAGTGATAGGCAATCTTTGGAATTTAGCCGTCCGGCACCATAGGAGGGGTCGCCGGCTTGTACTATGTACTGTAAGCATGGCATTGGAAGTATAGTGTTTAATGATATTTGGCACAAACAAACCAGACATGCCTCCGAACTTCAGTGGCCAATCAATGGTAGTTTTGAAATCCCTCGTATTGAGTATTTAGAGTCAATTTTGTTAAAGGAAAAGGCTAGACCTGCAGCATTCGATGTTTTGCAGAATTGGAAAAAAGAAGCGTTACATCAGCTTAAGAGTAGGGAAAAACATGCGCGCCGTCATAAAACGAACGCCGTAAAAGCGTTGTTGAATGACCAAGATAAACAGTCTGAGCCAGCTAGCAATATGGATAGGGCTTTCTCACTTGGCATTCAGAAAATCTATCCTTCTAAAGACTTCCATGTTTCTGATGAACTTATTGATAAATTGTTAAATGAACGAAGGCCTGGTGCCTCTGCGCCACCTCTGTATGTTCCTCCTCCTGCCGCTTTGCCTCTTCCTGCTGTTATTTCTGCTCTTCCTGCTGTTGTTCCTGTTGTTCCTGCTCCTCCTAATGTTCCTCTTCCTCCAGTTGTTGTTCCTCCACCTGTTCCTCCACCTCTTTCTATTGCGCCAGTAACATTACCTCCATTGAATTTGCCTGCTCCCCCTCTTCCAAGTGGTCCTGCTTGTAGTCGATCAGGGTGTGTGGTCAAGGGTTGTTACAACATTACGGATCTAGGGTTGTTACTCGCAATACTGTGCCTCCAGAGAAGAAACAAGATTTGATTGCATGGGCTTAGCATTGTATAGAGAGGGATGATTGAGCTAATGTTCTTGCCACACTTTCTAATATGGATAATTTTCCTGAGAAAAATGTTTTTATTGATTGTTTAGGGATTCATTTATGTGTAATGTGGGGCAAATTAAATAATGCAGATCTCCCACAAGGGTTGAGAGATCTGAACACTTTAGCGTTTTCAAGAGACACTGTGGAGAAAGTACATGAGCATGTCGAGAGGATATTTGAGGGTTGAACTCAGCACGAACCCTAGATCCGTAATGTATTAACAAATATTAACCCACAGTGGGGTTGGACATCATGTTTTTAAAGGTATATAAGGTGCGACTATTCTAATGTACAGTCCCACTCACTGAGCACACCGAACCACGCTGGAGTTTGCTGTGTTGTACTGAGGGCCGATAGCTATCTGTTGTTTTGTCCTTTGAAACTGTTCAGTATAAAATAAAGATCTTTGTATGTTCCTTTGTAACCCGTGTTCGGTGTATTTCCTTTTGGGGTACTCAGCCTCGATATTTTCTCTTTGTTTTCACAATGGTAGAGGATATAGATGACAACGATAAGGGCAAAACCCAAAGCAACATTGGTTTAGCCCCCAGTGTTGCCAAAACAGTAGCGCTTGAAAGAACACAAGCTTCCTCGCCTCAAGTAAGACTTCACAAAACCCTTCCCGCTACAGGATTCACTAATCCAACATATGGGCCATGACCTGGCACAACACCTGCCCCCCCATACAATATGACTCCTAACACTACAGCACCATGGGAATGGGATAACAAGCCACAGAACGAGTTATAGGAGCTTTAGATGCAGTGCAAGCAAATTGGCACGGATGAGAGCTCCCAGAGAAGGAGGGAGCAAATCGGGGTGTGGCCTGGATGAGTAGAGGGCCGGAGACATCTTGTTCAGATTAGACAGCACTGCATTCATATTGAAAAGGGGAAGAGTGATGAACGAGGGGCAGAGAAAGCAAGTTATGGGACAGTGAGGTGCGATGGAGGTACAAATAGGGAGCTGCGGGAGGACGATTGGCCCACCATTGGTGAATTAGAGGATGAAGAGGAGGCACCAGCAGTTACCCAATGGGTAGAGAGCTTGTGAGGTCTGCAGTTAAGGAACAGGTTCGGGCGGACAGCAAGAGAAGTGACGGAAGGAAGGCAAAATGGGGAATGGGCACGCAGTTGCTATTATTGCATAAAGGCCCTGGGAGGGCGCAGTATGGCTACTGAGCCCAATGGAGAAAAAAAAATTATTAGAGCACTGCCGCCTGCACTGCCAGGGCTGGGAAATTGATATACGCTTTCAAAAAACAGACAGCTGGGATTCCTCTAGCAGTGGGGAATCTAAACAGGTTGCTTGTAGCAATCGTGGGAGATCAAACAGGAGATGTTTGGGTAAAGACTGGTAATCTGGCAGTGAACATGGATGATTATACACATAATGGGGCATTGTTAATGAACATCAGATTGCAGATGCAGAATGCACTGCAGCGGGCATACCCCGATACATTGGACTTGCAATCCATAATCCAATACACAATGGGGGACGATGAAGACCCCGCTCAGTACATTTTGAAAGCGCAGGAGATGTGGAGGGCAGAGACGGGGGAGCGGTTGGACCGATCAGTTCCTCTTTTCTATTTTGTTATCAAAAAGGGATTGGCCAAGAAGGTAAAGAAAGCACTTGAAAAAATAGTGGATATAGAAACGAAAGGGCGGGCTGAAATACAAACTATAATTATACACCACTGTAAGCAGATTAAAGAGAGAAAAGGAAGCGCCACAAAGGTTGTAGGCTGAGGAAGCAAAACTAGTACAGAAAAAACTGACTAAAATAGCAGTTGAAGGGGGGGTAACGAGAGTTACACAAACGGAATCAGTAGAGCAGGCAGAAGCACGAACAGATGCAAGAATAGCCACGCTCTGGCAGGCGGAGGGCAGTGGAATGGTGGGCCTCAGCCACAGTACCCTGAATGCTACCAAGGAGGTCAGCAGCATAGAAGGGGAGGATTTCAAGGGGGGACGAGGGGGAAGAGGTGGATTGGGAGGAATGGGGCTGAGAGGGGGAGCGGGACCTGCTCAGTGTTGGGGGGTGCTGAAAGTGGGGTCATTTTGCAAGGGAATGTAGAAGTATAATGGGAGCAGGATACAATCCATCCACCCCCACAGGTCCAGTACAACAATAGCAACAGTTTCCTGCACCTCTGATGCCCACAACCATACTATACGAAATATATCAAGTATACACCCAGCTACCAACACGAACCCCACAGGCGCAGCTGCCAGCCCCAACCAGCGCCCCATCCCAAGCTGCACAGCTAAACCAATCATACAGCGCTCCTATGCCCAGAAGCAATGCTGTCCCCAATGGGACAGTGGCACCTTGTCGGGGGTGAGTGTGTTAGGAGGTCCCCCTTTCACGTTCCTGGCAACCAACACATATCCTGACTAGGACAGCCCACAGAAAGCTCTTACCTGCCCGGTCCTGTCCATGACTACCCACCCTGATGAGGAACCCTTAGTGGGCGCTGAGATAGAAAAAAGGCAGTTTATATTTTTGGTCGACAGAAGTGCCACTAAATCATGCATCAGTGAAGGAAATTTCCCGTTATCGGGTCAAACCCTTCACATGCAGGGCTTCTCTGGGGCTGTGGCAACAGTTCCGTTTACAGAAGAGGTAGGTATAAAAATCGGGGGGAAAGTGGTGCATGCAAATCTGTTATATTTAGATACCTCCCTATTGAATTCTTTTGGGTGCGACCTCCTGAGCAAATGGAACATGACCATTTCCTTTACAGATCAGGGAATAATATGTGCTACCCCAGGGATGTGTGCTATGAAGCAATGGTGATAAATCATGCAAGGGGAGGAGAGGTGGTGGTACGCAGGATTCCCGTCAACCCTGATATATTTGTGTACAGGATCACAGTTTTACTTGATGCAGTGCCCCAAATTGGAAAAGCATATTGGCGGCTATCATCTGATTTCATCTTTAGGCACCTTGTAACCTGGAGCTTGTGGCAGGGATGATACTATCATTGGATCTACAAGGCTCAGTGGTGTCCGCAAAAAGAATCATTGTAGTGGGAACTGATTCAGATGGGTGTGAGTGGCGCACTGTATTGTGTATTGAGCTGGCCGTAGTAACAGATGCACAATTGTTTGAGGATCGGGTTGATGATGGAGAAATAGCGTTGGCTATTTGCATTCCCTGTGAGATCATGGTGCAATATCGTAAAGTGCAATGTTCTTTGAAGGCCCTTGTCACTCCACCCTCCTTCACTGAGAAGGATCTAGAGCAGGTCCCTGAGAGGTTGTGGACAACCAGTGCCCATGATTTAGATGATTTGGGGCTTCTGCAGGGAGCGGCACCCATGGGAATCACACATAAGGCAGGTGCAGTGGTACCTCATGTGAAACAATATCCACTGCCCAAATAAGCAGAGGAGGCAATACGAGATACCATCTTCACACTGTTAAACAAAGGGATTATTATGCCCTCCAGTTCCCCATGCAACACGGCTATATACCCGATAAAAAAGGAGAAAGGGTCACGTTAGAGAATGATTCAGGAACGGCCCCTTAAATGACATTGTACAGGCAGAATTTCCTGTAGTTCCTAACCCTGCAACCATTTTGTGCAGTATCCCTTAGCAAGCAACACATTTTGTAGATTTGAAAAACACCTTCTTTTCCATACCCCTGAATCCAGATTCTCAATACGTCACCGCGTTTAGGCATGGCAGAAGGCGGTTCGAGCACACAAGATTACCACAAAGGTATTGTGAATCCCTAATATTTTCAACAGAATATTACATGCAGGTTTAGGGAACATCCAAGTGCCCAGCACCATCATTCAATATGTGGATGACCTGCTAGTGTGCAGTGAAAAGGAACAACAGTGCCAAAGGGATTCTGTCATATATAGAGTTACCATACTACCTCCAGGAAGTTCTTCATCTGGGACAATGGATATTTGTCCAGTGAAAGAAAATAATACCAGAACACGCGCATCACTGCACAGTGCCCCTCAGCCTAAAACTGTTAAAAAATGTAGACATTCCTTGGACTGTGTAATTACTGCAAGGTGTGGATTCTACATTAGGCAGCATACACTGGCCCCTATTGCAGGGCCCCAAAGACGCAAAAAAGGCAGATAACAAGATAACATGGACAGAGGACCTGCTTAAGAGCTTTAATGAAGTAGAAGATGCCATCTCCACTGCCCCAGTATTAGCAACCCCTGACTACACTGAATAGTTCTACTTATTTTCATATTCTAATGGTCAGATGATGACTGTGGTACTCATGCAGAAAAGCACTATGGGTCACAAGCCATTAGCCTATTACAGTGGAGTGCTAGATTCTGTGATGCATGGTCAGTTCCCTTGAAAACAGGCACTTGTTGCCACTGCATTTGCAATTGAAAATAGCTCCACAATTGTCATGGGGTGTAACACTGTATATGGAGCATGCAGTATTTGCCATCCTTGAACAATCCAAGTCAACTTTGACCACTCAGGGGGCATCCACATATGAAGTAATTTTATCAAGCACAAATGTTCACATAGTGCGGTCCAAAACAGTGAACCCATCCACCTTCCTGACAGAACTGTGTACAGAGAAAGACCTTGTTAAACATGACTGTGAACCATTTGAGGGGGAGGAAGAGGACATACGGAAAGAAAAAGACAGCCCACTAGAGGGGGGTGCTTTTCTTTGACGGGTCAGTGATTATTGACCTGGGGACAGGCTTGAGACATACTGGCATGGCCGTGGTCCACCTGGTGGTCGGAGAGTATGAGGTTGTGATGCAAAAAGGTTACCAATGCAGTATTCCGCTCAAGCAGTCGAGGTTATAGCACTTATTGAAGTGCTTCTTGTATTCCAGGGGTGCCGAATGACTATCTATTCTGACTCTGCCTATGTTACCACGATTGTGCATTCAGGGTTAGCATGGTGGAAAAGTAAAGAGTTCAGAAGAGCTGACGGGTCCCCAGTCCAACATGCAGCATTATTGGATAAGTTGATCGAAGCACTTTCCTAGCCCTCTGTGATTGTGGGGGTTAAATTCACCGCCCTTACCAACGACACAGACGCTGTTTCCCTCAGCAATCCCGCAGCGGTCAAACTAGATGCATATCTTCCCATGCCTGTCATTACAGTGTATCCACTAACACACAGACAGGAGCAGTTGCCGGCCCCATACACTTCCCTGCCAATAGCTCAAATAATTGAATTACAAACACAGACACCACAAGAGAAGAAAGAGTTGTAGAGGAAGAGAGGGCATACGCAGTCCCCTACAGATTTGTTATAGAGGTAAGATAGCACAGGCAAAGTTGGTATGCCACATGCATTGCTACTGGTTGGTTTTTACCAGTTGCACCATCCAGCACATTTGTCAAAACAACACATTTCTGCAGACATACAGGAGGCCTGGTTTGTTCCCGACCTACAGGAGGTTCATTCTAATATGGTGATAAATTACATCACCTGTCAGACATGTAGCACTGTTCACACTCTAAGAACAATACAAGATACTTTGTCCCGCCCTAATGGGCCATTCAGAGAGCTCTGTATCAACTACGCAGACATGGGAGAGCGGTGTATTGGGTCTAGGTACTTAATCGCTGTGGCATGTCCCTTTTCCCGGTGGGTCGAGGCTAGTCCTTGTGCTCATCCAGATGCTAAAAGTGCTGCCAAATTGTTAGTGAGAGGTATTCCCTCGTTGAGGTGTTTGGAATGTCTTGAGGTCAGATAATGGCACTGTGATGCTGGAAATGCCTTATGGAGGGACAGGGCCTCCAGTACTTGTCCTACCGATTCTGTATGTTCTTTATGTTTTCTGCCACTGAGGTCTAGCCTGGACCTCTGGCAGTGCAGCTCTTCATTTTTATCTTTTGGTGAACAACACCCATGGGATACCCTTATGGCACCCATAGGTAGGGATACACCCTTGTTTCCCTTGTGTGTGTTTTGGGGCACCTGTGTGTTGCCCATGCAGCAGGGTAGGGGCTTGTGGCAGCTATATGCTGAATTGGCAGTGGCTCTGAGTGCCGTCCATTTTTGGAATACCCAACCCCTGACATAGGAATCGATAGATTCCTACACAAAGGCAAGATGGCCACTGTGGCCTCTTGGTTTCTATTGCCTTTTACCTTGTTTCCCAAAGTCCTGGGAAGCACTGACTCTGTCACTTCCTCCTGAAGGGCTGTTGGGTGGAAACACCATATTTGTCTTTGTTGTGCCCTTTCCCTCTGACTGGCTGTTGAGTGGAAATACCATATATGGCTCGGGGGCTGCCTCCTGTCAGACTGACTGAAGCCTTCCCAGGTGTTGTGTGTTGTGGGTGTCTGGTTTCTGTGTGTGTAACACGATTAATGAGACAGCCCTGACTGAAACTGACATGAATGCAGTGTAGTGTGCTCAAAGGCTGGGTACTTACCCCAATCCACATTCATTGTTATGAATGTCTGGGTGTAGTGAATGGCCTGAATGCCTCTGAGCCAGATTGGCTGCCTGCCTGCATGAATGCCCTTCTGCATGATTGGCTGACCTAGCTTGGCTCAACCCAAGTGAATGGGGAACATATGTGTTTATCAGAGGACCTCTCACTTACCAATTTGTTCAGAAGCTGAAGTGAAAGCTGAAGTAAGAAGAAGCTGTTCCTTGAAACCCAGCTGGAAGAGAAGTCTGCTGCTGCATTTCTTCAATGGAATCCAAAAGCTGTTGTGTCTCCCAAGGACTGATCCAGAGAGGACCTGCAAAGGAGAACTCTCCCTGAGCTACGAAGGACTATCGGGGAAAGTGCTACTCTTCATCAAAGTATCCTGGAAGCCAGTCCTGTGTGCCTGCCATCCAGAGAAGCTGTCTTCAAAGTCCAGAAGAGGAGGTCCAGAAATCTCAAGCCAGAGAATTCCTTTGGTGTCGCTCAGGGTCCTGAGGTGTGTTTTGTGACTGCTGTAAACTGTTGCAGTGTACCGTCAAGAAGAGGGAGTACCCTGGCATACATAGTGCTGCTGGGCACCCAAAGCTGCGAAAGTTCCAAACTGCCAAAGAACATTTGAAGGGACTTCCTTGCTCTCACCCTGACCACTTTTTCCAGCCGAAAGAGCCCAGAGTCGTTGGGTGGAGTGGAAGGTCTGTCAGTGGGTTTCCCACCACCAGAAGCCAACAAAGATGTCCCGAGGGTCCAGACTTGGTGAGGGTGTTGTTATATTGAGGTAGGAAGGTTACCCAGAAAGGATATCCAGGTAGTCTGCAGGTAAACAAATTGACATTTACATTGCCAGTTGTTACATTCAGGTAGGAACGTTACCCAGTAAGGATACTCAGGTAGGCCAGATGCACATAGAGCATTCCATTCATGACCTCACTCACCATGCATTCAGAAAGGAGGGTACAAACATGGAAACCAGTCATAACACACCTCCCTTCTTCCACACAACCAGACACATTCACACAACAGGAGAACACATCACTCATCATCACTGCACACCAAACAAACACATGCATCCTGTTCCACAGACTCCAAATGGCTATCCAAACAGACATAACTCACACCCTGGCAGTAGAACCCCACCAACAATGCCACTAACGAAACCTGAGACACCTCCCGCCCACCACTGCAGCTGTAGACCCTCAACCCTCCCACATTGACCACTGCCTGCCCACCTTGGGCCAACAAACCACACACACCAGACAACCATAACAAAACATCTTATATCCACAACTGCTACTTGTGCCTGTCCGTATTTGGACTGGCACATCGCTCTACTGTACCAGGAGAGAACGTACCTAACCTTCACATGTATCCCATTCCAAGCAAGAGTGGCACCAAGCACAAGATCACTAGATGCACACCATAATCCCTCAAATTGGCACACACCACAGGCACACCATGGCAACAACCACGCACAGTGAGACTTCATTCAAGAGGACCTTCAACAGCAGCAGTTTGTTGGCCAGACAAACTGAACCATCAGATGTGTCCAACTCCTATGAGTGGACCAAACACAACAGCAAAAAATGAAGCAGCAGTGGCAAGATGTAAAGTGTTGTCACTTCCTCCCGAAAACGTTAAAAGGTCCCTTTGGCATTCTCAATTAGGAAAAAAACAAATTAATATCCACATCGCCAGTTGTTATATTCAGGTAGGAATGTTACCCAGCAAGTATACTTGTGTAGGCCGTAGGTATAATCATCAAGATGCTTTAATCAGGTTACAGGTTCATCAGGTGACATCGGGTACAGCAAGGACATACAGAGAAGACAGAGGAGAGTCCACTTGCTCCCACCACCCATGCTACATGGCTACCAACTGCCTGGGTGGAAATTTCACTCAAACCCAAGAGCCCCAGACACACACAGAACATTCCATTCATGATCTCACTCACCATGCATTCAGAGAGGAGGGTGCAAAGAGGGAAAACAGTCATAACAGGTCTGAGGACCACTCCAGTGGTTGAGTCCAAGTCACCAGTAGCCATGCCGAAATCTGTGCTATGGCTGCTGCACCAAAGAACCGAAACTGTGATATTTTGAAACACGACACCAAAAGTGACATATGCACCCGCCGCCGCCAGAAGTCATCGAAGTGTCCCAGGGATCTTTATTTCATCTGCCAAGCCATTAAGGAGCCCAGAGCAAGTTTCATCTTCACAGGACTTCTACAGTTTGAGAAAGTGTCAACCAAAGGAGAGCACCGTGAAGAGCCAAACTGCTGCACGTCAGAGAGACTTTAGTTCCTTTTTATTCTTGGACTCAGCATCCCAGTGGCACCTTCTTCCAAAGGGGGTCCATCCTCTGAGGGAATCATCAAGTAAAGCCAAGAAACTCTGTCCCTTTGCCTGCCAAGGCATCAAAGGTAGTGTGGCAAGGAAGAGCATCTTCTAGCTTCAGGAGTCGTCCGGGGGTCCCAAAGTCAGCTTGGATCCTGTTCTCCTGTGACCTCTCAGGTACGTTGGGGTGGTAGAAGCTTTTAAAGAAAGCACAAGGTTATTGAACATTATTAGACGGGGCTGTAAAAGACAACTTTTCCATTAACGGTTTGCCGGGTGAGGGGATCCTCACTCAGAATTATCTATCTAAGCAAAAGAAAGTATTCAGCCACTGTTCACAACTAACCTATTCTATGCCATTACACCTCACTTAAGAATCCACCTGCCTATTTAAAACTGTCTGCAGTTATTACTTATTAAGTAATGTGTGTTACCATAGATAATAATTTGCATTTATATAGCGCTACGAACCCTCAGGTCTCTGAGCGCTGCTTATTATTACCCACTGTGTGTGGTGCTCATAGAGTGTGTATATTTGCCATTCTTTGAACAAGTATACCAAGTACAAAGTGTTATTATTATAACCTAACATAGTGTGTTGACATTCCTGTGTGGGGGCTTTGGGGAAACACTGTACTTAAGAACCTGCCTGCATCACCTCCTGAAAGCTTTAGCCTGGCTGCTTGTCCATTGCTACCAACTTGAAAGCCTTGCTGGGGTGTTCTGTGCCTTTACCTTACCATGTAGAGGGCAGCCATATAGATATCCCCCTCCAGTCTTTACAGGCACCCATTTGTTTAATAAACTTTTTAAGGAAGCAAGCACATTATTGGGCATAAAGCATCGGATGTGCACAATGTACAACCCCCGGGCCTATGGGATCGTAGAACCGATCAATGGTCTATTGAAGAGTAAGCTTTCAAAGTTGTGCACAATGCTGAAGAAATATTGGATGCATTGTTTTCCCCGGGCGTTGTTCATTTTGTGCACGCAGCCTTGTAAGGATCATCATTTATCGCCTCATGAGGGGGTAACAGGACGTCGAATGCACACACCCCTATCTCCTATCAGAAAAGCCTTGGCTGCTCACAGTGCTGCGTCCATTCTAGGGAATTAGTTCAGAGATTATCTTTCTTCCTTAACAAAATAAAATGTATCTCTCAACAGATAGCACCACCATGGTCTGAAGATACAACCAGTGCTGCATCTATCTCAGCAACGTCACCACCACTCCAGCTGTTACCGGGAGACCACATTTTCCTTAAAGATTTTGTCAGCAGATGGAGTGAGCCTAGGTGCAACGGTCCTTGTCTATGTCACTCCCCTCACAGTAAAGGTTAAGGAGCTGTGGTATTGGATACACATTTCGGACGCCTGGAAAGCCCCTCATACCGCACCCCCTGCACAAGAAATAGAGGTGTAAGAACTGTGATACAAATTGACAGATATCGGTGTGTATATGGATATAACCAGTGCTAAAACATTTATATTACAGCATTAGTTGTAACAATACGTTTATTCTGTACTATCCCTTTTGCGTGTATGCTATCTGTATATCTTATTCATATCTCAACGCTGCTATGCACGATTTGCAATTTATTCGCCTCTAATTATTCCTGCCCTTCATTTCCCTTCATCTCTTTCCTCCATCTCTTTCCTCCCTTTCCTCCCTCTGTTCATAATGAAAATACAGATGTCTGCGAATGTATTTGATTCAAACTCCCAGCCTTCTCCTCGGTGGGCACTCTATCTCAATTGCGTTTTCTTCTATTCATATTTGTGTGATGCTTTGGGTAGTTGGATTGTTTAGCTTATATATGTTTTGATTAGTAATATATTTGGGATGTAGTTTTATATGTGGAAGGCCTATATAAGGGGTGGGGAGGCAGGTCAATGCCAATATTTCATCCCTAAATGCCTCATCAGTGAATGTCAATATTTTATCTCTGAATACTCCATATCTAAATGCCTCATCTTTAAATGTCACCATTTTGTCACCAAACGGGGAACAGGGAAAAACAACATGACTGTTCTTAATATGAGTGTCACTAAAGCAAAGATGGAAAATCTTACTAAACTTGCCATGTCATTATTATTCGCCTATATATTTTGTGATATAATTGAAAATTGAAGTACATTTAAACATTTTAAAAGACAAGTATAGAGAAACAAGTATGATGAGTACCGAGGATTAGGTTTGGATGTGATAGAGAATCTGCACCACCCAGAATTGAGTATTAGTTGGTACGCAGACATGAGCTTTGTGCGCCAAAAGAGGGTTAATGGGAGCAGTTACATTTGTTCCTTGATACCACATGCATCGGGGGCCCCCAAGGTATTAATGCCGCATGAGGTTCCACTCTTGCAGACCCCATGTTTGGTCCATCTCACATTATGCAGACTGCAAAATACTTTCCAGGCATGTAGCATACAACTTCCCCTGATGGATCCTGATGAACAGCAATGTGCCCAGAATCCCAAAAGCCCACAGTGTTAACAAAGGCCATGCATGAAGTTGGAAGGTGTGAACTTTGTGGCAAAGAGATGGCAAGAGACTTCAATGAGCTGCTTGGTGGGATGCCTCGTGGGATTCGGAGAAGAAGTAATCCAAATGGTGTATGCTGTATGCAAAGGATACTGGAATGAGCATGTGTAAAAACTTACGTCGATCAAGGCAATGGAAAAACCAGTGAAAGTGCAGAAGCAAGGAGAATATGAACTGTGTTTCTACAACGAAGGGAACACCTCTGTAGGGTCCAACAGAAAATGCATCAAGACATTATACATCCCAGACCTCAAAAAAGGGAGAGCAGCAGTGATGGACAATTACTTGGTGTGTGGCCAGCAGGCAGTGCTGCACCTCCCGCCACTATGGAGGGTCACCTGTTCGCTGGCCTCATTAACCTCCACTCTCCTTGTGGTCCCCGAAGAGCACTTGATAATGGGACCAGGTGGGTTGTCCACCCCTCCAGTGTCAGATGTCCCTACCACAACTCCGCTGCAGCAACTCATATTCCGTATGCTGCCAGAGAAGGAAAAGGAAGAAAAATTGCAGAGAAAGCAGAGATCCAACTATTTGTCAAAAGACTCATCCCAGCTGCTCAAAGAAATACCAGATCAATACAGACTGTACAGCAAAGAAGAGATGTTTTTCGCATCACTGTTACTGCCAGGAGTACAAGCAGCTGCCAATGCCAAGTGGCTTTGAATAGTCCGCTGGGAGGTGATACAGCTGGCAAATGACACTGAACAAGGACTGAATGCTATAAAGATTGATGAAGTTGCGGAATCGCTATGTACTGGGGCTTGCTTACAGCGTGGAAGGTGGGGTTTGCAAACAAAATCGGGCATTTATGTTACACATACAAACCCACAAACAACGCCACAAATGGGTCTCTCACACACATAATAGAGACATGAACACCCTCCGCCCCCACATTCAAACAGAGGCCGGCATTCAGAAAAGTGACTGATTCAATTACCTTTTTTTATGGGCACCATCATGGATGGGGGCGATCCTGAAGATATTGTTACCAGTGATGGTGGTCGTGTTGGTGATCTTCTGTGCATGCCAGGTTGGGCTTCAATGCTCTACCAAGGTGATGCCTAGCAGTGCAATGATGATGGTTTCGATTGGGGCACATAGCACACCTGGCGGTACAAAAGACAGCTAGGTACAAACAGATGCCCCTAACATACCCTGCATGGTTACGCTAGAGAAATCCCTTAGCCCCCCAGGCACTGTCACTATTCTGCCACCAGACCCAGAAAACTATGACCAACATTGGATAGACCTCACGGCAGATGGTGGATGTATGGTATGCACAAGCAGGGGAAGGTTTGCGAGCAGTACGCAAATCATGGGTGCCAAAGAAGGGAATATGGGTGCATGAGGAAGCTGAGAGATTGGAGATGTAAAAAATGGAGGAAGAGAATAAAACAAGGCTTGTATGGGTGTTTGTTAATGTAGATTTAACAAAAGGGAGATTGTTGGGGAGCAGGGACGACCATCCTAGGCCCCCAAGAGGTTTCGGATAAGACAAAGGCATAAGAGCATGCTGTAAGATCTCACAGAGGTTATAGTGATATCATATGATATGATATGGCATTTTTTAACAGGGAGGGAGGGAGGGAGGGAGATGTCAATACAGCTGAATTAGTGGTAGATCATCACATGTTTAGGTTTGGATTACGCTGTTAGTGAAACACCATCTTATAAAATAGTGGCCATTTTGAAATCGAGGCCTAGCGCCGCTCTGCAGTGAATGCCGTAGACCCGGGCCCAGAACATAGAGATAAGTGTGTGCATGCGAGGTCTGGTTGCAGCCTATGCAGTTTCCATGTGTCAATATCCCCGCAAAAATATCGCCATACAAAAATATTGCCATATTGTTGCGCCAATATCAAGGCATGGAACCTGTGGGGTCACCCCCGCAACCCCTTTATTATTTTAAAAGGATCAGGGGACACCCCCACGGCCTGCTCCCAAAAAACCCTAATATTATCCCCACTAAAAATATCACCTATGGCCGTTCCCGACGACCATATATACAGCGATATTTTTGGTGGGGATAATATTACCTGATACCCCTATGCAGCAGTTAGAAAGACCAAACCTGTGGAGATTTGTAAAGCTCTCAGTTGCCTCATGCTATTAGCACTTTTATCCCAGAAGGAATGCGCCCTGTAAGGCCATGAGGCGGCCGAGAGCTCGTAGGTTAAAGGTTATTGCATGAGAAGGAGGGCACAAGCCTCTGACCTTCGCCAGTCCAAACCCTAAATTATAGTGCCCAGATGCCACTGTCCCAAGACCCCAGCATTCCAGTGTACTGGTCAACCCCAGACCACTGACCATAAAACTGCTAGAGTGCTAATCCTGGATCAGAGAAGAAAGGAGAGTTCACCCCACCTGGAGTCCCTGTGATTTGTCCTGCGAGGTGCTATGGAGGGAAAGTAACAAATTTAAGCCTGGGGTGAGAAGAACTCGAACGGCAGCAACACATCTGCGATTGAGCAGGGGTTAAGAGTTATCGTGAGCTCGAAAGTAGTCTTTGCGCCCATGTCTGTCATACCAGGTGCACATTATGCCACAGATAGATAGGGGATGTACTGAATTGTGTTAATAATTGTCAATTAGGAGCTTCACACTTGATGACGTACGAAAAAGAATCCTGCATGGAAGAAGATGAGCAGACGAAGCTGGGACCAATGGCCTGGCATCCCATATGGAGCAGGCCACCTATGTATAGGGTCGCACAAATCAGCTACTTTGCTTTGTAATCTATGGAATTTACGTCAGTTGCGACACTTTTTATCTTTAAAAAACATTGCTCATGCTGATTTTGTCAGAGTGTTCTGTGTCAGCATAGTTCTTTGTTTGCACATATTTGTATTTGTGTGAGATTAAACCTTGTTCTCCTTGCAAGAGGTGAGCTGGGCCTTTTTGTCTAATTGGTTGTATTTTTTCTGGTGTGAGCGTTGAGGGGTCCTATGCTTATGCCGAAAGTAAATCCTTTTCCACTTCTCAATTTTCACCCCTTTTCTCCTCACAGCCTAAATTCACTCTCCCCATTTTAACCATGTAGACTTGCCATTTTCTGTTTCTTCTTTCCCAGGATGTGGACATGGCTGCTTTTTTGCAGAAAACAGCCTTCCTCATTTTGATTTATCTCCCACCACGTTGTATAGCTGCTGCATTCCTGGACTTGGTTAATGCTCACACCAGCAACAGGAGACGGGGATCTCCACTCTTATCTGGTATTCAGCCCCGTGCCTCACACTCATGGCAGGAGACATCTGCACCATTCCACAAAAAGTTTAGAGTGTGCTCGCTCATTTGACTGCAGCTTCACACTGAGGTAAGACTTTTTCTACAACCTGTCCTCTATACTAGCTCTGTTTCTATGTAAAGGGGGTATAGTGCATGAACATACGCACGCAAAAGACTGGACGGTGGAAATGTGGCACAGCCTCTACGTTGGCCCACAGCGAACAACATCCGATAATGTACCAATTCAGCCCTACCTTTTAGTATGTATGAAAATGGTGAGTCATTCGTTTTAATATACTTGCATGACTATCAATTTAGATTAAATCAACTTTAATTGTCTCTATTATGTTCAGATATAGTTAAGATACAACCTTTTTCACAAAATGATATTGCTAATAACTTTTTAACATGCCTAATATAATAACTGCTGAATAAGAATCTTGTGATCGTCTTCTCAAGCAGATAAGATTATTTCACCAGAACTCTCAAGCGTATCCTCCGTGCTGCCGGGGAAAGCTGGCAAGGCGCACGCTGCTGCGTCCCCACACGTGAAATGGACTGCAGCCTATTCACACAAGCCTGTCCTCTGTGGTTTTTGCAGAATGACCATGTGTTTGTACAACGTGGCTGAAAACAGCTGTGACACTACTCTCAACACGGTTGTGTATGTGATGCAGAACATCTCAAAATGCTGATCTGTGTAGATGGCTGCAGCAGTTCTGCTAGGAGCTAGAGGACTTTCTTGGTAAACTCTTTACACTTATTCAGCTACACCTGAAATCTGCTCTCCATTGTTGTCCAAAACTAACCAAAATGTGTAAATGTAGGCTTGCTAACATATTCAAACCATTTGTGAAAATAGTGTAAAGAAACTGTTCAAATGTCTTCAAAAAATGTTTTGAATCCTTCAAATGCAAATTTGAACCGTTATGACCAACGGCAGGACTGTTAATGTCCTAATACAAAGATATATTTTTTTAATCCATTTTTGTACCAGAACAAAGAAAACCCTAGTGCTAACTAATACCGAGCCCTATTACTGATGGGGCAAACACTTGCATCCCCTACTTCAGAGGTGGGGACAATAGGGCCAAGCATCCATTCCTTTCACGTGAGTCTGCAATGATAGTATATGTTCAGGGTGCGCGATGCTGCAATGATAGTATATGTTCGGGGTACGATTGTTTTGCATACCTATGGCCTTGCCCGGACAGCACACATGCCTTTCTTCTTCGGTTCCAAGAGAAGGATCGAGATAAACTGCACGTTTACTGGCCACTGGAATATCGAGCAACAAGGCAGAGCGCTGTTTTTGGGGGGATTTGACAGTGGCAGCTGTGGGGCAAAGAACTGGACTAAACATGTCGTGGCCCCGAGCCTGGTGATCGGTGAGCACGTCTCCTAGTGGCCAGCAAGAGTTCCGCAGTTTGCACATCTGTCCATGAGCCGAGCCCACATCCTATCCTTGAGTGCATCGAGAGCAACATCCTGCTTCATTCATAGGCACTCTGCACACGAAGCCCTATTTCTTGTTAGAGCGCTCCCAGAAAGCCCTCAGAATATGCTCCCGATCAGGGGTCAAGACCTAAAAATGTAAGTGGGGGGGACTCATCAGCAAGCACAATGAGATGTGATGTTGCCAGAAATTAGCATATCAAGGTGAAATATGCACATTTCAATAAATTGGGTTTGCATAACCACCCAAATTGCACAGGACGAACGGCATTTGCCTTTCATAAAATCAACACCCACACAAAACCAAGAGAGGATATTTAATTCTAATAGGGTGTTTGAAAACGTTAAAAGGTGTGCATGTTTTAAACTCCAATAAATAATACAAATATTTTCCCTGGGACTTGCAGTAAAAAAATGGGACATTTCACCTTTACTTGTTCGTTATTTTTCATTATTGAAGTGTCGACTGTTGTTCGATCCCCGATGTCGGCATTAATTCAGAAATTTTATGAGGACATTCAATGTTTCTGATTTTAGCTTGCGGGGACTGAGCCCACCTTCTGAATAAAGTGGGTGGACTACACCCCCCTGTGTGTACCCTCGACTTGAGCCCTGCTCCCCATGGATGTGCTAACCCATTCCCGAAGCTTTGTCTGGTTGCTGGTACCTGGAATGTTTTGCCAAAGTCTCAGCAAGGCATCCACTCCCTTGCACGTCGAAGAAAGACCCAGAACGTTCGCATTCATTATTCTCTTTCAGAAACAATATCGGTATGTGTGTTGCTGAATTTGGTAGATTTGATTTAAGGGCTAATCATTTTTTTATAAGGCGGAATGAGATGGGCCCCCATTGGCTGCTGCCTATTACACGCTAAACAAGCCCCTCGCCGCGGCTGCTATGCCAGTGTGATGGATGCTCTCAGAGCCTGGTCCAGAGAGACACGCTTTTAAGCAAAGGCATAAAACGCAAAGGTTTCCTTCCAGGAGAGCTAATGCGAGAGAGGCCAATCAAGCTCCAGGCAACTGTAAAACACGGAACCTTGCATTCTGATTGGAGCAAAGTAAAGAAGCAGGCCTCCAGCTCCCAGTTGCTAGGGTCATATATCTATCAGGCTGGGGCTTGATGGATCTCAAAAAGCCAAACCAGGCCATGCATGTTTTCGCTCTCTCTCTTTCGTTTTAATGTTTACATTTTTAGGCCACACACGGCCAACCTCACTGTCGACGCATCAAAAGTCACATTAGAGAAAATGAAATCGGAACCCTCTGCCTGCAGCCATAATAATAATTTGTTTTTATATAACACTTTAATTAGGACATGTTTGTATACGTTATTAATATGAGCCAATCGAAACTGGTACTCTTTATCGACCTCGGAAGGACAAAAGACCGCGTTGGCCTTCCTGGATTCAAACTTGCAACCTGCAGGGCAAACACAGAGCGCTGCAACGAGCATATAACCAGTTGAGCCATCTAACTCGACGCCCGAGAAGATGGACAGCTTGAATTCCTATCCACATTGCGCTCTAGGGGTGTACCGAATTTCGGCTTCCAGTAAGTTTCTTGCTATTCGGCTCTTGCCAAATACTTTGACATTCTCATTTGAATATAATGCAACATGAAACTCAGTTTGCATAACTGAACAGAATTAGACCAGACAAATTGCTATCACACAGCCGAAAAATATCTTATATTGTAATCTGCACTTTAGGACATGTTTTGTTACAGATTCTTAGACATAAAAGGTGCTCATCTTTTATACTTAGCCTGCAACAATACAGGAAAATCTTTTCTATTGGCAAATGTTTATATGCAATGTGCACTTTTTTCAGTTGGAAAAGACAAACTGAAAGAAATGTACATAGATACTTTCAGTTCCTGTCATGCCACTTCCCATTGCGTACGTCATAGTCCCCCCTTTTCTTTTTTAAGGACTTGAGTCTTGGGTTTAACATTATCTGATTATTTTATCAGGAATGATAAGTCGCATATGTTTGTGTATTGGTGAGAAGGAGTGGCGAGGATAAGTGAAAAGTGAGCAGCATTTGTTTGGGTGTGGTAAATAGTTGTGAGGCGGAGTTCACGCATTTCAGATTTCCTCTTGAGTTGTGTCCTGCATGAGCCGATATTCGGCCGAATACAAAATATGCTATTCGGTACAGCCCTATTACGCTCCAAAATAAAGCCTCACAGAGCCTCTGTGTGAGTCATCTGTGCTACACCGGAGAATGAGGACAATACAGAAACACTCTTCTAAACAAGGTCACTGGGTATTTTTTCCTGCAATAAGGCAGCAATTAATGGGATCAGCACATCCAACACTTCAGAAATGGAGCAGTCAGTGGAGTGGCATATGCTTAGCATCTAAATAGTGTTCTTAACATTTTCAAAACTGATGGATATTAGGAAATGAAATTCAAACTACAATATGTTTCACTGAAGGAAAACTGAAAAAAGACTGCACTTCGAAATGAGTAGAACTTCTTTCCATATTCTCCTGAAGGATGGTCATCTTTCTTCTACGTTTCATCTAGGGTCTATCGTTTATTATTATTATTATTATTATTATTATTATTATTATTATTATTATTATTATTATTGTTATTATTTAATTTGTATATTGTGCAACACGCCCAAAGGCCTCAGTGCACAGGAAGACAATGCCTGGTCAAAAAAGAAGGGAGTTCGAGCCAGGCAACAAGCAGACAAGGGAAGAAAACGAATCATTGGAATTAAAAAGGTGTGTTCTAAATGTGTATCTTTGCAGTGCAAAATCAGTGCAAAGTCAGTACAAAGTCATTTTTGCAGTACAAAATGACTTCGTAGTGGCTTTGCACTGCAAAAAAACACTTTGCACAGTTCCATGAATTAGGGTGTGTGTTGGCAATGCAAAGAGACTTTTCGGCAGTGCAAAGTCACTTTCAACCGTGCAAGAAATTCCATGAATCCAGCCCTTAAGGTTTATCGATCAAATATCCAACAAAAGGACGGAGAGACGAGTGGTGCTGGCTTCTTCAGGAAAATGGCATCTATGGACAGACTGGGCAACACGTAAAAGCGTGTAGATATATTCACTGGGTCTTCAATGCTTCTCTTGTTTCCTCCAGCTGTAACTAGCATCCCAACACTGCATTCCCATCAAGCAGGCTGGCCAGGATTGCTGGAGACTGGTGGTGTGTGTGAATAGATTGAACCAAACTGGGCATTGACCCCTGCAGTTGACCACTGAAGTTAAGAGCCGGTCCACAAATGGCCTGGTGTGGGTATTTATCTTCTAGGGTAAGCTACCTTTCTCAAATGCCAGGTGCTCACAGTCCCCAGAATGAGACCCAATGGCAGGTGGGCGATCCATTCGTCCACGCAGCTACCGTGAATTGACAGGGCTGAAAGAGATTCCCTAGAGTAGGTTTGGAGGAAGTTAGAACCAGATGAACTTGGTGACTGCAAGGCCATATGGTTCAAGTAGCACAGGTGCCTGCAGTAAATGGATGGGTGGAAATGGCTGCAGTTTCAGTCAATCAGGGCTAAGATATCACTTGCGGCCGGTTCTTATGCTTAATGAGCTCATGGAGTAAGGGCACACCATGGTACCCTCAGGGGTTCATCTGCTGAAGGAGGTGGATGCCATAACATCTCTATGGCTGCATACTTAATACCCCTGGGCAGGTTCTCTGTTCCCGAGGCATTCCTCTAATGGATGAGATAGCTTAGTGAATTTGGCACTCGCACGAGGTATCTATGTTTACTGCATGCAGGACACAGTTTTGAATACTGGCAAAGCAGACTCAGCAATTTATCCTTCCCAGGTCAATACACTGAGTACCTTAGAATTTGGCAATAATAGTAATACTTGTTGTTAGTGCACTTAGGAATCCAGCTCATGCGTGAGAAAGTCGTATTATTATCATCATTAATATGCGACAGGGCGGAACCAGGAGAAGAGCTGATGTGCAGTGATTGCTTTAAGTGGGCCGGGGCTAGCCGGGCCAGAGCCCTGATAGTCTCCAAAAACTGTTCCTGAGACGGGGCCATGCCAGGGCTCCCTCTCACCCATAGGTACCCCCATGCATTATTGTTCCCTATGCGCATGTTCAGAGTGGCGCTGCCTAGGATTCTTGCCGCGTCTTCCACAAGAACCCTTTGGAATTCCCACATCCCACCCCGCCGCGTTCAACGTAAGCAGGGAGCGACTGAGCAGGACAATCTCGAGATATTGCCTTGTTGGTCCTCTACATTGATATGAAAAAATGTATTACCTCATGATCCTCTATATATATGGATGCGTTTCAGCACACACATGACGGGGTCAATGGCTTGATTGCTGGTGCTGGCATGCTTGTGTTCTTCACAACGATATTGGGACATTAGCACCTCATTCCCCTTGACCAGGGATAGGGGAGGGTGTTGGCTGCCTACAAAAGGAGCATGGTTCCAGGGAGCTCCCAGCTCCCACTGTGAGCACAGCTGTACTTTGCACATCGATATCGCTGCTCTGCCGCCTTGCTTCATCTAGTATTGGGGCAGAAGCGAGTTACGAAAGATGTATTGCTCTCTGCGCCTGCTGTTGTCCACAACTATGTTCAGATCTGCTCAATTGATCCTGTAAACCGTTGCATGTTCACTATAATTCATCTGCTTTGTGCAATCACCAAAGCACATTGTGTGCAGCAGTGTTATCTGCCTCTGGGGAATATGTTTATGAAATGCAAGAATGTTTATGAAGATAGCTCAGCGTGTTTAGTACATGCTACAGCAATCTGAGCCTCATCACAAGTTGGGCGGTTTCCCGGCCCCAACGCTATTCGTGTTACCGCAACTCGGTCTGGCGCAATTTGCACCGGAACCCGAGTTCCAGCGGGGGCCGGTAAGTCACCCATCCCATTGGGTTGGGAAGGCGCTATCAGCTCCGAAAACAAGCAGAAAATGGAGAGTTTTACCTCCAGCAGAATGTTGGAGGTAAAACTGCCATTTTATGTCAGACTCATGATTGGGGCAGCCCTTAAATGCGACGGTAATAGCTTAAACCTGTGTTTATTTGCAATGCCATATTACCTAATCCTGGCATGGCCATCTGAGCACTCCTCTGTCTGAGGTTTATATTTTTGTATATGTACACAATTGATAGTAACACTGTGAAAAAAAACAAGACAGCATCAAACTGCAGATAAATGTATTTTCAATATGCAGACGGGATGCAAGCAATACCCTCTCGGTCTGTGTTGAATGACTCAAAATACATGTTTGCAGGTCTCTGGTGTGTTCTTCCAGTCAGGCAGCACCCCATTTATGTCATGCCCGTCCCTATATAGGCAACACCCAATGTTTAGGCCACACACTCTTTTTAGGCCCCCCCACCCCCCCTGCAATTTTGCATCCCACTTAAAGCACTGTGTGTAGCGCCAATCTGCTGGAACGAGCTTGTGTGCAAATGATTGTAAGTGCAAAGGGAGCTGACCCTCAGAATAGGCTGGAGCCTGTCAGGTTGAAAGAAAGAGGTGGCAAAGGATAGGCCTCACTTCCGGTGAAAACTCTTGTGAAGCTTATCCCTCGCTTTCAAAATTGCACATTATCAAGTGTTTCCATAATACCTGTTTTATACGTAAATTGATTCCTGTATTATAGGTTGCTGCAAAATTGAAAATAATGAGTTTACAGAAAAACATTTAAAAACAGGAAATTGTTTACTTAACATTTAATGATGGCAAATCTGTTGTAGAACATGTGGTTCATGTTGTTTTCAGCGAAGGCATCCCTGAAACATTAGGATCCCCGCGGAGATGGCAATTTTAGTGCCTTGTGAAATTTGCAATTATTTGTTTTGGAGCCGGATGTGTCTGAAAGCGGAATTATGTGTTCTTAAATACTGTCATCCACAATGAATAGAACTGCAGTATTCATGGGCCCCTCTGCTCTGATACAGCTTTGACAGAAACAATAATATATCATATGAAAGGTAATTACATTTCTGCATTCCGTTGCTTCTCAAATCCTAGGACGTTTTCGTAAATCAAAGTGAAATAGGGCAGCAGTGCACAGATACATATCATGCTCCACGTCACGTGGGGGCTGGGGGTGGGGAGGGGAAGGCCCACTTTCAACCCGTGGCTACAGCTTCGCAAATTTCCCAGTGTAGGCACTATGAGGTACGTGCCAATGACCACATAAAGCGGTACATCAAGTTACAGGCTGGACTTCTCCTCCCAGGGACCTGAATAGTCTATGGCGTATGCGCTGCCTGGATCCAACGAGCTCAAACCCTGTGCCATCTCTGCACAGTTACATGATTTGACTTAACATCCCCCTAAGGCTTCTCTTTTGCAGTACTTACATTTGATGGTGGATTTGATGGAACTAGGAGCAGCACACGCATAGTTTCTACGTTATTGCAACCTCTGCCTGCATACTGCATTCTGCCCCATGTTTGATTTTCGAATCTAGGTAGGCTGCCTCAGTTGCTACTATTTGCCTGCACATTGCATTTTGCCCCATGTTTGATTTTCGGATCTAGGTAGGCTGCCTCAGTTGCTACTATTTGCCTGCACTTTGCATTTTACCCCATGTTCGATTTTCGAATCTAGGTAGGATGCCTCAGTTGCTACTATTTGCCTGCACATTGCATTTTGCCCCATGTTCGACTTTCGGATCTAGGTAGGCTGCCTCAGTTGCTACTATTTGCCTGCACATTGCATTTTGCCCCATGTTCGATTTTCGAATCTAGGTAGGCTGCCTCAGTTGCTACTATTTGCCTGCACATTGCATTTTGCCCCATGTTCGATTTTCGAATCTAGGTAGGATGCCTCAGTTGCTACTATTTGCCTGCACATTGCATTTTGCCCCATGTTCGACTTTCGGATCTAGGTAGGCTGCCTCAGTTGCTACTATTTGCCTGCACATTGCATTTTGCCCCATGTTCGATTTTCGAATCTAGGTAGGCTGCCTCAGTTGCTACTATTTGCCTGCACATTGCATTTTGCCCCATGTTCGATTTTCGAATCTAGGTAGGATGCCTCAGTTGCTACTATTTGCCTGCACATTGCATTTTGCCCCATGCTTGATTTTCGAATCTAGGTAGGCTGCCTCAGTTGCTAATATCTGCCTGCACACTGCATTTTGCCATATATATGATCTCGGAACCTAGTCACCCACCACCCACCCACGGCCAACAAAATGTTCCTCCCAGGTATCTACTCAATACTGCTGAGAATAATCCTCTACATTATCAACTCTGCATGCTCGCCTAGCTCTACCTTCAGCACGGTCGCCCTAGGCACCACTTCACCCCTCTCCATAGAGCCACATGCCACAGCCATGCTTCCCCAATTCGCCCCTCCTTGACTCCCTGAAAGAAACACCAGATTACGGTCCAGACTCCCGAAAATACACGAGCCCCGAGCCAGGGACTCCACCCAATCCAAACTAACCAACCGCTCCTCCATTAGCACATGCGCCAACCTTACGTTGAAAAGACTCAAACCAAGCCCACATAATACTACGACCAAAGACAAAGTGCACACCCCCACCAAGACTACCGTCCCATCTATAAAAGGTGCCCTTATTAACGCATGCTCCATAATTGCACATGCTACAGACATAGCAGACCTCATTCTAGCTGAAGACCTAGATTTCCTAGCCATAAGCGAGTCCTGGATCCATGCAGCCACCGGTCCAGCCCTCTCACTAGCCATCCCCAACGACTACACCATCATCCGAGCGGATAGAACAGAATCTAGAGGCGGAGGCCTGGCCATAATTGCCAAAACCCACCTCTACATTAGACTCGACTCATCTACCCACCTCCCATCATGTGAATCACTCACAGCTAAGCTGCCCACTGCCAAGTCCCAAACGATATCCATTCACCTACTTTATAGACCAGCTGGACCCTTAGGATCCTTCGAGGAAGACCTCAGCGCCATCCTCACCAACAACTTAAAAAACTCCTCCCAGTGCCTCATCCTAGGGGACTTCAATCTAGGCTACAAAGACCCCAAAGATCACCAGGGCATCCTTATCAGTTACACTTTGTCTGAACTAGGCTTCACACAAAAAGTATCCGGCCCCACCCACAACAAAGGGAGAACCCGTGACTGGGTAGCAGAATATAACTGCTCAGTATCCATCACTAATAACTCCCCTCAATCCTGGTCTGACCACCATCTCCTCTCCTTTTCCCTAGAAGCCTCGAGCCCCATCACCAATAATGTACTAGCCTCAGCCATCCCCACGAGAAGTAAGAAAAATATCACAGTGGGAAAACTGATCCCTCTCATCCTCCTAACGCTTAACCAACTCCCTGCTACTTCCAATCCCCATGACCTCGTAGAAGGCTATAACAAATCCATGTGCACAGCCTTAGACTCCATTGCACCACTAAAACTAAGAAAATGCAAACTGAAAAAGGACCTCAACCAATGGTTCTCCAGCCACCTTAAAGCGCTTAGACTGGAAAAACTTAAAATGGAACAAGCCTGGAGACAGTCTCCCACAGACCATAACAAGACAATGCTTAATAAAACAACATCCAACTACAAAAAATAAATCATTGCTGCCAAACAAGAATCCTATAACCAGAGAATTGCACAATCCAATTCCAGCACCAAAGATCTGTTTACCATCATCAAAGAATTGGAAACACCGGTGCTAACTCCAGACACCTGTGTGAAAAAATAAGAAAGAATCCATAGCCAAACCTACTAATTCCACCAACACCTCTCCAAGCCCCTCACCCCCACACCCCCCTCCCAACCCCGCTCGCTTCAGCTTCTCCAGAGTCTCTAGTCTCGAAGTGGAAAAAATCATTCTCAGCCTAAAACCATCTAATTGTCAGGGTGATCTCTGCCCCCCACAAATCATTAAAGATGTGGCAAGAGACCACTCGCCATTCATCACCGGACTAATTAATGCCTCCTTCTCCTCAGGTATAGTCCCCAGCAACCTTAAAGAGTCTTGGGTCCTCCCCCTCCTCCAAAAGCCTTCTCTTGACCACCCCATTACCACCGTCCCATTCCTACTCAAGATACTAGACAAGACAGCATACCAACAAATCCAAAAATACCTTGAAATAAACCACGTCCTAGGTATCCGACAATCAGGTTTCAGACCCCAACACGGACAGAAATGGCCCTCATTGATCTGAAGGCTCAAATTGACACCGTTAGAGACAATGGAAAAACTGCTTTATTACTTCTCCTGGACCTCTCCGCGGCATTCGATCTAGTTGATCACAAAATCTTATGTAATCACTTGGATTCAGCTGCCCACTTTTCCCAAGAAGCCATCGACTGGATTGAGTCATTCCTCAGCAAAAGATCCATGCGATGATACACAGATCCTCATCCCGTTGACGGGAGATTACAACCAGGATTTGGCCTTGGTGAACAGGGTGTACCTCATCATCCAGGCATGGATGGCTTCGCACAGTCTATGCCTGAATGATGGCAAGACTGAACTCATCATCCTTGGCTCCACTGCAAACCTAACCAAACTGGACCACAACTAAGCCAACTTCACTATAGACGGGAACCCGATCAAGGTAGCCAAAGAAGTGAAAACCTTAGGAATTTACATCGACTCCTCCCTCTCCTTCCATAAACAGGTTAGCTCCATGGCATCCTCCACGGCCTACACATGTAAGCTTATAAGAACAGCCAAACCCTTCCTTTCCACTCAGGGCTGCATAACGCTAGCCAGAGCCCTGGTATTATCAAAACTGGACTACTGTAATGCCCTCTACGTAGGAGCCAGCAAGCAAGTCACTAACAAAATTCAGACACTACAAAACAACGCTCTCGAGCAGCGCTCAGCATCCCCAGGAGAGAACACATCTCCAACATTAGGAGAACCCATAACTGGCTCAACACCACAGACAAAATCCTGCTTAAAGTAGCCTCACTAACACACAAATGCCTCAACAACGCTGCCCCACGCTACCTAGTCGATAGAATAAGCAAATACACCCCCAACAGACCTAGCAGAACCTCTAACGCAAACCTGCTCATAGTTCCCAGGTTCAAACGCACCAAAATGGGTGGCAACAGCTTCCAGGTTAAAGCTGCCCAACATTGGAACACCCTACCACCCACCCTCAGGACACCCCAAACCTATACACACTTTAGACGCAACTACATCCAGTGGATAAAGAACAATGACCACTAATACTACTATCTTCCATAGAAAGTATGCTGATCTGTACATTTGTAAACTATATGCCTTACCTGCTTGTATGTAAATCTGTAAACTATTTGCCTTATTGTAAACTTGTACATTTTTGTCTCCATTGTCATACTGTAATAATGTAATGCATAGTAACCTGCAACCAAGCTTTGAATAACCTTGTTGCCCCTGCGCCCTCATACCCCCCGGTCTGGTGCGCAATACAAATTAATAAACTAAACTAAGCTAAACTAAAAGGAAACTGCAGGGTCCTTGATAACTGGGTAGTTTGTTGTAATCGGGCTCTTTTGCAAATTCAATCCTCCACACAGGAGTTGACAGAAATTCCAAATAAAGTGAAATTAAAGTTGTATAAACACGCATGGATTCAGCTAAGGGCTGACCTGCTGAAATTCCGATGTTTTGATGACCACTTCACTTACTCTATTACAAATTTGAACCTATTGGCCCCTTATCTGAAAAAAAACACCCATCCAGAGACTTCAGCTTCAAAATTTGCGAAGGAAGCTTAATCTGTTCCCAACTATGGAGGTGCTGGGGGCAAGGAGAAAGGTGCCATGGGGAATGAGACTGTCTCGCTATTGTGGAAAAGAGGATGAGACCCTCAAGCACCTTTGCATTCATTGTCCTCTTTTACGGCCCCTGTGGAGGGAGAAAACTAAATTATTTGTTCATGTACCAGAGGCAGAGCTTTGGATCCGAGTTTTAAATACCAATTAAATTTCTTCCTCATTAAGATTTTGGGAATTTGTGGAGGTAGTTTTAAATTCTTAATGGGACAAACATGTTTAGGTTTTGCAGTGCTTTTAGTATTTAGTGTTCAGTATTTTGAATGTGGAACTTTGCATTTTGTACTTGGATTTGTAATTTGCACCTTGCACTTTGTACTATGTGCAATTTAATCATGTGGAAATTATGCTTTTAAGATGCTGCATTGTCAAAATTGTGTTCACACCTTTTTGAATGTGTAAACTGTGTGAAAAGTCAAATTAATGTACTATATCGCACAATAAATAAATACAATAAAAGTTATTGCCAATAACACCATGGAAATCTGTGACTACAAAAAGCCTGAAAAAAAGAGGCAAAACCCAGAGACCTGTAAATTGTAGATACAGTTTATTAGAAGTTATACACAACCTTTACGTAGATAACAGTCATCTGTATTTAAATAGAAAATCAATGAAAAAAGGGAAACATTTTTGACAAGCGTTAACCTATAAAAACGTGATGTCTGCAAACATTGGGAATGCAACCTAAAGGGTTACTAACAATACTCAAAATAACAAAATGTTTAAGTTTAGGAACGTTGGTTACTACCAACATCACACAGTCCATCGTTTGATGCCTAGACCACATGGGCTGGACGCCAAGGAACCTCCGGGGTGACAAGATAACAGACGGCACCCACTGAACACGTTATGGTGCCTAGGCCATGACGTGCCTGTACGTAGGGTAAAAAAAGAGGTGCACCCACCAAAATGGGACAGAGGCAACAAGCATAATTCTGTGTGTTCTCTCCTGTGTGCCTGGGCGTGGCCGTGACCATGCCAATCATCACATTGGGTGACGAGGCAGTTTGCTTCCCACTGCAGCAGGGCATTCAATGAATGACCCAACTGAGGTGAGCAGAGCATGTATGCCCCAGCCAGCAACCACAAAGATGGCCCGGCCAAGCGCAGAGTAGGGTATGCTGGAGCAGGCGTCGCACCCCCCCTTCCATTACTAGGAACTTGAGGGACAATCAAGCTAATCAGAGCACACTGACGCGCTTGAAACACTTGGAGGCCAGTTCCATGGTTGGAAGTACCACACCAAACAGGCCAGGCCACATAACGAAGTAAAGTGGCCATACATCAGTGTAAGGGGAAGTACACTATTGCACAGACAACAGGTCTATCAAGACATACACAGGGACAGGCCCAGCAGGCAATAGCGTGAGTCAATGGCAGACGAACAGCATGAGTCACCAGTGAGGGGAAAGGCACACAGAGCAGAGTAGGAAGTCCTGGAAAGCGAACGACTGGCCCCAAACACAGCCCTGTTGCTAGACTCTGCCCAAGGCACATTCATTCAACTTTTTGAACCCTATGCTCCTGGAGCAGCCATGAGATGGAAGTTGTGGCTACAGCAGTTTGAACTGCACTTGAAATCAAGAAAGATCACTGCTGAAGAAGAAGAGAGTGTTTTTCTCATGCTCAATCTCGGGTCGCTAGCACAATGCCTGTTCAACTCACTGCCGGACCGCGGCCCAGAACAAGACTATGCAGCAGCAAGGGCCGCCCTCAACAGAAAATTCAAACCTCATCTCAACCCGGACTATGAGCAATTCCAGATGAGTCTGGCTCGACAAAGACCCAAAGAAAGGATTGACGACTTCCATGCAAGTCACAAGGAATTGGCGGTCGGTGTGAGTTTCCAGACGAAGAATTCTCAGTAAGGCAGCAAGTGATACATGGGTTGTCCTCAGAGAAGCTCCACTGATCCATACTCTCAGAAAGGAACCTGGCACTGGAACGCATTCTAGAGATGGGCCGCCAAAGGGAGTGAACAGACGCACAAGCAGCTACCATGAGTTGACTCCTGGTGGACACGGCAGAACCAGGGGCAGCAGTGGCTGATATCAACACGAGAGGGCATGGCCGGGGCAGAGGAAACCCAATACCAAAACAACCAGACACGTGCAAATGGTGTGGCGGCCCCTGCATAAATGGGAAACATGCCCAGCAAAGAAAGTAACATTCCAGAAGGGGGGCAGAACCAACCACTTCACCACAGTATACTTGAGCTCCACCCCAAAGAAGAATCAGAGAAGTGAAAAGGGGAGAAGCTAATACAAGAAAGGAAAAGGAAAAGCTCGAGCCATAGTGGATGAAGTTAGCAGCAGTGGAACCAAGGAGGAAGAACAGTCAGAAGAAGAGTCACCAGAATGGCCGACAAGGCCCCATCGCAAGAGAACTGAAAAGATCCATATTATATCAGTGGTGGTGCCGAAGAATGGGAAGAAAGCGAAGCATTGGACACAACCGTCATGCGTTGTCCTGGCAGATGGAGCGACCGTTAATTTAATGCCAGCCTCCCATATTGAGAAACTTGCCACAGGACCCCAACTCCAATAGTAGATAGAAGACTGCCTACAGAAGGAAGAAGCCAGTAAAAGGGTTGCTCAAAACCAAGCTCACTTACAAAAGAGAAACATGCCTCACACGCATATACATGGTGGATGCCAGGATTGAGACCCTACTGAGCTGCAAGACAGCCGAGCACCTCGTAATTATACACTTTGCTTTCATCCTCCAGAACCTGCATATCGAACACCTGATGGATAAGCAAAGGAAGATGGTCCAGGGCATTGGGTGCCTCAAGAACTGGATAGTGACCCTGCATATCGACCCAACGCTAGAGCCAAGAGTAGTATGGCACAAATGAGTACCATTTCACATGAGGAAGGTGGTTGAAGCCGAACTAAAAAAGTTAGAAGACCTCCACATCATCGAGAAGATGTCTAGCCCCACCCAGTGGGTATCATCAATGGAAGTCACAACGAAGCTGAAATAACCCCAAGCAGTAATAGTCTGCATGGACATGAGGCTGCCCAATGTAGCGATAGGACGGGAACGGCATATCACGCCAACCACAGATGAAATCATCATAGACCTCACAGGCACCAAGGTATTCAGCAAACTAGATTTGCAGTGTGGGTACCACCAAATCAAACTCACCTAAGAGTCACACTGCATAACAACCTTCTCATCCCAACTGGGGCTGCAACGATACTGCAGAATGAACTTCCAGCAGCTGAGCTATTCCAAAATGAGATCAGGAAAGTGCTGCATGACTTATCAGGAGCCACAAACAAGAGCAACAACATACTAGTATATGGGCAGTCCCCACAAGAGCATTACGGACACCTAGCTGCCATTGTCCAGGATTAGAAGACTTGGCCTGTGGCTCCATGCCAGAAAGTGTGAGTTAGCGAAAGAAGAGCTGGTATTCTTCGGATACATCTCCAGTGCCAAAGGGGTGTCCCCAGACCCAGCAAAAATAGTCGTCATCAAAGGTGCTGACACTCCGACCTCAATATCTGAAATAAGAGGTTTTCTGGGAATGGCGACATAATGCTCATGCTTCATCCCTGACCTAGCATCCCCCTACGCGAGCTGACGCAGAAAGCAATACCTTGGGTGTAGGGCCAGAAACAGAAAATGGCATTCCAGACGATCAAGGACTCGCTACTAACGGGAATCACAGTGGTATTTTTTTCGACACGGCTAAGAGAAACGAACTGCTGGTAGATCCAAGCCCAGTAGGCCTCGGAGCCATCCTAACCCAATTCGACAGCGAAGTCACATCCCACCCAGTGGCATTCGCTAGTCTCTCACATCGAGAATGAAGCTCTAGCAATACCCTGGGGCTGCCGCCACTTCCACGTCTATGTGGTGGAACACAACTGCTAAAAGTGTACAGGGATCACAAGCCACTAGTGCCCACCTTTAAAGGCTAAGCTCCCAAACCTGCAGCCTGACTAGAATGGTTGGGTTGACGCTGCAACTGCAACTGTTTGACATCATAGTATTCTACCGGGGAGGAGCTCACAACTCGGCGGATTAACTCTCTCATCATCCAAGACTTGCCACATAACCAGAGAGTAAGGCCACCCAAAACACAGATGTGCACATCTGCCATGTCATAGGTCATGCCGAGCCAAAGGCCATGAGGCATCGGGACACGGTGGGAGCAACAGCCGGGGTCACCTGCCTACAACTGGTGAAAGACACCATATTATCAGGGGAATGGAAGCATTTTCTCACAGCGGTTTCTCACAGGACTCAAGAGGCCCATGAGATGCTCCAAGGATTGTTTAGCATCCAGCATGAACTTTCATTTTTCCCGAAGGTCTCATCCTGATGGGCCACCAGATAGCCCTTCCAACAGCACTTGAAAGATGAGCACTGAGCCTCGCACACAAGGGGCGCCAGGGCATTATGAAAACTCAAGCTTTTCTCAACCCCACATGTGGACCCCCAACATACAAAAGAAAGTCATGGAGCTGATAGCATCATGTGTGGCCTGCCAGTTCACATAACGGCGGGGCCCTCCAGAATACATTGCGAATCCAACCTACAGCACGAAGAGATGGGAATCCATCAGCATCGATTTGTGCACCATGACAAATGAAGCATATTTACTAGTTGCTGTGGACAGGTACAGAAGGTACCCAGAAGTGGAGCCATTAAAATCTGCAGATGCCCTGTCAGTTATCAAAGCCCTAGAAAAAGTGTTTGTGATACATGGGCTACCCTTGAGAATAAAGAGTGACAATGGGCCACCATTTAAAGGGAAGAAGTTCCAAACGTTCCTCGACAACTTGGACATTCAGGTCCATTGGATAACACCCATCTGGCCACAAGCAAACGGGGACGCTGAAAGATTTATGTTATCCATTAACAAGATGGGGAGGATAGCCAAGGACCAGAACAACCCGTGGCTGCCTGAATTATACTGATTCCTCCAAGCATACTGACAAATTCTGCACTCCTCCATGCAGATAAGCCAGCAGCCCTAATGTTCGGGGTACCCATTGAAGTAGACTACCTATGCATGAGAGCTAGTAGATGCCAGCAGCAGAAGGTGAAAAGATTGAACGACAATATACAAAGCCAAGGGAAGCCAGACCAGGAGAGTTCAACCCCACAAGCTGACCATTGGGGACTCATGCTATTCAAGATGAGGACAACCCTGATCTGTGATGGATGCAATAAATCTCTAGCTAAGTTATCACAGTGCACTCCTGTTATTCTTTAGAATGTAACTAATGTACATAATTAGTAATGGGGTGCCGGGGAGAAAACCAACCCTGACACTAGGTTGTGAATTATATAAATCAAAACAACAGATAACCACACTCTTGTGGATCCCTCCCGTCCCCTGCACACCCAAATTGGTATTGTAAATACAATCAATCAATAAACAATATTTGTATATTCAATTTCAGATTTCAAAAATGACACTTTTCATATCTCCACTTTCTCGTAAAGGATTTTTTACTTAAAAATATATATATTCTTATGTTTAATTGAACCATAAATAATACCAAACTTTCAAGTTTACAACTTTGCAATTTAACACTTGGTTGATCCTTCCAGAATTGAATAGACAATAACAAGTCTTGATTCGTATACTATTAAAGCATTCAATAATGACCCCTAAGAGCAATTTCTTATTAAATGTCCAAACGTTGACTTGTGTCTCTACGCGTTTCGGAGTTTCATAATCCCCTTCTTCAGGAGTTGTCTATTCACTTCAGTAAATCTGTTGTTCCATCTATAATGAACAATTAAAGTTTTAGTTTTTCTGCACTAATGGCATTCATTACTGTCACTCTCGTTGCAATCTCATAATTACCTGAGTGTTTTTATTCAATATGGATTGTTCCTCAATGTATTCAACATGTTTCCTATGTAGATCAAAAACAAAAATAGTAAATAAGGTTTACTCAACTAATATCCAGGATTGTCCAGTTAAAAAGGTAAACCCCTCTGGGTGTTTGGGATCTAAATACATATATCTCATTGTCCAATTGTGTTAAAAAATCACCTGTGTAATACTTCTGGTGCCTTCCAATCCAGGTTGGACCCTCACCACTGTCCACTTGATGTACTGTTTCTTGATGATATAGGCGGGACTTCTTGGGTCCATGCGTTATCCCTTTAATGCATATACATGGGAACTATTCTGCAACGAAAATGTACAGTATATTGTTCTAATTGTGTCAAATGTCTCTCCATAATACATAACCAATGGTTCCTCTAATAGTTGTTAAAAAATTGTTGTTTTACCCTTCTCATTTCTAGTAATCTGGGTAGATGTCGTGCACCCCTTAGGCTCCAACTTGGGTACTGGTTAAGTAGGGTACTGGTTCTGTCCACAGGTAACTCTAAGGAGAAGAGTACTCTGTTATTAAATCCCCTCTATCATGAGGTTAAGGTAATCTATGTAAAACATAGTCTCCTGATGTCTGTGCTCTATATAGATTAAATATAAGGGCGCCTGGCTAAGCCCTGAAAAACCCAGGTGGGTATACTTAAATAAACAAAACCAAAAATTTCAGGGTGAGAGGTCACACCACTCCAGCATACTAAAATGTACATCAGTCACTGGAAATACATTTTTTTATAACATAAATGTGTTTTAATAACATCTGGATAATACTGGTGGGGATAGAGCACCCAGGGGTATTTGCGAAAACAATACAAATAGGAATGATTCAGTAGACAAAACTGGATCTCAATGAAAAAACAACAACAGCAAACTGCTACTCTTGGTCAATCTTATCAGTTGTGCAGTTACAAGAAAGAACATAAAACCAAATTCATGAACATATATACAAAAAGTCACAAAAACAACAATGCTTAAACTGTGCACTGTTCAGGTGGTATTTATCGTCTTCAAAATAAGATACCACCTGAACAGTGCACAGTTTAAGCGTTGTTGTTTTTGTGACTTTTTGTATATATGTTCATGAATTTGGTTTTATGTTCTTTCTTGTAACTGCACAACTGATATGATTGACCAAGAGTAGCAGTCTGCTGTTGTTGTTTTTTCATTGAGAAAGCAAATACCCCTGGGTGCTCTATCCCCACCAGTATTATCCAGATGTTATTAAAACACATTTATGTTATATAAAAATGTATTTCTGAATCTAATATAACTCTCTTTGGTTTATTTTTTTAGTGTGATTTCCCCCACATGGTGATCTTTTCACCACTTCTAGTATAATTACTTTCAAAGTGATTATGAACTTTCAAAATCCACAAGGTCTTACAAACACCAACATTAAGACCAATAGTAGCCGGAACAGAAAGCATCTTCACCCCTTTGGCAATTTATGTTGATAAGGCACTACAACCATTAGTTCAGAGTACCACAACTTACCTAAAGGACACCACAGATTTCCTGAATACATTGAATAATTTACCAGAGATCGGAGAGGATGACATATTATTATCATTTGATGTACAAAACTTGTACACTTCAATTCCCCATCGGGGTGGACTAGAAGCATTGGAATGGACACTGATCAACACCGATTGCAAAGCAAAGTTTTTTTTACTTGAACTAAGTAAAATCATACCGGTTAACAATTACTTCAGGTATGGAAATCAATTCTACCTACAAGCGGCAGGAACCTCGATGGGGTCATCAATGGCTCCCGCTTATGCAAATCTTTTTTTTGTACTTCTTGGAGAGTAGACAAATATTAATCGACCACAGATGGACAGCAAACATGATAACTTGGAAAAGATTTATAGACAACATTTTTGTCGTCTGGCGAGGAACAAGGACAGATATGGACTTATTCCTGGAATACTTGAACTCAATACATGGAAGGATAAAATTTACCATGGAAGTGGGTACACCGAAATTGCATTTCCTGTACGTAGAACTCGAAATTGGAGCACAGGGTATAATAACAAACATATACAAGATGTCAACAATACATTACACTATTTGAGCCATCATCCAGAACATCTATGCGACAATTTACCATACAGCCATTTCTTACGCCTAAAACGTGTAATATCAACACCTACTACATTGGAGGAAGAACATCTTACCATGACTGAGAAATACAGGAAACGAGGATACCCGAGAAACATCAATGAGAAAGCCAGAGATAAAACGGAGAAGTTAACAAGAAATGAATTACTTATTCCAGAGTGAAATCAAGTGAAACACCATTCATATACGCCCTGAGGTACTCAGGACAAAGTCACCACATTACAAGGTTGATTAAGAAAAACTAGAGAATCATTGGAATGGACACACATTTAAATACATTGTTTCCAAAACCCCTGTTCATAGCATACAAAAGGGGTCGTAACTTTAAAGATCAGCTTGTCCATGCAGAAAGACCACCAAAGGAAAAACAGACAACACTACAAACAAGAAAAACAGGAACCTGTGCTTGCCTTAGTTGCGGACATTGTGACAACATATTGAAGGGTACACATGTACGACACCCCCACAATGGAATGAAGATCAAACTAAGAGACTATGCTACATGTGATACAAAATCAATAATATATGGACTCAGCTGTCCATGTGGAATATTCTGTATCGGTCAAACAAATTGAAAAGCCAAGGAACGTTGGCATGAACACAAAAGCAACATCAGAACAAATAACAGTAGATCACCAGTTGCACGCCACTTCAATGAGAAAAAGCATAATATTTCACAATTGAAAGTAATTATACTAGAAGTGGTGAAAAGATCACCGCGTGGGGGAAATCACACAAAAAAATTAAACCAAACAGAGTTATATTGGATTGAGAAACTTGACACCATGTCACCTAGGGGCATGAATGAAGAGTACAACCTGGGGGTGTTTTTGTGAATGAAAAGAATGAGATTATGAATGTAGAAGAAACGTCGCTACAAACAGCATCCTTGGGAGGGAGTTGTGGTCCATGAAGAAGGACATTGATAATGATGTACACCAGCGAATGAAGTAATATGATGAAGGACTTTTTGAAATTTTGTTGACCCACTGCATATATTAAAAGTAATCGCTAATGAAATGAATTGCATCAGACGGCATATATTGGAGGGAAATATGCATGATGTAATGACAACATTCCTGATACAACTTTCCACCAATATACGGGAAATTACAGAATGCGAGCACTTTTAGTAATCTTATAATTACGGTGAGTAACCCCTAGATTAATGCACTAGAGTAGGTGCGAATTTAGGGCATAGTGAACAACCCCATAGTGGTTCTTGTCACGGTCCATACCCCCAAACATCAGGTACAGACCACCCTGCCCAAACCGTTGGGTCCCATGGGGGCCTTGAAGGCCCCAAGGAATCTTGCAGGGGCTTCCTGGACTCGGTCCTGGTGCCGCTGGCACCAGGCTCGTACTGCCATCTCCAACATGGCACGTTTCAGACCCAGAGAGGCACGTGCGAACCAATTTGAGGCAGAGTGATGGGATTATTTGCCGTGGGACTATTTGCTTGGGTGTGGTTGCCGGAACTACTTTACCTGAGAACTACTTTCAGAAGACTATATAAGCCACAACCTTCATACAGAACACGCTTTGTGTTATTCTGCACTCCTGCAGTGTAACGCTCACCGTGTCTGCAGCTCCAGGCCAGCCATCAGCCATGCCCATCCAGTTGTCTCGAGTTACCTACAAAGAAGAGTCAGAAAGAAGAGCAGAACGAGATACTTACTAGTCTCTTCATCGCGGCCGCTCGGGAGTCCACGCTTCTTCAAAACTGAAAAGGAAAGAACATCAGATTAGTCTTCCAGACCACACGCTCTTCATCACAGTTCAGTGCCACACTAATACTTACCAGCGAAACATCGGAACGTGATCACTCGATCTCCGCTTCATCTTCCGATCGCCGCTCCGGGACTGCCGCATCTGTAAAACAGAAAGAAGACATCAGGTTAGCAGAGTTGTGGGAAGGCCTCGTTCTGACTTATAGTCCTGCACGAGGCAGCTCTCACCTGAAGGCAGCAATCCTCAAGGGCCCACAATTCTTCATCACACAGCCTTTGTTCGGTAGATTCCGCACCTGCAGAATATAAAAGCAGCAGGCTTGTTGTGCAGAAAAACAGTATCGGGTGGAAAGACTTTTGTATACCACTGGCGCAAATCTTACCTTGTGAAGCCAGCTACCAAGAACCTCCCTCCATTGTATGCACGGAGAGGAAATCTGTAAAGAAAGGTACAGAGTGAACTTTTGCAACTTGAACTCTTAGCTATCCATATCTTTGGAATAAGACTTACCATAGAGTCACAGTTGTCTGGAACTTTCAATAGGATCAGTGATGTAACTAAATCCTAGAACTACGACGCACCCCTGCGAACAGTGGCAGGACGGAGAGCCCGCTATTCGTAACACAAAGGTGAGATATAGCGGGGGGGTGCAAGAGGACGCCACGGGAGGCGGGAGTCGCCCTCATCCACATGGTTGGGTAACCTGTGATTCACCTTTCTAGGCAAGCTTGCTTTCGTATCGGAGGGGAGTATAAAACACCACTCACCACCAGATCATGTAGCTCCGTTCGGCGCCCCTGTGGAGATCAGGTGAGCGTAACTGTTCTAGCATTGAACCATGCAAATTGAATACATTATTTGAATAGAACATCACATTGTCCTTACAACGCTGGTAAGAACAATAATTAAGGATTCATGTAGGTAATACACTGAAGGAGCATTACAAAATTCATGTACGTTCAACAACACGACACGATACAACGTGTGACGTCATCATGCAATCACGCGATGACATCATGGCAATGACGTTTGTAAACAAAACAGCGGCCATTTTTTGCGGGTACTCGTAACGGGATACTGCAATACTGGCGTTCTGTGGGTACGGGGGGAAACTTTGAGATCCTTGCAATATCAGGTAAATGAACTATATAGAGCACAGACATCAGGAGACTATGTTTTACATAGATTACCTTAACCTCATGATAGAGGGGATTTAATAACAGAGTACTCTTCTCCTTAGAGTTACCTGTGGACAGAACAAGTACCCTACTTAACCAGTACACAAGTTGGAGCCTAAGGGGTACACGACATCTACCCAGATTACTAGAAATGAGAAGGGTAAAACAACAATTTTTTAACAACTATTAGAAGGACCATTGGTTATGTATTATGGAGAGACATTTGACACAATTAGAACAATATACTGTACATTTTTGTTACAGAATAGTTCCCAGGCATATGCATTAAAGGGATAACGCATGGACCCAAGAGGTTCCACCTATATCATCAAGAAACAGTACATCAAGTGGACAGCGGTGAGGGTCCAACCTGGATTGGAAGGCACCAGAAGTATTACACAGGTGATTTTTTAACACAATTGGACAATGAGATATATGTATTTAGATCCCAAACACCCAGAGGGGTGTACCTTTTTAACTGGAAAATCCTGGATATTAGTTGAGTAAACCTTATTCACTATTTTTGTTTTTGATCTACATAGGAAACATGTTGAATACATTGAGGAACAATCCATATTGAATAAAAACACTCAGGTAATTATGAGATTGCAACCAGAGTGACAGTAATGAATGTCATTAGTGCAGAAAAACTAAAACTTTAATTGTTCATTATAGATGGAACAACAGACTTACTGAAGTGAATAGACAACTCCTGAAGAAGGGGATTATGAAACTCCGAAACGCGTAGAGACACAAGTCAACGATTGGACATTTAATAAGAAATTGCTCTTAGGGGTCATTATTGAATGCTTTAATAGTATACGAATCAAGACTTGTTATTGTCTATTCATTTGTGGAAGTATCAACCAAGTGTTAAATTGCAAAGTTGTAAACTTGAAAGTTTGGTATATATATATATATATATATATATATATATATATATATATATATATATATAGGGAAAAACACACAGGCCCCTGAACGGTTGTAGCACTTCAAAAAACCGCTCAGGTAGGCATATGCAAAAAAAAATATTCCAGCACACAAGACTTTAGCTATTCTAAAATGTCACTTTATTTAGGCATAATACAGCACATTACAAAAACAGGGAGTAAGTAATACATCCCTGTGACAGACACAAGGTGCCACAAAGCACTCACCCCACGGGTGGATGTAAAGTCACGCGTTCCGCCTGAATGCTCAGGCTTCCTCAGACCTTCTAAAATCCAAATGCGGCTAACACATCATGGAATATAAAACCACTAGGCAATTCCAGAGCACCTCCGTGCGTTACGCATCACGTGCCTGTATGGGAGTCATGTGACTACTAATAGAATAGGAGAAGTAATCTCTCTAACACAATGACCTCCATATTGGAGTGGTCAAGCGTCTATATGGTCAATATATATAAAGGCGTAGATACCGAAGCATATCTTAATAGACATACTGGGACCATAGGTAGGCCACTACAATGCAAATCGCACGGAGGAGTTGCTCGGAACCGCTTCTAATTAAAACATTGTCAATATAATTGGATGTGTAACATCTACGCACAAGTGTGCTCATATATCCTTCAGATAACTAACAGTGGCTCAAAATGGCCACTACTAGACATCCGCCCCCCCAATAAGGTGAGTGCTCCTAAGCCAGGAGACTACGAACTGAGCATCAGAAAAATCCTGGATGTTAGGGTCAATGCCCTATTATGTTATGTATATGCAAAAAATTGTTATCATAGTGTTCCAAGCAAGTGCCTGTAATCTAAATGAAGACCAGCTGCAAGTTAATAAGACATGTACTCATATCTAACAAAGTGCAAGTGAACAATCAGCCTTTCCTATATCAGTATCTCAGTGCAAACAACAGCAATTCAATTTTGACTGCTATGAAATGGATATTATAGATGTTTCTATTTAGAAAAAACTGCTATACATAGATAAAGCATGTAAACATTTCTTATAAGGTGCGAGTTAGCAAACAACATTTCCTATGTCAGTACCCCAGTGCAAAACCATAACTGCTCAATATGGACACTTCTTACATGGTGCAAAATAGCAAACGATATTTCCTATATCAATACCTCAGTGCAAATCAATAGCAGCTCAAAATAGATACATAAAATGGCGAATATAGATGTTCCTATTCATATCCCTACCAACATGTGAATGACTATTCCTCCATATAGTTACAGTTGAATAAAGTGCAGTGCAATGAATAAAACCACTACTATTCATGATATAGAAACAACAAGTCCTCTGTTGAAATTTCATTGCTCATGCAAAGAGTATAGTAATGCTGTAAAACAAATGAGAATATAAAACGATATCAAATATCTTCTTGATGTTAGCCTGTTCATGATTGCAAAAACACATATAATTCAGCATCCATATTTAGTCCTTTAGGTTTCAAGGTGTCAAATTTACATATGAGTGTGGCTTCCAACTGCCTCAATTTCAATTCACGGTTACCCAGTCTTTTATTGGGAGGTACATGTGCCAACCCCGTGAAAGATAAAAATTGAACATCACCATTATGCTTTTCCTGAAAATGACTCGTCAAAGGGTATGTTAGATCACCATTTTTTATGGCTCTATAATGTTGAAAGATCCTCATCTTCAGGGGACCAATTGTAGAGCCTATATAGTGAAGACCACAGGCACAAGTGATGGCATATACGACATATTTGGTGATGCATGAAATTCTATGTTTGTATTTCCAACATTCACCATTGGCACTCCTAAAAGGAACCATCGATACATGTTTACACAATTTACAATGGGCACATTTGAAAAAACCAAAACTATTCCTTTGAATCATATGTGTATTAGGTACTGGCCTGGTTTTAACCATACTAGGAGATAACATAGTTTTGAGAGTAGGAGCCTTTCGATAAGTAACCTGAGGGAAGTCGTCCAACACCAACCTAAGATGAGGATCTGTGAGCAACACCTTCCAGTGTTTCTTCATAATCATTTTTATTTCTTTAGCATGATGATTGAACCCTGTGATAAGTCTAATTTTACTATCTTTAACTTTAGTTTTTCTATTCAACAGGGATTCTCTCGTGAGTGAGGCTGCTTTAGTGAAACTTCTAGAGATGGCGTTCTTGTCATAGCCTCGTCTAACAAATCTGTGACCAATATTTCTAGCTTCACTCATATAATCATTGTTGTTACTACAGGCTCTTTTAGCTCGCAAAAATTCTCCATAAGGGATGGAGTCAATTAGAACTTTCGGGTGATAACTCTTGGCGTGGAGAGTGGAATTAGAACTAGTGGGTTTTCTGTATAATTTAGACGTCAACTTCTCATTTACTACCTGGAATTCTACATCCAGAAATACCAGATTCTGTTGGCTGATGACTACCGTTAATTCTAAATTTAACGTATTAGTATTAAGTATCTTAACATATTCAGAAAGTTCCGATTCTGTCCCATCCCATAAGACTGGGTAACCGTGAATTGAAATTGAGGCAGTTGGAAGCCACACTCATATGTAAATTTGACACCTTGAAACCTAAAGGACTAAATATGGATGCTGAATTATATGTGTTTTTGCAATCATGAACAGGCTAACATCAAGAAGATATTTGATATTGTTTTATATTCTCATTTGTTTTACAGCATTACTATACTCTTTGCATGAGCAATGAAATTTCAACAGAGGACTTGTTGTTTCTATATCATGAATAGTAGTGGTTTTATTCATTGCACTGCACTTTATTCAACTGTAACTATATGGAGGAATAGTCATTCACATGTTGGTAGGGATATGAATAGGAACATCTATATTCGCCATTTTATGACGTATTATCTATTTTGAGCTGCTATTGATTTGCACTGAGGTATTGATATAGGAAATATCGTTTGCTATTTTGCACCATGTAAGAAGTGTCCATATTGAGCAGTTATGGTTTTGCACTGGGGTACTGACATAGGAAATGTTGTTTGCTAACTCGCACCTTATAAGAAATGTTTACATGCTTTATCTATGTATAGCAGTTTTTTCTAAATAGAAACATCTATAATATCCATTTCATAGCAGTCAAAATTGAATTGCTGTTGTTTGCACTGAGATACTGATATAGGAAAGGCTGATTGTTCACTTGCACTTTGTTAGATATGAGTACATGTCTTATTAACTTGCAGCTGGTCTTCATTTAGATTACAGGCACTTGCCTGGAACACTATGATAACAATTTTTTGCATATACATAACATAATAGGGCATTGACCCTAACATCCAGGATTTTTCTGATGCTCAGTTCGTAGTCTCCTGGCTTAGGAGCACTCACCTTATTGGGGGGGCGGATGTCTAGTAGTGGCCATTTTGAGCCACTGTTAGTTATCTGAAGGATATATGAGCACACTTGTGCGTAGATGTTACACATCCAATTATATTGACAATGTTTTAATTAGAAGCGGTTCCGAGCAACTCCTCCGTGCGATTTGCATTGTAGTGGCCTACCTATGGTCCCAGTATGTCTATTAAGATATGCTTCGGTATCTACGCCTTTATATATATTGACCATATAGACGCTTGACCACTCCAATATGGAGGTCATTGTGTTAGAGAGATTACTTCTCCTATTCTATTAGTAGTCACATGACTCCCATACAGGCACGTGATGCGTAACGCACGGAGGTGCTCTGGAATTGCCTAGTGGTTTTATATTCCATGATGTGTTAGCCGCATTTGGATTTTAGAAGGTCTGAGGAAGCCTGAGCATTCAGGCGGAACGCGTGACTTTACATCCACCCGTGGGGTGAGTGCTTTGTGGCACCTTGTGTCTGTCACAGGGATGTATTACTTACTCCCTGTTTTTGTAATGTGCTGTATTATGCCTAAATAAAGTGACATTTTAGAATAGCTAAAGTCTTGTGTGCTGGAATATTTTTTTTTGCATATGCCTACCTGAGCGGTTTTTTGAAGTGCTACAACCGTTCAGGGGCCTGTGTGTTTTTCCCTACATATACGGATTTGGCTAAATTCGTTTTTCTAGCACCAGCCACTGAATGAGGGAGAGCGCCATCTTTTAGCCAAATTGGTTTATCCATCTTTGGTTTACGGCTGCCACCTCCCTTGACTTTTTACATCAGTAAGGTGACTTTTGGAGAAGCCTTGTTTGGCACCCTATACTAGTCAAGGTGTGGCCCCCCGTCTCGAAATGAGGGTTATAGTGTTTTCCTCAATATGGTAAACACACGGAAGACTCGCAACTGATAAATAATTTTTTAACCAGGGGGAGACGTACCGAGCACCTCTTAGCCACGATCTAGTGGAGTGAGAGGAAGAATACGCTAGTCGATCTGTCTGGCAGTATTTAGCTTGGTTATTTAGCTATTTCTTGCATACAGCACTTTTCATTAGGTTAGCACGGGTTAGAGCCTTGCTTAACCCGTTGCTATGACAGACCAGGTCGAAGCCAGGAGGAGAGCTGCGGCCAGCATCCTGTTTAACCAAGAGACGAGAACAATAGAAGCAGAGGTGGACAGCAGCCTTCCAGCCAGTCTTACTGTGCAACAGAAATTAGACAAGCTTGAAAGAATAAAGAAAAAAGAAATATCGAAATCGTGGGAGGCAATGACTTTACAAACATATCTCAATGTGCAAAGAATCCCCAGAGGACTGAGAATCCTTACGATCCCTACGTTTGAGGATATGAATCCTGAATTAATTAAGGAATGGACTGATCACACCAACACTTGCTCTTTTAAAATGATAGAGAGCTTGGTGAAATACGCAAAAATAGATAGAATCACTCTTCTTAAAGATATTGAAGCAATGGAACAACAACTTTTTTCTTCAGAAGATGGTGATGAATGTAAGCGGAGAATGTCGCGCTTGGAAGAAAATTTGGAAAGATATGAGGGTGAAATCAGAACAAGGAAACAACATAAATTCAAACGAGATCGTATTGATTATGAACAAGGGAGGATCTATACCTTTGCCAAGAGATTTGATAACCCCATCAAAATCAGGCTGCAACAAATGGAAACCAATAATGTGCCAGTATCAGCTGCACTAAGTGAAGAACCAAGCAGCTCTGAATTAAGTTCATCGGAAACAGAAGGGATAAGTTCAAAAAAATTAAACTTTTTAGAGGAGTTCAAGCTAATGCATTTGGACAGCAAGTCGGAGAAAAGAGGACGTGGTCAATACAAAGGACTAGGAAGAGGGGCAGCGACACGAGGCGGCAGAGGAAGACGAGGCGGGGGATTCGATACAGACAATCAATCGCCGATGGCAACGAGATCTGGAACGAAACAGAAGGGGAAAACCAGAGGCAACAAGACCTCCAACTAAAAATCTTCAATATCTCTAGGAGAAGCCTAACATATCATGAAACCTCAGTTCTCTCCCTGGGTCTCTCTTTCAGTCCTTCGCATGCGTTTGACTATACCTCCACTAGGATAGATTTATACAAATTTACCCGCAAGTTGAAGTTGACTAAATTTCATGCAACTAAAATTGAGGCCAATCTAGGTTCTAAAAAGAAAGAGGCAACCAAAGAGGTTTCTATACTATCGGAAAAAGACTTGGCTAGCCTCTTATGTTTAACTGATATGGAAGAATCGGGTGAAACGATTATGGAGAACGACATTAGGTTAGAGAATTCAGTGTTTGAAACCGCATTTGGGATCCCCACTGATCTGAATTGTCCGACTAAATTTCGACCTCAGTCCACTTTTTGTCCCAATATTACTTGTGGACCTATAGATATCTTTGAAGAGCTGGTGATAAAAGATCTTAAGAAGTTATCCAGTAATCTCTCCCCGAAAAATCGGAACTTGAACTATATGCAATTCCAGGCTCTTCAAGCGTTAAAAGAAGACTTATCCATAGTCATACGACCTTCAGATAAAGGAGGAGGGATAGTCGTGATGGACAGTGTCAACTATGAGCTGGAAGCGAAGAGACAATTGAGTGATATCACGAACTATACACCTATAAATATGGATATACTATTGGAAACCAAACGAGAATATCTTGGCAAACTAAAAGAATGGAGTGATCTAGAGCTCATCAATCGAGATGAATACTTTTTTCTTAAAAATGCCCATCCAGTGACCCCTTTGATATATTTCAATCCCAAGATCCATAAAACACTAATAAATCCTCCAGGTCGCCCTATTGTTTCTTCTATTGGGAGTTTATTAGAGAATACATCTAAATATTTGGACTTTTTTCTTCAGCCGTTTGTATTGAGCTTGAGCTCCTACATACGAGACACAGCAGATCTGCTTGGCAAGGTAGAAAATATCTATTGGGAGCCCAACTATTTTCTTGTATCCATTGATGTAGTTTCCTTGTATACATCGATTCAATATGCAGCAGGCATGAAGGCTTGCCAATCATTTTTGGAAAGGAGATCTATCAGTTATCGACAGCATAATCAGATGTTATTAGATATGCTACTTTTTTGTCTGGAACATAACTATTTCCTTTATGAAGACCAGTTGTACCAACAAATAAGGGGAACGGCAATGGGGTCATGTATGGCCCCAACATACGCCAACCTTTATATGGGTTGGTGGGAGATACGCAAGGCGTGGGCAGAGGAATTGGAACATTGGACCAAACATGTCATTGTTTGGTACCGTTTTATAGACGATTTGTTTATCATATGGGATGGGACAGAATCGGAACTTTCTGAATATGTTAAGATACTTAATACTAATACGTTAAATTTAGAATTAACGGTAGTCATCAGCCAACAGAATCTGGTATTTCTGGATGTAGAATTCCAGGTAGTAAATGAGAAGTTGACGTCTAAATTATACAGAAAACCCACTAGTTCTAATTCCACTCTCCACGCCAAGAGTTATCACCCGAAAGTTCTAATTGACTCCATCCCTTATGGAGAATTTTTGCGAGCTAAAAGAGCCTGTAGTAACAACAATGATTATATGAGTGAAGCTAGAAATATTGGTCACAGATTTGTTAGACGAGGCTATGACAAGAACGCCATCTCTAGAAGTTTCACTAAAGCAGCCTCACTCACGAGAGAATCCCTGTTGAATAGAAAAACTAAAGTTAAAGATAGTAAAATTAGACTTATCACAGGGTTCAATCATCATGCTAAAGAAATAAAAATGATTATGAAGAAACACTGGAAGGTGTTGCTCACAGATCCTCATCTTAGGTTGGTGTTGGACGACTTCCCTCAGGTTACTTATCGAAAGGCTCCTACTCTCAAAACTATGTTATCTCCTAGTATGGTTAAAACCAGGCCAGTACCTAATACACATATGATTCAAAGGAATAGTTTTGGTTTTTTCAAATGTGCCCATTGTAAATTGTGTAAACATGTATCGATGGTTCCTTTTAGGAGTGCCAATGGTGAATGTTGGAAATACAAACATAGAATTTCATGCATCACCAAATATGTCGTATATGCCATCACTTGTGCCTGTGGTCTTCACTATATAGGCTCTACAATTGGTCCCCTGAAGATGAGGATCTTTCAACATTATAGAGCCATAAAAAATGGTGATCTAACATACCCTTTGACGAGTCATTTTCAGGAAAAGCATAATGGTGATGTTCAATTTTTATCTTTCACGGGGTTGGCACATGTACCTCCCAATAAAAGACTGGGTAACCGTGAATTGAAATTGAGGCAGTTGGAAGCCACACTCATATGTAAATTTGACACCTTGAAACCTAAAGGACTAAATATGGATGCTGAATTATATGTGTTTTTGCAATCATGAACAGGCTAACATCAAGAAGATATTTGATATCGTTTTATATTCTCATTTGTTTTACAGCATTACTATACTCTTTGCATGAGCAATGAAATTTCAACAGAGGACTTGTTGTTTCTATATCATGAATAGTAGTGGTTTTATTCATTGCACTGCACTTTATTCAACTGTAACTATATGGAGGAATAGTCATTCACATGTTGGTAGGGATATGAATAGGAACATCTATATTCGCCATTTTATGACGTATTATCTATTTTGAGCTGCTATTGATTTGCACTGAGGTATTGATATAGGAAATATCGTTTGCTATTTTGCACCATGTAAGAAGTGTCCATATTGAGCAGTTATGGTTTTGCACTGGGGTACTGACATAGGAAATGTTGTTTGCTAACTCGCACCTTATAAGAAATGTTTACATGCTTTATCTATGTATAGCAGTTTTTTCTAAATAGAAACATCTATAATATCCATTTCATAGCAGTCAAAATTGAATTGCTGTTGTTTGCACTGAGATACTGATATAGGAAAGGCTGATTGTTCACTTGCACTTTGTTAGATATGAGTACATGTCTTATTAACTTGCAGCTGGTCTTCATTTAGATTACAGGCACTTGCCTGGAACACTATGATAACAATTTTTTGCATATACATAACATAATAGGGCATTGACCCTAACATCCAGGATTTTTCTGATGCTCAGTTCGTAGTCTCCTGGCTTAGGAGCACTCACCTTATTGGGGGGGCGGATGTCTAGTAGTGGCCATTTTGAGCCACTGTTAGTTATCTGAAGGATATATGAGCACACTTGTGCGTAGATGTTACACATCCAATTATATTGACAATGTTTTAATTAGAAGCGGTTCCGAGCAACTCCTCCGTGCGATTTGCATTGTAGTGGCCTACCTATGGTCCCAGTATGTCTATTAAGATATGCTTCGGTATCTACGCCTTTATATATATTGACCATATAGACGCTTGACCACTCCAATATGGAGGTCATTGTGTTAGAGAGATTACTTCTCCTATTCTATTAGTAGTCACATGACTCCCATACAGGCACGTGATGCGTAACGCACGGAGGTGCTCTGGAATTGCCTAGTGGTTTTATATTCCATGATGTGTTAGCCGCATTTGGATTTTAGAAGGTCTGAGGAAGCCTGAGCATTCAGGCGGAACGCGTGACTTTACATCCACCCGTGGGGTGAGTGCTTTGTGGCACCTTGTGTCTGTCACAGGGATGTATTACTTACTCCCTGTTTTTGTAATGTGCTGTATTATGCCTAAATAAAGTGACATTTTAGAATAGCTAAAGTCTTGTGTGCTGGAATATTTTTTTTTGCATATGCCTACCTGAGCGGTTTTTTGAAGTGCTACAACCGTTCAGGGGCCTGTGTGTTTTTCCCTACATATACGGATTTGGCTAAATTCGTTTTTCTAGCACCAGCCACTGAATGAGGGAGAGCGCCATCTTTTAGCCAAATTGGTTTATCTATATATATATATATATATATATATATATATATATATATATATATATATATATATATATATATATATATATATTAAAATAAACAATCCTTTACAAGACAGTGGAGGTATGAAAAGTGTCATTTTTGAAATCTGAAATTGAATATACAAATATTGTTTACCGATTGTATTTACAATACCAATTTGGGTGTGCAGGGGACGGGAGAGATCCACAAGAGTGTGGTTATCTGTTGTTTTGATTTCTGTGATGGATGCAAATCATGGAATGATTACAGTACAAAGAGAAAATGAGTCAGTATCCTGCAATTCCTCATGGTTTCAGAAATGTTCCATCCACTCTATGAGAGAAGAGATGCGACCACAACCAACCCCAGGGCACAGCCACCACTAGGTTGGGGACACCAGAAGAGGGCTACAGACAAGAGCCACTGCCGAACACCCACAGATCCGTCCTGAGAAACTGAAGAGGGTCCAAACTCCCCTGATCGGAATGAGCACCAAACTCTAACCGGCAGAGAGGCCGTCACACCAAAAGCAGCCCGTGTCCCACGGGACGACAGTCCCAAGCCGGAAGAATCAACCTGAATACACACGACATCACTGCCACACAGGATAGTGAAATTATGTAACCCACCTAATAGTAAAGGTGAGCACAGTGAAGTAGTGATGCAATTATAATCTCAGTGGGTTGCGCTGAACATTTCTAGAGGTCGATCTTGAAAATGATTGCAATTATGTAGGTCACTTTACTTTGTATGTTGAAGTCTCACTTTATGCATCCAGGTTAGGAGGAAGATATTGTAAAAAAAATAAAAAGCCTAAAGTCTGTACATCTCGATAACATCTACCCTTGATAACATTCTCCATATTCTAAGGAATCTGAAACGGTATAGAGCTAAGCATTGAGTCTGTAAAAAGTGAGGGGAAGCTTTTGGACCGGCTTAGGTTTTCTTTTTCTTTTAAGGATGAATTAGGAAGCCCGGGCTAAAATTCTAAGACTTGAAAGAATATGTCCCTTTGAGCTTTACTACTTCTGCCACTTCGTATTTTATTGCTGTTATTTTGTACTTAAGGCAGGTGAATGACAAGATTCTATACATGGAATACATGTGGTTTTCACCCAGCACTGGAGTCACAGCCAATCAGCATCTTAGAATACTAGGCTGAATCCCCTGGCATAAGTCTGCATTTCAGGAAAGCTGGTTGCTGCTCCCCCATGTTCCAAGATCCAGTATCCCGCCATCACCTCATTCTCACTGTCCAGACTTGCGTGCCCCCTCACCACTTACCTGCAATTTCCAGGCCACTTCCAACTGCCAACACCCCCCTCCACTGCACAACGCAGCCTCGAAGTGGTCTGCTCTAATTTCTGATGAGTGGATGTGCCGCCATGCATTTTCATTCACTTCAACACTTTTAGTACCTGGCCTTCAGCCCTGGCCGAGGCCCAACCGTATGTAGCCGGCAGTTAACACCCAAGCCCCCCCAGAAAACAGGGCTAAATGACACAATCCCATGAAAATCCCATATTATAGTCCCGAACCTGGTTTCGATTACAGATAATAATAATACATTGGAACATTTGACAATATAGACATTGAATTGAAAAATGTGTGCAGATTAGTAACAGAAGAACATAAACCTCGTCCTCGTCCTCGTCCTCGTCATTATTCTTTCGGTCTTCATATTTACATTAAGTGCATTGTTCATACATGTTTTCCAGAATAATTGGGCATTGAATATCGGGAAAAAAGTAAATGTATTAAATTGTTTCACCACTTCTATGGATGTGTAGGATTGCCATCTGGCAAGGTTGTAGTTCCCCTGGCTTTTTAAAATTTGTATTAATAATACAATGTGCAGCTAATTCTAGCTCAAAATGGGTTGCTTGCTAACCAGACCCCCCAATCAGAAAATGACTTGCCAAAAGCATAGTGTACACCTGTGCCCTGCTGAATCAGTGTCTTGATCTGCAGTGCTTGGTCGCCTGTGGTACAGAGTACAGGGAACAGAGTACCCAAAACATGAAGTTGAGTCATGAATTCATGAAGCACTGGCATGGACAGAAGGCCACAATGACTAAGTACACACCAAGACAAAGGGTCTGGCTCTTGGAGCCAGTCAAGCCCAGCACCATTCTTGATAAGAGGGCTAGGCCATATGTGGTACTGGAGAAAATTAGCGAGGTTAACTAGCTCATTGACACCAAGGCCCTGAGGCTGATGCAACCGCTCTTCCATGTAAAACAGCTGAAGCCTCATTACAGCAGGGATGACTTAGTGATGGCTCGGGTCATTGACAATGAGACTCAGGAGGAGACAGATGCCTTACCAGACTTGTTACACTGACGGGTCTCTTGAGGGAGTCCAGATCTGTCCTGATATTAGTGAGTGCCAATTGCAAAACTGCCAGCAGCTGCTGGGTCAGGTTGCAGGTCTGTTCTGAATGACTCAAGGAAAGACCTACTTCTCATCTCGCCGCCTCACATCTATCTACCATTCTGCTGTCCATACCCTCTGTCTCCTTACTTCCCATGACTCCATCTCTGCTTCTCCCTCCTCCCTTGGCTGGCTTCCATTTCACTCCCAACTTAAAGTTCACTTTCTCTGCCTTGTCTTCAAATCTCTCCAGGGTCTTGCTCGCCCTTATCTCTCCTCCCTCCTCTCTTTCTACACCCCCTCCCGCTCCCTTTGTTCAGCTGACCACTTCCTTCTCACTGTACCTCCGACCCCTTGTGCCCCCTCCCGTTTCCGCTCCTTCCAGCTCCTAGCCCCCCTGCACTGGAACTCCCTACCTCTCTTAATCTGCTCTATTCCTACCTTCTCCTCATTCCGCACCTCCTTTAAATCTCTCCTTCTCCATTCCCTGCCTTGAAACCTCTTCCCCTTTTGCTCCCCCTCCTTCCTTTATCTTTTCCCATTGATTATCTCCCTCCCCTCCACTACCATCCCACTCTCACCCTTTCCCCTTCCCTCTTCCTTCTCCTCCTCACCCCTCCCTCTCCCTCACAGTCCTGCGGCACTACTCTCCCTATTCCCTTCTTACTGTTTTGTTGACTGATTCATAATTGTAATTTGCTTCTACCGTTATACTGCTTTATGTTTTATGTATCAAGTTGTGCAATTGTGCAGCGTTTTGGTGTAAGGCACTACATAAACAAATAAATACAAATACAAATACAAAATACAAATATCATTATTGAGAACAGTAGGCCAGCGAAGTTGAGATTGCGGGTTCTCTGACGAGGTCAAGAACGCTATCAGGGAGGGAGTCGCCAAGATGTTGGACATGGAGGTAATTGAGCCATCCCACATCCCCAGGGGTATTGGTCCCTAAAATGTCAAATAGCGAGAAAACCTAACTTTGTGTTTGTGTTGACTACAGAGGGCTGAAGACTGTCACCAAAACAGATGGACACCCTATACCTAGGGCAGATGAACTGATGGACAGATTAGGTACTACAAGTTCATGAATACCTACAACCTCACAGCAGGGTACTGGCAGGCTGGCCTAACTGATCAAGGGAAGGAGAGGTCAGCATTTTCCACTTCAGAAAGGCCCTATCAGTTCACTGTTATGGCCTTTCGGGTAAAGAATGCTCCTGCCACTGTTCAGAGGATGGTAAACCCAGGTACTGTCAGGACTGGAGGACTTCAGTGTTGCCTACTTAAAGGACAGTGTAGTATTCAGTCAAACTTGGGAAGACCATCTATCCCATCTCCAACTGCCGGATAGCGAAGGGAAGTTTGACTTATGTTGAGAAGGAAATGAGCCTTTCCCACCCTCGCGAGGTGCTTTACAGTGAGGTGAGTCCCATAAGCAGAAGTGCAATGTACCAGGGCGGAAGAGGGCGCTGTTAAGAAACAAGACACAAACACAATATTGTAGGAATTATAGATGCATAGACTTAGTGCACGCATATAAAGAGACGCCATTTTTACAGTTATGGTAGACACATTCAGTACTGTATGGCTGCACAGTAAATGTAGGCCCTGCAGAGAAACCTGAACAGGCCCAAACGCTGGTGGAAGATTAACCTGTGCTGCTAATTCCCATAGAAACTTCCCTTTGTTCCTCAACTGTTGCAATTACTTGTTATCCCAGAGAGGAATGTGCCCTGCAAGGCCATGAGACAGCACCAGGCTCCTCGTGGCACACATTCATCACAGCAAGGCCAACAGCAGACCTCCACCCAGTCCACCAGGAGTAATGGCACCCACCACTGACCCAGTCCAAGAACCCCTGAATTCCACAATAGTGGATGACCTCAGACCACCACCCATAAAACCAATGGTCATAAAAGATTTAAATGAACACAACCATTTCACCTTATTTCATAAATACACCCTTTGGACTACACTGTACAGCTAGTAATACATTATCGTTCAAACCTAGGGTGGATGCCTTGGGTACAGAGACTGTGTTATGAACCGAGCAAAGAATGTGTGGGTCAGCATTGCCGTGTTCCTCCCCCTGTGCAAGTTCCAATGTTTCCAAGGTGCATGTCATAATGATTTAGTAGTATTATCTTGCCATAGTAACTCTGTAATAGCAACATGTGAAGCGCCTGACCTTCAGTCCCTGGAGAGATGAGAGAGAAGACAGACAGGCCCATGTATATGGTCTCACCAACTAGCCACACAGATCTTTACTATATGATGATGATGCGTTGATGCCTTATAAGCTCATGTTTGTATCACTGGAGACAAGAATGTTCTCGAGCAGCAGAGTTCTTTGCTTGCACTCTTACTTTTTGTACAATTAAAATGTGCTATCCTTGCAAGAAATCTCTTGGCCATTTTTCCCTAGCGGATTGTATTTTTCCTGGTGTCAGTGTACAGGGCCATGCCTTCATTTGGTGACCCTGACGTGATACCAGGGCCCACAGGGCCCCCATACCTAACAAGTCCCAAAAACGCCTACTTCCCAGTGGCTGAGCAGGAGCCGTCTTTGCAGCATTCTGCCTTCTCTTTGGAACGGGTGGAACCCCAAGGAGAGGTTCGATGACTTAAAAGAAGTGTTTGCACAGTCCCAGTTCTCGCCACTCCAGACTACATGCAGGAATTTGACAGATTTTCACATTCAAACAGCACGCTTATGACTACAGTACTGACACAAAAGAGCAAAATGGCACACAAGCCGTTTGCCTACTACAGCGGTATATTAGATTCCATAATGCAGGGACAGCATGCGAGGAAACTCTTGCTGCAGCTGCCTTCGCTATCGAGAAAAGCTCCACAATCGTGATGACATGCTCAGTAACATTGCACGTGGAACACTCAGTGTTTGCGATATTAGAAAGATCAAAGTCCACCCTGACCACTCAGAGAGCATCAGCATACGAGACCATCATATCAAGCCCTAAAATCCATGTAGTGCGATGCAAAACAGTGAATCCCGCCACGTTCCTAATGGAATTGTGCACAGACAAAGATTTGGAACAACACGACTGCGCCACACATGAAGGTGAAGAGCATGACATGCCAAAGCCAAAGACAGTCCACTAGAAGAGGGTGAGGTGCTCTTTTTGATGGGTCAGCAACAATCCACCAGGACACAGGCCAAAGACATACTGGTGCGGAAGTGGTGCGCTTAGAAGCAGGGGAATCTGAAACATTAGCAATGAAAAGAATACCTACGCATTACTCAGCATAAGCAGCAAAACTTATAGCACTCATAGAAGCGCTTCGAGCATCTATGGGCTGCTATGTAACTATCTATTCAGACTCAGCATACCTCACTACAATGGTGCATGCTGGTCCTTCACCCTAAAAAAGAAGGGGCTTCTGACGGTCAGATGGTTCACTCGTACAACATGCAGCACTACTAAATGCCCTGATATCTGCCCTGATGGAGCCATCTTTAGTGCTGGTCGTCAAGTGCGCCGCCCACACCAATAACACTAACAACATTTTGTTGGGAAACGCAGCCACGGAAGTGGCGGCTAAAGTGGCAGCGTACCTCCCAGTGCCCACACCTGCTGAGTACATTGTCACTGCCCTTTTGGCATGACCAGAGAAGGACCCATACACAAGACTGCCAACAGCACAAATAATAGAGCTACAATGCACAGCACAGCGAGAAGAAAAGGACATTTGACTCAAGCGAGGGTGTATAAAATCATCCACTGATCTGATCTGGAGACAGCAATGCACTGACAAGGCAGTAATGGCCATCAAACTACTGCACACAGCATTAGAGAAACTGCACTACCCCTCTCACAGTTGAAAACAACACATTGCAGCAGACATTCAGGAAGACTGGTTCATACCAAACATCCAGGAACACCTCTCAACCATGGTCATAAAGTGCAGAACTTTCCAAGTGTTCAGGACTGGAATGACATTCTATATAGAAACGTTCCTTTGTTCCTCAACTGTTGCACTTACTTGTTATCCCAGAGAGGAATGTACCCTGCAGGGCCATGACACATCACCAGGCTCCTTGCAGCACACATCTATCACAGCCAGCCCAACAGCAGACTTCCAACCCCCACCCAGCACACCAAGAGTAATGAAACCCACCACTGACCCAGTCCAACAACCCCTGAAATCCGCGATAGTGGATGGCCTCAGACCACCACCCATAAACACAATGGTCATAAAAGCCAAAAGCCATCACAGAAACATGGCTGCATGAGGCATCCGGATCAGTCTTCTGTCAAGCCCTACCACCGGGATACATGCTATTCCGCCAATACAGAACCTCAAATAAGGGAGGTAGAGTCACGCTCCTTGTCAAGGACTCATTGGACTCCAGACAAATAAAATCCTCTACTGTTGAAACCTTTGATGGAATATCAATCAAGATATCCTCTTCACCAATTGACACAATAACCCTTCACATCATCTACCGCCCTCCAGGATCCCTTCTCGACTTCCAAAGTAATCTCCTACACCTTATAGGAGATAACATGAAAAACAAAACTAGAGCTTTACTTTTAGGAGATTTCAACTTGGGCTTCAATCACCCAAAAGATAAGAAAGCCAAATCCTTTGCCAAATCACTCCTAGAAATGGGCTTCATACAAAGAATAACTAGCCCGACTCACGCCAAAGGTTGTATACTAATTGATCTTTTCACAATTGACCTCAGGAGAATTGACCTAATTTAGAAGGTCAATTGGGACATGTATGCGGGGGGAAACCTCCCACAACCCCCCATCCAATCCAAACACCCCAGAATCCCCCACCCAATCCCCTTATATTATTTGTTCATCCAAAACCAACCCAATACATATATAAAATAAATAAAATAATGTAAAAGTCAATTGTGCAGAAGGTCCATTAGGACCACTATAATTAGGTAAATTCTGCAAAAAGTCAATTGTAAAAGGTCAATTTGGGTAATACCACGCCAAAGGGCATATACTAGACTGGATTGCTATGATATGATATGATATGGCATTTATAATGCGCTTATGCGCAAGTGTTTCAAGGCGCGACGAGGCAAGTGGGGGGAACAAAGGGAGGACAGACAACGATCCTACTGGGCCAGGTGTTATTCAGATTGCGCAAGTGCATGGGAAGGGGGGAAAAGGAAAAGTGCACGGGGGAAGGGAGGGGGGAAAGTGCAGTACATGGGAAAGTGGAATAAATAAGATACAATAAGACAAATAAAACAGCCAGCTAGTGGCAAGTGCAAGGAAGTGCAGACATAAGTGCTGGTAGGGGGACTGAAGGGATACAGAAAAACGGTCCCCAAGTGCAGGGGTTGCCAGGGAGGCAGTGCAGGTGGGCAATTGATGGGGCCTGGGCCAGAGATCAGAAAGGGTGGCCAGGTAACCAGTGCAAATTCAGTCAAGAATCCAGCAAGGGAGGGGAGGAAAGAAAGCAGAAGCAAAGAGGAAAGTTTTGAGGTGTTTCCGGAACCAGAGATGGTTCTCCTCGAGTTTCAGGGAGGCAGGAGGGCTATTCCAGAGAGAGGCCTTTGCCAAAGAGAGTGATCTGCCACCAACTCGTTGCTTGGAGAAGCGACTGACCCTGAGGGAGTTGGAGGCAGATGATCGAATAGCTTGAGAAGGAAGATATTTAGGAAGAGAGAGTTGAAGGTATTGCCGCCCTAGAAAGCCTTGTGTACAATACAGAGGATTTTGAACTTAATGCTCACAGCCACTGGGAGACAGTGCAGAGATTTCAGTCCTGGAGAGATACAATCCCTGGGCTTGAGGCCAAGGACAAGTCTTGCAGTCCTGTTCTGGATTAGTTGCAGAGGGCGGAGAGTGGAGGCAGGCAGATTTAGATAGAGGCTGTTACAGTAGTCCAGCTTGGAGAGGACCAGGGCTCTGGAGACAGTGAGCTTCTGGGGGAAGGAGAGGAAAGGAAGAATACCTCTAAGGAGGTGCAGCTGGTAGTGTGACTTCTTAGAGATGTCAGAGATGTGAGGGGAGAAGAAGAGTGCAGAGTCGAAGATGACCCCAGGGGTTTTAGCCTTGCAAGTGGGAGGAGGGCCAAGAGAGGCTGGCCAGAAAGCTGCAGGGAAGGAGGGAGTGGTGTGCCGATGAGTAGAATCTCAGTCTTACTGGCATTAAGGCAGAGGTCGTTGGCGGCACACCATTCCTGGATGGCAGACAGACAGTCAGAGATGAGGGAAGGAGAGGAGGAGGAGGCCGAGGGTAGCCTGAAAATGAGCTGGGTATCATCTGCATAGTACTGAAAGTTGGGACAGAGAGCAATGATGCGGTGGGAAAGGATCACAACTGTGCACTTGACATCAGCTCCGACACTCCACCACCTTGGGCAGATCATCATCTCCTACATTTCAAGCTTCCAGCTAAAATCACAATCAAACCCAGCCCACCAGTTCCAGCAGCTAAGGCTAGATCTGCTCGGCTCCTCGCTAAGGAAAGGATCTTTCCCCACGTTGCTGTCTCAGCCCTAAAACCCCCTTTCTCCAATGAACCATCTGAGCTTGTAAATCTCTACAACTTCACTCTCAAAGCAGCAATAGATTCCATTGGCCCGTTGCAGAGAAAAAGTGCAACAACCATTAAACACAATTCCTTGTTCACCCAAGAGCTACTTGATTTAAGAACTCTTAATCACACTGCACTCTCTGAATGGCAGTCCAGCCCCTCAGACTTTACAGTCGCTGCCTACAAAACTATTGCTAAGCAATTCAAAAAGTCTATCATGGTTGCTAAATTGTCTTCATACAACCTCTGAATTTCCAGTGCCAAGTCTGTGTCCAAAGAGCTCTTCACAATATTCAATGAATTTATCACACCCCCATCCAATACACAGCAAACCGTGAAAGATGAAGGGTGGTGCCACAACATTCAACAGGCCATGCTAAACAAAATAAACATGCTCCAGAATAAAATCAATGCCCAATTCAGAGCCCTACCCAAAGCCCCTGTGCTCCCAGTGTTCCCAGTGCCAGTCGACATCTCGGCTTTTGCGTTCAGAGATTTAACCGAGACCGAAGTCCTATTGATCATGAAAAAGATCAAGCCATTGCTTTGCAAGGGGGACATATGTCGAGCCAATCTTATTAAACATGGCACAAGTGTGCTACTCCCATTCCTCACAGCGTTCATCAACACCTCACTTTCATCTGGGATCGTCCCTCCCTCCCTCATGGAATCCTGGGTTTGACCATTACTAAAGAAACCATCCCTTGACCCTGACTCTCCCAATAACTACAGGCCAATTACGACAGTGCCTTTCTTGCTAAAAATACTAAATAAAGTTGCATACCAACAAATACAGAACTATCTAGAAATAAATAACATCTTGGGAAAAAGACAATTTGGCTTCCGTCCATGCCACGGAACGGAGTCAGCTTTGCTTGATCTCAAAAACCAGCTACTGGAAACTATGGACAAAGGCAAACCCGCCATGCTCCTCCTCTTGGACCTGTCTGCCGCCTCTGACAACTCACAGAGACAGCACACTTCTCCAAGGAAGCCACTGCCTGGATTACATCTTTTTCTGGAAGGAAGAGCGATGAGAGTCTTCTCAGATCAGGCCAGTGCTACCCCATCTCCCATCCATTTTGGAGTCCCAAGAGGCTCATGTACGTCCCATACCCTCTACAATATCTTTACCCTACCCCTGTTCAATGACCTAAATGATCATGACATAGCATTTACAAACTATGCCGACGACACCCAAATCATTCTCCCCATCTCTGGCTCATATGAGCAAGATTCAAACACCCTTAAAGAAACCTATGCCCTCATCCAGGCCTGATGGCTTCCAACGGTTTATGTCTCAATTGGGACAAAACCGAAATCTTACTGGTAAGTCCCAAAAAAATCCTGAACAAGCTAGACAATCGATACACCACTTTCAGCATTGAGGATACCGTAATCACTGTCTCTGCTGCAGTAAAAACACTAAGTGTATATCTGGAGTCCACCCTCTCCATGAAGCGACAAGTCAATGCAATCTCATCATCAGCGGCGCTCACCACCAAAATCATTAATGCTGTAAAACCGTACCTCTCAGCTACAAACTGCCTTAACATAGCCAGAGCCACCATCGGAGCCAAGCTGGACTATTCAATGTCCTGCTTCTAGGCACATCAAATAAAAACCTCCTTAAACTGCAAATCACAGAGAATAATGCCCTCAGAGCAGCACTAAGCATACCTAGAAGGGAACATATCTCCCAGGCCAGACGGGACGCTCACTGGCTCCTAGTGAAAGAGCACATAATTTTCAAAACCCTCGCCATCACACACAAATGCCTTGCCCTCACAGCACCACCGTACTTGGCAGAAAGAATTCAACTTGCAAACGCAATCAGACCTAAACGGTCTCACTACTCACACCAACTCACAGTCCCTGCCTATAAACGTGCTAAAGCTAGAGGGTCAAGTTTAACTGTACTAGCACCAAAACACTGGAACGCACTGCCTCTCATGCTCTGAAATTAACCTTCCTTCACAATGTTCCGAAGAGCCCTGAAAACAGAGATCTTTAATTAGACTTACCTAGGTAATTCCAATGTAACCACAGAACTTACCTAGTCAACATTGTTATGAATCAGTGACTGTCTCCACTGAATCTCTTCTTACCATGTAATGCCTTTGCAATCTTGCCCACATCTTTATCCAAGTGAACCTGCTGTAACAGCACCATGATGCCCCAGGGCCGTTGTGCGCTTTATAAATTAAAATATATAAAGAAAAGATCTAAACGGATGCAACCATTTCACCTTATTCCATAAATACCCTCTTTGGACTACAGGGAAGAATAAAGTATAGTTCAAAACAATGCAGGAATGTGTGGGTCAGCATGATCATGTTCCTCCCCCTGTGCCAGTCCCCATGTTTCCCAGGTGCATGACATAATGATGTAGTAGCATTATCTTGCGATAGTAGCTCTGTAATAGCAACATGTGAAGTGCCTGACCTTCAGTCCCTGGAGAGATGAGTCCAGCCAACCCCACGTGAGAGAAGACAGATGGGTGAGATTGGAACCAATTGCAGCCTTGCATCCCCTATGGAGCAGGCCCATGTATAGGGTCTCATGAACCAGCCACGTGGATTTTTACTATATGGTGATGACGTGGTGATGCCTTATAAGCTCATGTTTGTATCACTGGAGACCAGAACGTTCTCGAGCAGCAGAGTTCATTGCTTGCACCCTTACTTTTTGTACAATTAAAACATATTATCCTTGCAAGAAAACTCTGTGCCATTTTTCCCTAGTGGGTTGTATTTTTTTTGGCGTGAGCGCACAGGGGCATGCCTTCACTTACTTAGGACTGAATGTGAAGTGAGGTAAGAAACAGCCTCTCCAGGCCAAAGTACATGCAGTAATCATTTGGAGCACCCCCACTACTCAGACTCAAATGAGAGCCTTCTTGGGCCTCAAAGGTTATTACAGGGCTTTTATCAAGGGGTGTCGGGCACTTGCCCTTCCTCTTAATGATGTAAAATCAAAAAAGTTGCTGAAAAAGGTGAACTGGACCCCTGTCTATCAAACATCCTTACAGTGCAGTGGTTGAAGGATGGCTTGTGCAAGGCCCCAGTTCTAAAGATCCCGGATTATGAGCAGTAATTCACCTTTCAGACACACACCTGTGAATTTGGAATTGGTGCAGAGCTAGCACAACAGATTTCTGAGGGGGCAGAAGAAACGTGTGCATACCTAAGTAGGCACTTGAACAAGCGAGAGCCTTGAAAAGGAGGCATTTGCAGTGGTTTGGATGGTACAAGAGCTTAAACCATACATTGATGAGTCTCGCTTCACTTTCCGAACAGACCACAGATCTCTAAGGACAGTAATGGCCGTGCAGGGAGAGAATCCCAAGTTATTTCATTGGGCCATATCCCTACAGGGTTTGGACATGGACATCCAACACAAGCCTGGGTAGCAGCACTACATTGCAGATTGCCTCAATAAGTATTTTTGCCAAGAGGATGAGTCTCAGCCGTTTTGGCTGCTGGCCGTGTGATGGTTTGCTATCCCGGGATAGCTCAGCAGTAATGTGTGCACCTTGGAAGGAAGACACGAAGCAACACAGGTTTGATCCCTGGGTCCGCGCTTAGAAACCTCTGGGTGTTTAAGCGTGTTATAAATACACAACTAAGAAAAAACAATTACGCAACTAAAAAACAAACAATTCATGTAACAGCGCGTCAATGCCTGCGGACTGTGTGAGCGCTTAAAAAAAAATGCACAAAAAAAAATCTGGCAGGATGGAGAAGGCCTGACCTTTTTAATTTGTACTAATAATAAAAGGATGGGGGATTCTAGTTTGGAAAGGATGACCTGCCTGTATTCAGTCAAACTTGGGAAGACCATCTATCCCATCTCCAACTGCCGGATAGCGAAGGGAAGTTTGACTTATGTTGAGAAGGAAATGAACCTTTCCCACCCTCGCGAGGTGCTTTACAGTGAGGTGAGTCCCATAAGCAGAAGTGCAATGTACCAGGGGGGAAGAGGGCTCTGTTAAGAAACAAGATACAAACACAATATTGTAGGAATTATAGATGCATAGACTTAGTGCAAGCATATAAAGAGATGCCATTTTTACAGTTATGGTAGACACATTCAGTACTGTATGGCTGCACAGTAAATGTAGGCCCTGCAGAGAAACCTGAACAGGCCCAAACGCTGGTGGAAGATTAACCTGTGCTGCTAATTCCCATAGAAACTTCCCTTTGTTCCTCAACTGTTGCAATTACTTGTTATCCCAGAGAGGAATGTGCCCTGCAAGGCCATGAGACAGCACCAGGCTCCTCGTGGCACACATTCGTCACAGCAAGGCCAACAGCAGACCTCCACCCAGTCCACCAGGAGTAATGGCACCCACCACTGACCAAGTCCAAGAACCCCTGAATTCCACAATAGTGGATGACCTCAGACCACCACCCATAAAACCAATGGTCATAAAAGATTTAAATGAACACAACCATTTCACCTTATTTCATAAATACACCCTTTGGACTACACTGTACAGCTAGTAATACATTATCGTTCAAACCTAGGGTGGATGCCTTGGGTACAGAGAGTGTGTTATGAACCGAGCAAAGAATGTGTGGGTCAGCATTGCCGTGTTCCTCCCCCTGTGCAAGTTCCAATGTTTCCAAGGTGCATGTAATAATGATGTAGTAGTATCATCTTGCCATAGTAACTCTGTAATAGCAACATGTGAAGCGCCTGACCTTCAGTCCCTGGAGAGATGAGAGAGAAGACAGACAGGCCCATGTATATGGTCTCACCAACTAGCCACACAGATCTTTACTATATGATGATGATGCGTTGATGCCTTATAAGCTCATGTTTGTATCACTGGAGACAAGAATGTTCTCGAGCAGCAGAGTTCTTTGCTTGCACTCTTACTTTTTGTACAATTAAAATGTGCTATCCTTGCAAGAAATCTCTTGGCCATTTTTCCCTAGCGGATTGTATTTTTCCTGGTGTCAGTGTACAGGGCCATGCCTTCATTTGGTGACCCTGATGTGATACCAGGGCCCACAGGGCCCCCATACCTAACAAGTCCCAAAAACGCCTACTTCCCAGTGGCCGAGCAGGAGCCATCTTTGCAGCATTCTGCCTGCTCTTTGGAACGGGTGGAACCCCAAGGAGAGGTTCGATGACTTAAAAGAAGTGTTTGCACAGTCCCAGTTCTCGCCACTCCAGACTACATGCAGGAATTTGACAGATTTTCACATTCAAACAGCACGCTTATGACTACAGTACTGACACAAAAGAGCAAAATGGCACACAAGCCGTTTGCCTACTACAGCGGTATATTAGATTCCGTAATGCAGGGACAGCATGCGAGGAAACTCTTGCTGCAGCTGCCTTCGCTATCGAGAAAAGCTCCACAATCGTGATGACATGCTCAGTAACATTGCACGTGGAGCACTCAGTGTTTGCGATATTAGAAAGATCAAAGTCCACCCTGACCACTCAGAGAGCATCAGCATACGAGACCATCATATCAAGCCCTAAAATCCATGTAGTGCGATGCAAAACAGTGAATCCCGCCACGTTCCTAATGGAATTGTGCACAGACAAAAATTTGGAACAACACGACTGCGCCACACATGAAGGTGAAGAGCATGACATGCCAACGCCAAAGACAGTCCACTAGAAGAGGGTGAGGTGCTCTTTTTGATGGGTCAGCAACAATCCACCAGGACACAGGCCAAAGACATACTGGTGCGGAAGTGGTGCGCTTAGAAGCAGGGGAATCTGAAATATTAGCAATGAAAAGAATACCTACGCATTACTCAGCATAAGCAGCAAAACTTATAGCACTCATAGAAGCGCTTCGAGCATCTATGGGCTGCTATGTAATTATCTATTCAGACTCAGCATACCTCACTACAATGGTGCATGCTGGTCCTTCGCCCTAAAAAAGAAGGGGCTTCTGACGGTCAGATGGTCACTCGTACAACATGCAGCACTACTAAATTCCCTGATATCTGCCCTGATGGAGCCATCTTTAGTGCTGGTCGTCAAGTGCGCCGCCCACACCAATAACACTAACAACATTTCGTTGGGAAACGCAGCCACGGAAGTGGCGGCTAAAGTGGCAGCGTACCTCCCAGTGCCCACACCTGCTGAGTACATTGTCACTGCCCTTTTGGCATGACCAGAGAAGGACCCATACACAAGACTGCCAACAGCACAAATAATAGAGCTCCAATGCACAGCACAGCAAGAAGAAAAGGACATTTGACTCAAGCGAGGGTGTATAAAATCATCCACTGATCTCTTATGGAGACAGCAATGCACCGACAAGGCAGTAATGGCCATCAAACTACTGCACACAGCATTAGAGAAACTGCACTACCCCTCTCACAGTTGAAAACAACACATTGCAGCAGACATTCAGGAAGACTGGTTCATACCAAACATCCAGGAACACCTCTCAACCATGGTCATAAAGTGCAGAACTTGCCAAGTGTTCAGGACTGGAATGACATTCTATATAGAAACTTTCCTTTGTTCCTCAACTGTTGCACTTACTTGTTATCCCAGAGAGGAATGTACCCTGCAGGGCCATGACACATCACCAGGCTCCTCGCAGCACACATTTATCACAGCCAGCCCAACAGCAGACTTCCAACCCCCACCCAGCACACCAAGAGCAATGAAACCCACCACTGACCCAGTCCAACAACCCCTGAAATCCGTGATAGTGGATGGCCTCAGACCACCACCCATAAACACAATGGTCATAAAAGCCAAAAGCCATCACAGAAACATGGCTGCATGAGGCATCCGGACCAGTCATCTGTCAAGCCCTACCACCGGGATACAAGCTATTCCGCCAATACAGAACCTCAAATAAGGGAGGTAGAGTCACGCTCCTTGTCAAGGACTCATTGGACTCCAGACAAATAAAATCCTCTACTGTTGAAACCTTTGATGGAATATCAATCAAGATATCCTCTTCACCAATTGACACAATAACCCTTCACATCATCTACCACCCTCCAGGATCCCTCCTCGACTTCCAAAGTAATCTCCGACACCTTATAGGAGATAACATGAAAAACAAAACTAGAGCTTTACTTTTAGGAGATTTCAACTTGGGTTTCAATCACCCAAAAGATAAGAAAGCCAAATCCTTTGCCAAATCACTCCTAGAAATGGGCTTCATACAAAGAATCACTAGCCCGACTCACGCCAAAGGTTGTATACTAATTGATCTTTTCACAATTGACCTCAGGAGAATTGACCTAATATAGAAGGTCAATTAGGACATGTATGCGGGGGGAAACCTCCCACAACCCCCCATCCAATCCAAACACCCCAGAATCCCCCACCCAATCCCCTTATATTATTTGTTCATCCAAAACCAACCCAATACATATATAAAATAACTAAAATAATGTAAAGGTCAATTGTGCAGAAGGTCCATTAGGACCACTATAATTAGGTAAATTGTGCAAAAAGTCAATTGTAAAAGGTCAATTTGGGTAACACCACGCCAAAGGGCCTATACTAGACTGGATTGCTATGATATGATATGATATGGCATTTATAACGCGCTTATGCGCAAGTGTTTCAAGGCGCGACGAGGCAAGTGGGGGGAACAAAGGGGGGACAGACAACGATCCTACTGGGCCAGGTGTTATTCAGATTGCGCAAGTGCATGGGAAGGGGGGAAAAGGAAAAGTGCACGGGGGAAGGGAGAGGGGAAAGTGCAGTACATGGGAAAGTGGAATAAATAAGATACAATAAGACAAATAAAACAGCCAGCTAGTGGCAAGTGCAAGGAAGTGCAGACATAAGTGCTGGTAGGGGGACTGAAGGGATACAGAAAAACGGTCCCCAAGTGCAGGGGTTGCCAGGGAGGCAGTGCAGGTGGGCAATTGATGGGGCCTGGGCCAGAGATCAGAAAGGGTGGCCAGGTAACCAGTGCAAATTCAGTCAGGAATCCAGCAAGGGAGGGGAGGAAAGAAAGCAGAAGCAAAGAGGAAGGTTTTGAGGTGTTTCCGGAACCAGAGATGGTTCTCCTCGAGTTTCAGGGAGGCAGGAGGGCTATTCCAGAGAGAGGCCCCTGCCAAAGAGAGTGATCTGCCACCAACTCGTTGCTTGGAGAAGCGACTGACCCTGAGGGAGTTGGAGGCAGATGAGCGAATAGCTTGAGAAGGAAGATATTTAGGAAGAGAGAGTTGAAGGTATTGCGGCCCCAGACCCCAGAAAGCCTTGTGTACAATACAGAGGATTTTGAACTTAATGCTCACAGCCACTGGGAGACAGTGCAGAGATTTCAGTCCTGGAGAGATACGATCCCTGGGCTTGAGGCCAAGGACAAGTCTTGCAGTCCTGTTCTGGATTAGTTGCAGAGGGCGGAGAGTGGAGGCAGGCAGATTTAGATAGAGGCTGTTACAGTAGTCCAGCTTGGAGAGGACCAGGGCTCTGGAGACAGTGAGCTTCTGGGGGAAGGAGAGGAAAGGAAGAATACCTCTAAGGAGGTGCAGCTGGTAGTGTGACTTCTTAGAGATGTCAGAGATGTGAGGGGAGAAGGAGAGTGCAGAGTCGAAGATGACCCCAGGGTTTTTACCCTTGCAAGTGGGAGTGGGAGGAGGGCCAAGAGAGGCCGGCCAGAAAGCTGCAGGGAAGGAGGGAGTGGTGTGCCAATGAGTAGAATCTCAGTCTTACTGGCATTAAGGCAGAGGTCGTTGGCGGCACACCATTCCTGGATGGCAGACAGACAGTCAGAGATGAGGGAAGGAGAGGAGGGGGAGGCCGAGGGTAGCCTGAAAATGAGCTGGGTATCATCTGCATAGTACTGAAAGTTGGGACAGAGAGCAGTGATGCGGTGGGAAAGGATCACAACTGTGCACTTGACATCAGCTCCGACACTCCACCACCTTGGGCAGATCATCATCTCCTACATTTCAAGCTTCCAGCTAAAATCACAACCAAACCCAGCCCACCAGTTCCAGCAGCTAAGGCTAGATCTGCTCGGCTCCTCGCTAAGGAAAGGATCTTTCCCTACGTTGCTGTCTCAGCCCTAAAACCCCCTTTCTCCAATGACCCATCTGAGCTTGTAAATCTCTACAACTTCACTCTCAAAGCAGCTATAGATTCCATTGCCCCGAGAAAAAGTGCAACGACCATTAAACACAATTCCTTGTTCACCCAAGAGCTACTTGATCTAAGAACTCTTAATCACACTGCACTCTCTGAATGGCAGTCCAGCCCCTCAGACTTTACAGTCGCTGCCTACAAAACTATTGCTAAGCAATTCAAAAAGTCTATCATGGTTGCTAAATTGTCTTCATACAACCTCCGAATTTCCAGTGCCAAGTCTGTGTCCAAAGAGCTCTTCACAATATTCAATGAATTTATCACACCCCCATCCAATACACAGCAAACCGTGAAAGATGAAGGGTGGTGCCACAACATTCAACAGGCCATGCTAAACAAAATAAACATGCTCCAGAATAAAATCAACGCTCAATTCAGAGCCCTACCCAAAGCCCCTGTGCTCCCAGTGTTCCCAGTGCCAGTCGACATCTCAGCAAAAAAAGAGCCAAAGCCTTTTGCGTTCAGAGATGTAACCGAGACCGAAGTCCTTTTGATTCTGAAAAAGATCAAGCCATTGCTTTGCAAGGGGGACATATGCCGAGACAATCTTATTAAACATGGCACAAGTGCGCTAGTCCCATTCCTCACAGCGTTCATCAACACCTCACTTTCATCTGGGATCGTCCCTCCCTCCCTCATGGAATCCTTGGTTTGACCATTACTAAAGAAACCATCCCTTGACCCTGACTCTCCCAATAACTACAGGCCAATTACGACAGTGCCTTTCTTGCTAAAAATACTAAATAAAGTTGCATACCAACAAATACAGAACTATCTAGAAATAAATAACATCTTGGGAAAAAGACAATTTGGCTTCCGTCCATGCCACGGAACGGAGTCAGCTTTGCTTGATCTCAAAAACCAGCTACTGGAAACTATGGACAAAGGCAAACCTGCCATGCTCCTCCTCTTGGACCTGTCTGCCGCCTTTGATCTGGTGGACCACAAGATCCTGTGCAGACAACTCACAGAGACAGCACACTTCTCCAAGGAAGCCACTGCCTGGATTACATCTTTTTCTGGAAGGAAGAGCGATGAGAGTCTTCTCAGATCAGGCCAGTGCTACCCCATCTCCCATCCATTTTGGAGTCCCAAAAGGCTCATGTACGCCCCATACCCTCTACAATATCTTTACCCTACCCCTGTTCAATGACCTAAATGATCATGACATAGCATTTACGAACTATGCCGACGACACCCAAATCATTCTCCCCATCTCTGGCTCATATGAGCAAGATTCAAACACCCTTAAAGAAACCTATGCCCTCATCCAGGCCTGATGGCTTCCAACGGTTTATGTCTCAATTGGGACAAAACCGAAATCTTACTGGTAGGTCCCAACAAAATCCTGAACAAGCTAGACAATCGATACACCACTTTCAGCATTGAGGATACCGTAATCACTGTCTCTGCTGCAGTAAAAACACTAAGTGTATATCTGGAGTCCACCCTCTCTATGAAGCGACAAGTCAATGCAATCTCATCATCAGCGGCGCTCACCACCAAAATCATTAATGCTGTAAAACCGTACCTCTCAGCTACAAACTGCCTTAACATAGCCAGAGCCACCATCGGAGCCAAGCTGGACTATTCAATGTCCTGCTTCTAGGCACATCAAATAAAAACCTCCTTAAACTGCAAATCACAGAGAATAATGCCCTCAGAGCAGCACTAAGCATACCTAGAAGGGAACATATCTCCCAGGCCAGACGGGACGCTCACTGGCTCCTAGTGAAAGAGCACATAATTTTCAAAACCCTCGCCATCACACACAAATGCCTTGCCCTCACAGCACCACCGTACTTGGCAGAAAGAATTCAACTTGCAAACGCAATCAGACCTAAACGGTCTCACTACTCACACCAACTCACAGTCCCTGCCTATAAACGTGCTAAAGCTAGAGGGTCAAGTTTAACTGTACTAGCACCAAAACACTGGAACGCACTGCCTCTCATGCTCTGAAATTAACCTTCCTTCACAATGTTCCGAAGAGCCCTGAAAACAGAGATCTTTAATTAGACTTACCTAGGTAATTCCAATGTAACCACAGAACTTACCTAGTCAACATTGTTATGAATCAGTGACTGTCTCCACTGAATCTCTTCTTACCATGTAATGCCTTTGCAATCTTGCCCACATCTTTATCCAAGTGAACCTGCTGTAACAGCACCATGATGTCCCAGGGCCGTTGTGCGCTTTATAAATTAAAATATATAAAGAAAAGATCTAAACGGATGCAACCATTTCACCTTATTCCATAAATACCCTCTTTGGACTACAGGGAAGAATAAATTATAGTTCAAAACAATGCAGGAATGCGTGGGTCAGCATGATCATGTTCCTCCCCCTGTGCCAGTCCCCATGTTTCCCAGGTGCATGACATAATGATGTAGTAGCATTATCTTGCGATAGTAGCTCTGTAATAGCAACATGTGAAGTGCCTGACCTTCAGTCCCTGGAGAGATGAGTCCAGCCGACCCCACGTGAGAGAAGACAGATGGGTGAGATTGGAACCAATTGCAGCCTTGCATCCCCTATGGAGCAGGCCCATGTATAGGGTCTCATGAACCAGCCACGTGGATTTTTACTATATGGTGATGACGTGGTGATGCCTTATAAGCTCATGTTTGTATCACTGGAGACCAGAACGTTCTCGAGCAGCAGAGTTCATTGCTTGCACCCTTACTTTTTGTACAATTAAAACATATTATCCTTGCAAGAAAACTCTGTTCCATTTTTCCCTAGTGGGTTGTATTTTTTTTGGCGTGAGCGCACAGGGGCGTGCCTTCACTTACTTAGGACTGAATGTGAAGTGAGGTAAGAAACAGCCTCTCCAGGACAAAGTACATGCAGTAATCATTTGGAGCATCCCCACTGCTCAGACTCAAATGAGAGCCTTCTTGGGCCTCAAAGGTTACTACAGGGCTTTTATCAAGGGGTGTCGGGCACTTGCCCTTCCTCTTAATGATGTAAAATCAAAAAAGTTGCTGAAAAAGGTGAACTGGACCCCTGTCTATCAAACATCCTTACAGTGCAGTGGTTGAAGGATGGCTTGTGCAAGGCCCCAGTTCTAAAGATCCCGGATTATGAGCAGTAATTCACCTTTCAGACACACACCTGTGAATTTGGAATTGGTGCAGAGCTAGCACAACAGATTTCTGAGGGGGCAGAAGAAACGTGGGCATACCTAAGTAGGCACTTGAACAAGCGAGAGCCTTGAAAAGGAGGCATTTGCAGTGGTTTGGATGGTACAAAAGCCTAAACCATACATTGATGAGTCTCGCTTCACTGTCCGAACAGACCACAGACCTCTAAGGACAGTAATGGCCATGCAGGGAGAGAATCCCAAGTTATTTCATTGGGCCATATCCCTACAGGGTTTGGACATGGACATCCAACACAAGCCTGGGTAGCAGCACTACATTGCAGATTGCCTCAATAAGTATTTTTGCCAAGTGGATGAGTCTCAGCCGTTTTTGGCTGCTGGCCGTGTGATGGTTTGCTATCCCAGGATAGCTCAGCAGTAATGTGTGCACCTTGGAAGGAAGACGACACGAAGCAACACAGGTTTGATCCCTCGGTCCGCGCTTAGAAACCTCTGGGTGTTTAAGCGTGTTATAAATACACAACTAAGAAAAAACAATTACGCAACTAAAAAACAAACAATTCATGTAACAGCGCGTCAATGCCTGCGGACTGTGTGAGCGCTTAAAAAAAAATGCACCAAAAAAATCTGGCAGGATGGAGAAGGCCTGACCTTTTTAATTTGTACTAATAATAAAAGGATGGGGGATTCTAGTTTGGAAAGGATGACCTGCCTTTCAGTAAACTCCACTCCAAAAGCATAATTTACAGGTATGCCACCCTGAACTGAATCAGCATCCTGATCAGCAGATCTTTCTCTCAAGTGGCACGAAGCAGGTTCAAAGGATACGGATACCCTCTTGACAGCTGCAGTGACCAGTTGCTTCAGCGCAGGGGCTGCATTTAAGAAATGCACCTCTGTTCTCAAATCACATCACTATGATTACTATCTTTGTGGCAGTTGTAAACTTTAAATATAAACCATAACTGAGTTAAAGGTATGGTGGCTAGTATCTCTCATAATTAATAAAGCCACATAAAATTGGTATCAAAATGATATCAGCCCTGTGCCCCCAGCCAGCCAAAACAGGCTATGTGTATTCTCCCTAGAAAGGCTGTCTTGCTGCAGCCAGCAGGACCGGAGCCAGATAGAGCTACCCCTCTTTTAATTCTTTGTAAGGCCAGCTGGTGCTTATCTGCAGCAATGCAACCCCACAGCAGGAGCTGCTCTGGGAACCAGGTACCAAAGGGCATGCCGTACACAAAAGGCCATAGCTGCCGTGGTCAAGGAAAGGGGGTGGAGTTAGTATAGACAGAGAGAGCTCTGCAAATTTGGAGGAGGGTTCCACCATTGTGTTTCTCTCTGTACCTCTTTCCTTCTTTTATCCTCCATTTTGCTTAGCTCCAAGCACTTAGGTTATGATGCAATCAGTCAAAACACACTTGTCTCAAAAACAGTGAATGGACCCATTCAAGCTCTGCTCCCTAACCATCCCAAGGGCACATTGGGGATGGCCTGCAGCTGGAGCAAAGCCTGCCTCTCTGACATCTACACCAGTACCCAGGACCTCGAGGATGGTGAATGACCCCAGCAAGTGTTTTCCAACCTTTCCGTGTTTGGGAGACCGAGAACAAGGACTTATTCTGACCCTGAGCCGCTGGATTGAGACTCACAGCATCTTCAGAGCCAAGAAAGCCATGTGCCCTATTTTTCACTGCCTCAGACCAATCAAATGGCTTTTAAATTGAGTTTGCTGTGTTCAACCCACAGGACCTCCTGGTGCTACTTTTGGCACACAACCAAATCCTTCTAACGAGCATGCTTGAAACGTCAAACTAGCTTGATGCTGCATCATACCTCACAGAGCAATTCACCTGCTTGGTTCAGATCAATTTCTCATTGCTGGACCTCCATTCTAATCGCTGGTGTGTCACTTGCCAACCCTCTGCAGTTACCAAAGGACTTAAACTAGCTACACCTTGAATCACCCCTGCTTTGAAGCATACACCTGAACATCATACCATGCTAATCGCCACCAGTTTGTACAAATGGATTCCTCCAGATCACAAACTCTACATCCAAATGCACCAATACGCAGAAGACAAGCAGCTCTACCTTAAGATATCCTCCATCGAAGACATCCACAGGCTCAAGGTCTGCCTCTCATTGATCCAGTCATCGATGTCCAGTACTTACGTGAAGCTCAATCACTCCAAGACTGAATTCTGTAGTAAGTGGCAGGGACATGGTAAGTACAAAAGGAATGCACTTTAATAGTTACAGGTCAAAGGTAGGAGTTAACAGGAGAGCAGGCTTCACCATACTTCCATTTCCCAGTTCCCATCCTGAAGTCCCTTGCCAACCACCAAACCCAGAACTTCCAGACCCCTTACATTCCTCATTACCTCACATATTATAGGGACAGCTCACATCACAACCATCAGAGCATGCAGGATACCACAAATTCCTACTGCTGACCAACAACACCAAACACCCGGACATCCAAACCTGGCTCTCTGCTATGGAACTTGAGGTCTTCACACCACAGCTGGCCACCTGCGCCCAGACTCTTGTGTTCGCCGTCGGCAGACTCCTCTCCTTCAAATAGCACATAGCAAGGAAGAAACAACTTTCTCTCCTGCGAAAAATCAAGCTCTTCATCTCAGAAAACAACTTCAGATCTGATTTCCAATCCTTCGTCCTCTTCCTCCTGGATGGTGGCAATGCCCTTTTGGAAGGCCTTCTGCCAACTACCCTGGCTCCCCTGACATGTGTCCTGTACACTGCAGCACGACTCATCAAAGGATTTGTGACGGACACACAATGTATCTCCTGCTCCCACACGCTCTCTGGACCATATGTCAGCACCCATCTACTACATGCCATTAGAATGCAGCAATCCCCACGATAAAATTTGGGCTAGCTGCTCACATAAAACATCTCCTGCTCTCACATTCTCTTCAGACTACCTATCAGCACCCTTCCACTACAGGCACTATTCTAATGACACATTGCACAACACCTCTGTCATTCAAATGTCACTGTCCCCCACGATATAATCAGTTCTAGCGGCACACATAATGTATCTCCTGCTCTGCCATACTTTCCAGACTACCTCTCAGCACCCATGCACCACACTATGTTAATCAAAATACATTTCCATTCCGTTTCACATCACCCCAACCCTCATCAAACTGCAATGGCTCCCGCTGTAAGCCTGTATCCTTTTCAAATCCTACTGTATCATCTACAAGACTGTCACCCTGAAGTCCCCAGGTTACCTTACTGGGAAACTCATAATCTCCAGAGGCGTACGATCCACCAAAAGTAAAGACATGTGAAGACTTGAACTTCACCGGTGCAGGATGGAAAAAAACAGAAGACAGGCTTTCTCTGTCTGTGCCCCAAGACTCTGGAGCCTCCTCCCCATCAACATCTGACTTACCCCTCGCTTCTACAGTTCATGAAGGAGCACACAACCCTACTCTTCAGATCTGGTTAGTAGTAGATCCGCTGCTGACTATTGCTCTCCTTCCTCTGTTGTTGTATCTCCACTCCATTGTTTCTATGCTCCCTAACCATATTTTTCCCCCTATGGTTGTAAAGTGATATGTTGCTTACCGAAGCTAAGTCTGTGCTCAATAAATACTGTAATAATAATAATAATAATAATAATAATAATAATAATAATAAAACATCAAGATCACAGCATTGAACCACCAATGGACCTGAACCCGAACCTCTGGAGTGTCGCTAACTGACCATAAACAGCAGTTACCAAATGTCACAAACTGGCTCAACTCCGAACCGATCCTAATCAGTGCTCGGACCTGCATTGCACGAACGCTGCCTTCAAACTGCTCTGAGCCACTGCATAGAAACCAACTCAATGGCAGCTTGCAGCTTGAACCAACATGACTCATTGCACCCGAAGTTGGTTCAATCCGTTCGCACAACAGTTCAAAACCTGGTTCAACACTGTTGAACCGCCAGGAACTGTGAGAAGGTACTAATGTCTAACTGTCCCCCTTGTTCAACTTTGGGCCATAGGGACTTGGTAGGTCACTTTGATTTTGACTGAAAGACATATCCTTTTGAATTCATTGTGGTTGCTTATTGCCTGTTCACTCCTGTTTCTCTACCCAGAGGGCTCCATCTTTCTATCTAATGAATGTTCTGTGTTCTTTCCTACAGGGGTGGATTATTTTATAGATATTTGGCCATAGGTGTGATTAATTAAAGTATATATTGTTTTAGAACCTCGAGTGGACATTCTTTTTATTTTGGACTGTTTTTACTTTGCTGTTAGGGTTGCTACTGGATCGCATTTAGGGTTGGGATCACTGGAGGTTTGTAGACAAGGCTGACTAAGTGGTTTCACTAATACTCATCCTTGTACTACTGCCATTTTCTCACAATAGATACTAGTTCTTGGCTTGCTTTTACATAGGTGAGACTGATCCTCTTCCAAAGCCAAACACCTGAACAACACGAGGTAAAGGCTGAACACAAATGGAGATGCCACAGAGGAAAAAGCAATCTACAGAAGAAGCTCTGTACAGACAGGAGGCGGGGGCAGCAATTGAGGCAGCCACGGGTAATGTCCTACCAGTCACAAGGAAAAGGAACAAAACCAGCAGCACCTATGTCTGAAGGCTGGAGAAGATGCAGCATCTAAGGCAGAACATCACAGTGCTCAAGAGGAAAGCAGGACAACTGCAGGAATCGGAAGGCTCAAGAGTGTGGTAGTCAAAGACACAGGGCAAGGAAGATTCAGGGAAACCTTCAAACCAGGGCTCTTTCACACTGTTCCCTTTATATACTGCTATACTGGCTAACCTGCTCTGAAAGTATTGGTTGCTAGATGTCATTGGTAAAACCTTTCGATAGAGGCCACCAATTTACAAAGGTAAAGATGATACACTGGTATCCACAGAAACAGATGAGTTGTATTTAACGCAACCCTCGCACTAGCTGCTTGCGGGAAATGCTTTGGACACATGGCTTCAGCTGCTTGCACAGAACCCCCCTGCAGGCTCGCAGCTCCAGCCCAGCCTCCTTCAGGAGCTCGTGAGGGACACCATGATTGTAGGACTCTGGCCACTTCCAACTACATTGCTGGAGTTCGGCTCCAGCTGCTGCATTGTAATTTTCTTTTTTTTTTTTTTTACAGACTATGATATATAGGAATGTGCCCACTAGCAATTTGGGAATGGGACTGCATTTCCCAGCTCTGCTAGAGCATACACGCTTATCATGGCATCAGTTGGCATCCAGAATGCTTAGAAACCTATATCATAGTGTGGTCTGGCTAATACCGCTTTCTTGCTCATAATTGAATTTCTAAATGCTTAGTTTCATGTACAATTACTGGAATAATGGCAATGATGGTTTTTTTTATTAGACTTCTTGGACCTTATGTGCTATCTCTAAGTCTCTGGAATTCTGCTTTTATTGCTATCAGGTGTTCCGCTACTCGTGTTCTCGGATGCCCTGTTTCTATTCTTTCCTTGTGTGGCTTTAATGAAAGCAAAACTGTTCATATCTAGAGTTAGATTAATTTGTTGATTGTACTGATGTGTTATTTGCAAATGGGCGCCTCACTCAAAGCATTTGCAGCACTATGGGTTGTGGGTTGGGATCTTTCAGCTGTGGAACTGTGGGGCAGGATCGGGCCAGTGGTCTCTCTGTATAGTTTGCCAGAGGTCCTTCTTTGCAGAGGTATGGGATGGTGAGTTATGCAGTTATACAGTGAGAAACTATATGACTATGCCCACACCATTTTTTTTCTTCATAGTACCATAATACCAGCTAGTCCCTGACTGTGGGGCCAAGAAAACAGCAGGGAAGAATGTCAGAACATGCTGATTCCATCTCTAAGTGGGAAGCCTCACCCATTCACCCCCCATTGAAGGGAAGCAGTTCATGTGACCAGAATAAGAAATGTCTCCATGGTCTGGGGTTTAGAGAATAGTGTTGAAAAGGGTATTTATTATCTTGTGACGAGTCTAGCTGTATTGTCACTGATTATCTAGAGGGAAACATCTCCTACGTGGCCAGGGAAAGGCAGAAGCGAACTGTTTCTAACCCTGGAGGTGGCTATCTGCGGGAGGACCATGTAGGGGAAGACAAACTCCAGAGGAACAGAAGAATAATAGACCAAAATATTCTTGCTGCCTCAATTCCCAATGGCACATATATGCCTCTTCAACAAACATGCATGGGTTATTGTGGTATAGGTGAAAACAGTCAAACACCTTATGTTCCCCCCTTTCTAACTGATACGAGGAAGAGGGATGGAGTAATGAAGATGACCAGAAGCGGTAAGCCAACAGTGTTGTGGTCTTTGAAAAGAGTTAAACTGTACCCGGATGTTAAAGTTGACACAGCTGTGAGAACACCAACACGAAGAGAGATGCAGAGGCTGGCACTGTCAGTGACTTGTTCTGATGCCGGTCAGAATGCTGAAGACCAGCAGACCACCAGAAGCAATGCTGAGGCTGACGAGAATGGCGTGCAGGAGAGACAAACTGAAGGAAGCTTACCGCTTAAGGGGCCGAAGAAGCAAGAGCCGTGTGCAACAGAGGATGGCACACTAAAAGATTACCGGCTCAATTGAAGCACATTGAGTCATCGAACCAGAGGATACAGAGAAGGGAAGACATGAGGAAAACCAAAGCCGCCCGGTAAGCCCAGAGAAAGCAAACGGGTTACCAGAGCGCATGTAGGTGAATGCTGTGTCATGTTAAGTGACACCATTGAAAAAGTTGATGTGGTTGAAAGCAATATTAGAAAAGGGTCAGTGACCCAATGTTTCAAAACAGGAATTGGTGTGAGTGCAAACAGTGCTGGAAAAGGGTTGAGGACACTGTATCTGAAAGACGAAGTGAATGTAGAAACAAACCATAATGAGAAAGGGTTGGTGACCCAATATTTAGAAAATATTGTTTTGTGGATGACAACGATGTGTGGTTGGGGCTCAAACCGTCAGGAGAAGTACATTTTGTGAAACAGTTTGCCATCCTGGCAGGAGAGTAAACCAGGAGTGGGAAGGGAAGTGAATCTGAAGTTGGAAAAATAATGATAGCTCTTTTTTGGAATCAGCGAGACAGGAATAATATTTCCTAACAGGAGAATACACCAGGCAGATAAAGAGGAGCAAAAAGTGGAAAAGGGTGGAGCAGTACCCAATAAAGCAAGTGAAAGATACAGAGTGTGAAGAACTGGAACAATTAAGAGGAATTGTGTGAAAGTTCAAGGGAAGGGTAATCACCCTTGACATTGTGAAGTGAAAACCTAGAGAATAACACAGGAACTGTGATAAGTGACTAGTTAAAACTACAAGAAGTAATAATAATAATAATAATTTTTTAAAAAAGAAGTAATTTAGGGGAATGGCGGTCCCTTTTCCTGGTAGAACTGTCTTTCTTTGCTAAACCTTAAACTTCATATTTTTGTAACTCTGAAAGAAGACTCTGAATTCATAGTCTACAGAAATCCCCATGTGCACATTATAATAAGTTTAGAGTGTAAGGGTCAGATTAGGGATTTTGGACACTGAATGGATGACACTCTTTGTTTAACATCCTGACGCAGAAATTCCTTAGTTTCTTTGGGGCAGGGATACCCCTCTGAGGTTAGGGATAGATAGGATGTTCCCCAACCCTCTTATTATTTTGGAGAAATAAAAGTCCATAGCAAGCAAAAAGATGCCACTGTGTCTGAGTCTTAGTTTTGATCCCTTACAATATGTAACACTTTTGTCTGTTTTCCAGCTAGTGTCTGTCTCTGGGGACAACTGAAAAGCCACGAAGAACACCAGAATAAGCTGATTCTATCCCTTTGTGGGAAGTGTCAACCACTTGCACCATATCACACGTCTTTGGAGGAGAGTGGGTCACAGGTCTGAGTCATTCTGTACATCATCCTCGTGCTAGAAAGACAATAAAGAAAACTGAGCTTTCAACACTACCTTATAGCATTCATTGCATGTTTCGCTGAGCCAAGCTCCAACATTATTAGCTCTCTAGAGAGAACTGGAGACGTTTCTATTTTCTTGTAATTTAGGTCCCTACCAACACACAGTTAAAGTTAGCTTCATGTATTCTGTTGTATTTCCTTTTGATGGTGTTGTACTTGTACTCCGTAGCTCTTCAGAGTTAGGTTGCCTATTATGAATTTGTAAAATAAATATGATAAATATAATAAGTAGGATGATCTTTTAGTAGATCTATTTATTTATTTATTTATTGTGCGCTACAACTTAAAACAAGCTTTCCACACATAAAAGAACATTTCAATTATAAAATGACATAGAGAAAATATATAGTTTAGGATTATAATACACATTTAAAATGGCTTAAAAATATTTCTTGAGTATTTAAAACACAGGACCAAAATAAATCTGTAGATAAAACATATTCATGATAAACAAATCTTCTAAAGATTTTAACATGATAAAGTACAAGGGCTTGACAAGAAAGACAGACATTCCAAAGACTCACCCTCAGAGGCACAAAAGTAACGTAAGAGCTCACTTCTCATAGTATTGTTTCTAGAGCCGAGAACTTCACGTGTTTGAAAAATGTTAAATTTCAATCTCAGCCAATCACTCTTAAAGTGGCGAGATGGATGTTTTTGTAAATACATTGAAATAGTGTTGTATGATTTAACTTCCAGTTCTGAGAAATACAATAGGGGGTAAAGTAGAGCGAATCTCTATTAGCAATCCAATCGCCCTCTAGAAGTTTGTTTTTACCTTCTGGCGTTGAGTCAACAGTTCATCACGGGATGAATAATTGTACAACAGAATATCACGTTTGGCACACCAAGCCCGTAGTACCTAAAACTGTCCTGGGGGGGTTCTAGCACCAGAATAAAGAGTTGCAACAATTTCCAGTTTATACGTGCAGAGGAAGCAGGCCAAGTGCGTGCCTGGTAATCCCAAGGGGCACACACTGAGCTAAAGCAAGTGTTTTTCTCCATTTAATTGCTTCAATCTTAGACCAGTCAGGTGAAAGAACCATACACTCTGCTCCATACGTAATTCTGGGCACTATTTGTGTTGATAATACTGCAACACAGGAATAATGGAAACATTGCCAAAGCGTTTATCCAAAGACAAAGCTGTGCAGCTGCCACATTCACAGTAGCTGGAATGTAGACATCCTCATGTTGTATATAAGGTAACACCCACATATTTAAAATGATCAACAACTTCAGGCTTAATGCCATTAAGAAGCCATGACCATTTCAGACTGTTTTTAAAATGCGTAGGGGGTCTTAACCTTAACATTTCCGTTTTGGCAACATTCACATTAAGATCTAAAGAGAATAAACGTGCTCGGAGCTGTTAAAGATCTTTGGAGGCCTAAAGGCATCTGATCACATCTATCATCAGCATAAGGCAAATGCGTAAAGCACACCTCCCCTAAACGAGGAGGGTATGACTGTACCTGATTAAGACCCAGACTTACTTCACTAATATAGGCATTAACCAAAAGGGGCTAGAACACACCCCTGGCGCAAGCCACGGTGTGTGTGAATCCATTTAGAAGAGCCACCTTGCTTATCCAGTCTAACTCTTACTCGATGAAGCGCAATCAAGATACGCAAAAGTGCTGGGGGACAACCCAGGGTATGAATCTTTTGCCATCATGTATTTCTGTGAAGATAATCAAAAGTCTGAGATATGTCCAGAAAGGCTACATAATAATTGTTCTTAAGAAGAGTGGATTGATCAGCCAATAGTCGGAGTAATGGACAGTTTAAAGATGTTCCCTCTCCTCTTTTAAATCCTATTTGCTAAGTATCCAGAACCCACGAGTAGATGCCATAATTGTAGTTCTTTAAGAATCTTAGTAGAAAAGAATGTACAGGACGCATTTCAGAAAATACATGTATATAAATAAAGATGTGTCTTCTAACCTAGTTTTCTGTATTTGCCTGTACTGCGGCTATAGGAATGAAAAATCTGTAATGTTTTGGATAATTTTTTGGGGAACCTTGAAGAAGTTACATCCGTATGTTTCATTGTTTTGCAGAATGTTTAGGAGATTCACTTTCCCTTCATAAATATTGGAAATTGATTTTTAAAATGCAGTGGCATTCCCTCTCCATCATGTAACATTACAAACTTTGTAACATACATATTAACATGTCTTACGTTTTTCAGTCGGGGCATGCATCATATTGTGCATTAATGCTGTGATAGTAATCATCATTTGTTGGTGTGGACCGTGTGTTATGAACCTGTAAGATATATGTTTTTTGGGGGTTTTAGCAGTATGTTTAGGAGAATCTTGGTGACTCCTCACAAATACTGTAGATCACATGATATTTAGTTTGTGTGGGCTCTGAATGAGTGCTCTGGAAATGGCATGTCGATTCACGTATAGTAAATAACGAGTCTTGGGATGTTATGATTTAAAAAAAATCTTTTTTGAACCTGAGACATATATTTTTATTGTAAGGAGTAAATTATTGGTTATTCCGTTTAAGTCAATGAACAACACTAAAGGCCTCATTCCAAGGTTAGCGGTGAGGGAAAAAAGTGGCAGTAATTCTGTTACCGGGCCCTGGCATCGGGAACCTTTGGCAATACCTGGCTCATTGGTATCAACTGTCGTGCACATGCATGCATTTCCGTGACCCGCAGAACAACAGACCATGCCAATAAATGACAATTACCAACCATGTACACATTTGCAGGGGGCAGTGCCTACCCGCTATCAAGATTCCTGCTCAAGCAATTCAGGAATCCTGCCACACCAGTCGAGGTAAGGTACAATGCAGCCCATATAGCGACTAAGGGAATAATGGAGCACACTTCCGGGTGCTCAAGTCATATTTCCGCTCCCTTGACCACTCTGGTGGGGTATTGCTATATACCCCGCCAGCAGCATGTAAAATCATTTTGGCAGCATGTGTTATGCAGAATGTTGCCACACGGCGTGGCATGCCAGTCGATATACAGGAGGGTCATCACCCTTAGCCACAGGCATCAGCCTTACCCTTGGTTGGCCAAAAGGCACAGGGAGAGGCTGCACACAATCAGCCTGTGCAAACCCACTTCACATGAACACCTGCCTCTGTGGAGCACACACAGTGAAGCCTCATAGCTGGTGCCATTCAATGATGACTTGGGGACAATCCTACATGCCCAAAACAACATCCTGAGAATGTTTGTCTGGGAGAGGCAAACTCTGCATTGCTATAGCCATAAACTGCAACAAACACTGACACAATCCTAGCAAGTGTAAACAGCATTGTCCATACTACAGCCACTGAAGCACACAACACAAGCAACAAAATCCCGGACCACTTGCACATGCCACCACCAACAATAGTACATGCAGACCCCCAACAACACACATGAAACCACAAGTGGAAAGGCACAGCACACCCTTTGCGTGACTCACAACAATGTACTGCATGAGTGGCCACCCCATTCCCTCAAAAGTATGCCCACAACACACGTCCACATACAAATAGTCATACATAATGAGAAAATCACAGGTTAACTACAGGAAATATGCACATCTCACCTCACACCTTTCCCCCTGTGATCCTGCTGCAGCTTTACCATGGAATGTATCCTTCCTCCCCTCTATAGGCTTACAAACCAGCCTACTCTGCTGCCGTGTTGCGTGCAGGCATCCGACAGCACTGTTATACAGAATATCAGAAACCATCTTCTCTAGCAGAACGCCTCAGTATACAAAAACAACAAGTTCAGAGTGGGTAACACATCCATGCATCCAATGACACTGCAACATGTGCCCCCCTGAGTGCCATGCAACAAATGCAAGCAATAACTCTCCAGCCACCCACCACCATGTGCCGCTTCACCCATGCAGCCAGACCCACTCACTGCAGGTCAATGGAATTAAAACACCTCACACAGTGACACCTTCCCCACCCACAACACCTATACTGCCTACCCCTCTGAGCACCATGCAGTGAAGGAAAAGGTCCCACTTACCCCGTGTTCTGATTTGGGGTAATTGTAAACACTCAGATCTGGCTGGAGTCAGAATGACACTGAGAAGACTCCCAAATAGAGATTTCTGAGAGGTTGGAAGCACTGCCAATGTCATGATATGGCATGCCCTGATTAATGTGGCATCAGGACAATGCAGTAAACACTGTGAGGGGAGCCGATGATGGAAGGTTCAAGACGGCAGAAAGCAAACTTCTCATCAATTGCAGTGAAAACAAGATCTGACAGAAGGCAGCTGGGCAAACAAGCAGCAGTCATAGAGGAAGGCAGGGGGCAGGTGCAACTGGCCTAAAAGAGACAAGCAGACAAGAGAAAGGAATGAGAAACGAAGGTCAAGGAGACTGGCCCACAAAATGGAACAGGGAACAGGCAAGAGCAAGGGACGGCAGAGTTCAGAGGGACTGGACTGAACGGAGACCAATGAACGGGGAATTAAAGGGAGCATTTAGATGCAGTGAGCAGCCATCAACGGGTAGCAAAATATCTGATGGTGTACTGTGCACGGTACATGTCCCTATGGCAAACAAGCCACTATACCCCTCGATTCATGCGCAGTCTATCATCAGCCACAGCTCCATTCGCGCTCGCCGGCACTTTGGAACAGACGCTGCCAGCGGGACACTGCACGTTCCTCCGTGCAGGTAAGAACTGCCTTACAGTCAGGAGGTTCCAGTTCTTTGCCCACAATACCACTAGCTGGCTTCCATGAAACGGGCCATTTTTTACATTTTACTTCCAATTGTAGTGACTCGCTGGACTTTGGTCATGGATACTACACCCAGCTGTCAGAGCCTGCACACAGCAGCTCATTGAGAAGCAAATTGCCCGCATTTCACCGGCAACCTTGTCATTAAGGTAACTGCCACCACTGTGATCCCCCTGCTCACTGCACCAAGTTGACCCCTACTGTGTAAAATCAGCACTTTTGTTTACACAGTCACACATGTCTTTTCTCTCCAATGCCACACCATCAGCATTTTCATAAGATGATTCAAGACTCAGCTTCCCTACTGATTGTTCCTTCTAACAATCCCATCCAACCCAGAAGGCACCCACTCAGGGTGCTGCCATTGTTAAGGTCAGTGAAGGACCGGACTTGTGTTAACTAGCCATCTACTTTATTTGTTGTTTCTGTGTGCAGACCTTCTGTGACATTTAGTTCACTAACTGCACTTTGTATTACCACATTTTTAAACAAACCTTTTAATTTACCTCCCCCTTCACTTTCTATAGGGGAGACCACCCCTTGGCTCCAGAAGAAGGCTGTTAATCCCTTAGAGCCGAAACATCAGTGGACTCCAGCACCATCTGGTGCACCTGTTCTCCACCTTTTTGAACTTTGGACTTTGATTAGTTTTCCTCGCATCGACCTACCCTAAGGTCACGCTTTTAGCCTGGCTTTTGGTAGACCTACCCAAGGTCTCTCGCCCAGATAAACTACAATGCTTACGCTTTTCTGGATTGTTGAATTTGGACAAGATTGTTACATGCACATAGGATACTGACATGCATTAAGATATGTTTTATGGGTCTCCATTTGCTATGCGTTGCACTGCTTTACACTAAATTGTTTTCTTGCATTAAGTAATGCACATTGTGGACTTCTTCTTTATGCTGTCCATTTTTTGTTTTTGTCTTCCACCACTTGATTTGTACACTCCCACAGAGGGAATGAGCTACGTCATCCTCTGTGAAAAGAAGTGTGGTTGAATTTCTATAACTGAAAGAATGCTGTTTTTAGCAACTTTAAAATAATAAAAAAATAGACACAGCAATATAAAAAGCTCATCCATAGTACTTAAATCGAGTGTATGCTTATATATCGCACGTTGGTTCATTACATGGTAACAAGCAATATGTGCCAAGGATTTTTTTTTGACACAGTTAAATGAATTTGCATCTAAATAATTGCAATCAAGTAACTACTACAGACAGGACGCCCCCCGCCCCAGTGTGAACCTATGGCAAACAACAACACCAGGCCAATGGCATGTGCCTGGTGTCTAGGGTGAACATGGCATCCCACAAATGGCCTGCAAAGGTGTGCTGTGTGTGGATTTGTCTTGGGACAGCACCCCCACAAGGGGATGAAGTTCCAGGAGTGGACTGTAAGCGTGGGTAGACATGCCATGAAAGCTGAGCGAACAGGAAGATGCATGACAGGCAAGATACATGCAAAAACTGCAAGCAATCACTCGCCAGACTCCCATCACCATGTGTACATGCACCCATGCAGCTGGACCTGTTCACATCAGGATAACAATAAACTCCCCAGAGTAACAGCCTCCCTCACAGCAATCACCCTGCAACCAGTGCCCCCCTGATTGCAATGCAAACACAGGAAGCATAAACGCACCAGCCTACCATCACCATGTGTTCCCAAACATGTGCCCCCTGAGTGCCTCGAACATACTGGAACAAGGTACCCACCTGTCTCGCATCCACAGCATTCAATGTGAAACAACATTCTAAGCTTGCAAAGACATGAATTGCATTAAAGTAAAGAAACAGGACAGCCTTGAAAACTCCAGAAGTCCAAATAACAGAGCATGAGCAACTATCAATCTTACAACATCAAAACTCACTGTCAGAGCAGTCACTGGCATTGAAGCAAACAGATGTCAAGCACAGCACCACATGCACTCTGGAAACAGGTGTCAGTCAGCCCAGGGATATAGGGATATGGCACAAGTAGGGCCATGAGTCCCCTGCACCCTACTTCTTCCCTTCACTCTGGCCTTCCGCCGTGCGCTCACCCCTGCCCCTCCTCCGAAGCCAGGAATCTCTGAGTCATCTTCGACTACTCCCTTTCCTTCATCCCTCATATTCAGGACATTGTCAAGAAGTCCCACTTTCAGCTCTTTCTTTACAAAGGAACTCTACACTTTCTCTCCTTTCCCCAGAGACTCAGTGTTACCCGGGCGCTGGTTCTCTCCAAGCTAGGCTACTACAATAGCCTCCTTCTTAATCTACCTTCGTCCACTCTGTGACCCCTCGAGCTAACCCAGAATAGGGCAGCAATACTTATCCTTGGCCTCAAGCCCAGGGGCCGCATCTCTCCTGCCCTACAAAGCCTTCACTGGCTCCCGGTCTCAACACAGATTAAATTCATATCTCTCTGTATCGTCCACAAGGCTATCTGGGGCCGGGGACCACTCTATCTTCAACGCTTCCTGACCAAATACTCCCCTTCTAGTCTCTTGTGTTCCTCTGGCACCAACTCACGGTCGGTGAAGTGGTTTGCTAAACAGAGAGCTGGGGGTCAGTCACTTTCCTCGGTGGGCTCCCTTGTGGGGAATCGCCTCCCTCTCCCTCTGCGTCTTGAGCAAGACCTCCTTAAGTTCCAAAAAACAGCCTCAAGACCTTTCTCTTTACCTCTTCCTTCTCCTCCTCTCTTCCCTGCTAATCATACAGTAGTGTGACTGATGTGTAGGGCCCTTATGTATCCTCAGGGATCTGACTTAACATATCTCTCATCCCAGCGGTTGTCTATTTACTGCACTTAGTTAGGCTCACCCTCCCCTTGGGAGGTTGCACTTATGTTCTTCCCTTCACCCCGAGCACCTCTCCATGTGCACCACAGCACCTATCCCTTGCCCCCTCCCCTCTGCACCTGCACGTTCTGAACACTCACACAGCATAGTAGGTTTTCTCCCCTCCCTGTTATTCTCATTATTTGTTTGTACTATTAATACAATAATTGATCATTGTTTAATTCATTGTCTACCGTCCCCTGTCTGCACATTGTTGCTCTGTGGGCACTTTGAAACAGTTTTGCTAATTGTATAAGTGCCTAACAAATGACCGAAAAAACTAATTAATAAATACAAGGTCTGCACAACCACTGTCAGGTGTCACATGTGCATTTGGGTCACCCATGGATGCAGAGGAGTAACAGGACATCAAGTGAGGAGGTGGTGGTCCGGGGAGTGGAAGTACAAGTGTGTGAAGTACTGCGAAGGCTGACAGAGGGCAAGATGGAGACAGGACACAGAGTGATGAATGTTTAGCTGCGGAGGGGCTAGATAGAAACTGGGGAATTGTGGTGCAAGGAGGAGTCTGGCTAATGGGGAGATGAGGAGAGAGATGGTGGCCATTACAGTGTGTGAGGGCAGAGAGAATGGGGTGAAGAGAGGAAGACATTGACACAAAGAAAGGAAAGAAAAGAGGCATGCTCTGAGAGACAGGAAGCCAGATTGATGGAAACATAACACATGTTGGGGGCCAAGGGCAATAGGGGGTGAGGGTGAAGTGCAGGCTGGGAAACAAAGACCACCTGTGAAAGCGCAATCCTCAGTTCCTCATCATAAAAACAACATGCTCAAGCCACCATGGCATGTAAGCCAGAAAGAGACCCATGCCAACAAAATCTGCACAAATAAGTCCCTTCAACCACAACTCCAGATTCTGCACCAACCACAAACCCCATGTCGGACACCACAGTAAATGGACATTACAACAATCCCCAGCTGTTGTGTCATCCACAAAAAGACCACACACCCTCGACAAGACAGTCCCAGTAGGGGGGCACGGATTATAGTGTGCACTGGCAACACCTACAGGGAGAACAGATGAACAGAATCTGGGGGAGTGGATGATGTACCACGTGCATGTGCCCACAATCTACACACACTCTGCAGTCGCTAACAGTGCTGGATTTGAACAAGTAATGGAAAATAAAGTCAGGCAATACATCCATGAGGAGAGAATATACCAAAAACAACAATTAACAACAAGTGACTTGATTGGGAACACAGGTAAAGACTTTCCGGAGTACACATGTGCAAGCCAGGACAATCCTATATGCACCAAATGTACCAAACCTGTCCTGTGGATGCAAATGGCCAGATCTGTGTTACCAGAGGCAACACCATGAACGGGACCTGCCGCGGTTGTGCAGACCTGTGAATGGATGTGTGTATAAGATGTGGAATTCTAGCAGCAGAGGTCATTTGAGCGGATAAGGGTATGGAGTGGTCTCTGGCATAGGTCAAAGAATAGTGTGGACGGGGAGTACACCTACAGGGCCCCGTAGGACTCCTGGGGTAGAAGGAAGAGAAGAATAGCAGCAAGAAGACCTCATAACAGTCGGTGAGGCAAGTGGTGAACAACCAAAAAACAGAGTCCAGATGTAGAGAGAATTCAGGATGTGAATGAGGATGTTGCTGGAGAATGTGACAAATACGGCCAATGGCGCAAGTGTGATAAGTGCTGCACATTCCCATTATCTGGCTGTCCATTGTGGAAGTGCAACCTGAAAAATAATGCAAATGAATGGATGTGCAAGGGCACTTTCACACACATGCATGTGGACAAACACACATCTGCACTGACATTCACCATGATTAAATGATTACACCCGTAGAAAATCAAATGTGTAATAATGCATGCAAAGATCGTGGTGACCACTAATACAGACATTGCATGATTTTTTAATTTATTTTAATGTTTTTATTTTTTAACGAACACACAAAATAAACAAACCAGACAAAATACAGACAAGTTTAACAATGTCGATGTAGTAATACAGGCAGAACGTGGGCTTCTCCCAGGCGTGACAGCCTTTTACATAATTGCACTTCACATCTGTTCCCTCCATTACTTGTATCCCAACTCTTCCTAGAATTATGTCTCAATAGAGTCATCCGCTGCAGGGGCAAACCTGGTTCCTGTCAGAGCGTTCCAAGCTTCAATTCCCTCACTTCTTTCATACACGCCTCTCTGTAGCGCTCTGTGCCACACTGCGGTCTCTGACAGTGAACACCTCATTAAGTCTGCCCACCAGGGTTCAAGTCTGGGGCCTTTGGCTGATTTCCATGCCATGGCGATTCTGCGCTTTGCTAATATACAGATCAAGTTTTTCATTTTGGTGAGGTGGGCATTGTTTCTCCCACCCCTCAGGAACAGCACCAGCAGGCAATTCTCCGAGGGGCCACTGCGGCATGTGAATGCCTCCTCGTGCAACCTTCTCCAATATTTGCTACCCCAAATGTCCAGATTGCTGGACACTCCCAAAACATGTGTATTAACCCAGCTCCCACCTGCATGAATTTTGGGCAGGTATGGTCGCCTTCTCCCACTTTGAGGTTCAGCTTATGTGGGGTCAGGTATGTTATGCTCTGTGGATGATGCATAATTGGGTGAGTATAAAACTGGTGTTCCTGGACACTTTCTTCATGTACAGTAATGTTCTTTTCCACTCCTCATCCATCAGATCTTTGCCTATGCCTGCCTCCTTCTTTCTACGCACTTTCCGTTTCACCTCTCATAGACTGGTCAAAAACAAGTCGAATAGTCTGGAGACCATGTGCCCTCCCTCTGACACATCGAAAATGGTGTTTAGTTCTTTGCTGGTTCGTACTTCCCTTTGCAGGCCTGTCCATTGTTTCCCAATCCTTTTGACCATACCCAGAAGCAGCTGGAACTGGCCTTCATGGATACCATGTTTTCGAACAACGGTCTGGAAGGCTATTAATTTACCATCTTTCACTAGATCTCCGACCGTGGCTATCCCTCTGTCTTCCCAATGTCTTCTATACTGCGTTAGTACCCTCTTCTGCTCTCCTATGGTCCCTATTAGGGGGGTATATGTTGAACAAGGGTCCGGGCTGCCCAGGTGTTGCCAGGTTCTGCGCAATATGTCTTTGCCTAAGTGCAGCAGCTGGAAGGGTCTCACTAGTTTGGGGTCTTTTACCCATAGTATTTCTTTCAAATAACACTGCTTCAGCAGCAGCTGTAGAAGCAGGGTGTATAATGAGGTTTCATCTCCTAGCCATCTTGCCACATGTTGCAGTTGCCCCGCTAAGTAGTAATATTCGAAGTGGGATTCTTTCATCCCTCTGTCAGCATAGTCCCTTTGCAGAGTGCTAAGGGCGATTCTGTTCCTCCCTCCTTCCCACAGGAATTCTCTCATCTGCATGTCTAGGTTGCGGAAGAAGGCTACAGGTATATTGTAGAGGAGGCGGGGGAGTGCAGCCATATTCAGGACAGCCACTCTTCCTGCGACTCCGATGGGTAACTTCTTCCAGAATCTCATACAGTTGGCCACGTTATCCATGGTCCTGTGTGTGTTGTAGCTAAGTAGCAGAAGGTTTGTGTTTCCCACTGGAGGCCTAGTTGGGGCAGTTGCTGTTCATCAAGATCTGTTATTCCCGCTAGTGGGAACAAGCAGGACTTCTCCTGATTCACCTCAATTGCTGATAGCTTGGCAAACTCGTCTATGACATCCAGCAGGTGTGGTAAATTGTCTGTTGGATTATTTAGATATAGCAGCATGTCGTCCGCATACAGGGAGACCAAATGTACCATCCCGTCTAAAGCTTTCCCTGCTGCTTCGCTTTCCCTCCTAAGAAAAACAACCAGCGGCTCCAATGCTAGGATATACAGCATTGGCAACAGTGGGCAGCCCTGTCTAGTACCTTTCCACACCTCCCATGCTTCAGAGATCTGTCTGCCCATTTTCACTCGGGCCCTGGGCGCCGTATAAATCAGTTTCACCCATCGCCAAAAGGTTTTCCCCATTCCAAAGTTCATCAGAGCAGTCTGCAGCTATTCCCAGCTGACCGAGTCAAAGACCTTGACCGCTTCTAGCGATGCCACTGCGCACTCCACCGAAAGGTCATTAGTGCTGTTCATGATATGGTGTAACCTCTGTAGTTCCAGGTACTGTTTCAATCGGGATATATCCAGTTTGGTCTGTGTGCACTATACCACTTATTACCCTCTTCAGTCTGTTTGCTAAAACCGTCGTCCAGATTTTGCAGCCTTGATTTACCGTTGAGAGGGCCCTATATGATCCACAGTGTTGTGGTGCTTGTTTAAGGATTGGTATGATGGTTGCCTCACTCATGCTGCTGGGCAGTACTCCTAGTTCAAACGCCTCTGTGAAGACACTCAGCAGTTTGGGCACTAGAGTTTATACGTATGCCTGGTAAAACTCCATTGGGAGTTCATCTGGCCCCAGGATTTTGGAGGTCTAATCTCCTCATTTATTTCTTCTAGCATCAGCGGGGGGGTGTCTAACTCCACGTTTGGATCCTCCCTAAGTCTCAACAGGTCTATTAGGGCCAACACTTCTTCTATGTCTTCCTCCTTTCCCACCTCCTCTCCAGTGTTCAGGGACTTGTAGAACTCTGAGAACACCTCATTTATCTAAACCTGGGTCCTGACTAGGTTCCCCAATGTGTCAGTGATGGCATTTATCCCTGCTCTTGATTCCTTGCACTTACAGAACCAAACCAGCAGTCACCCTGGTTTGTCTCCATCAGCGTGCAGGTTTTGACTATTTTGCAAAGTGTAGGCGTCCCAGTTTTTCCCATTCTTCCATGCATTTTTTCTCAGTTCTTTCAATCGTCCTGGTGTTCCGGATACTCCCCCTCACGCACTCTCTGCGCTCGCTATCTCATTTTCGATATCTTCTAGTGCCTTAAGAGTTTCTGCTATAGGGCCACCCATTTTCCCCATCGCCTTAACCTGTATCACTAGTTTAAATGCGTCCCACATCGTGCTCAGTTTTGGAACACTTTCTGTGTTGATAGTGAAGTAATCCCCTATCTTGTCCCTAAAGTGATTGTTGAACAACTCCTCTTGTAGGGCTTACGCTCTCAGGCGGCAGGTAGGTATTCAGGGTTGAGGGCCGTGCACTGCCATATTGCTATTAGCGGGGCGTGGTCTGAGAGTATCCTGGCTTTATATTCTATGCTCTCAAAGTCTCCAAGTGTTTTGTCTCCTGTGAACATGTATTCTATGTGTGTATGTATTACATGGGGGGCCAAGAAATGCGAGTAGCCATGTTCTGCTCCATGCCTTTTTCTCCATATGTCTACCAGTCTTAGGTCTCACAGCAGGTCGCTGAGGGTTTTGGCCGGCGGCACTGTTTTCTTATACTTGGTGTCTGATCTGTCCAACTCAGGGTTAAGTGTACAATTGAAGTTTCCATCCCACACCCATGTTGCTCCACTATACGTGGATAGCCTCGAGTATAGCAATCTGAAGAACACTGTTGTGTTGTGGTTTGGGGCATAAGTGTTTACAAAGTAGACTTCTCTGTTCTCCCACCATCCATGCACAGCAATCATCTGTCCCTCATCATCTTTTTTGAATGCTAGCAGCTGAAAGGGCGCTATCCAGACCAGGACCCCTCTTGCATATGCAGAGAAAGGTGAGCTGTATAGTTTACCCCCCCATTTCCTGGCTAATGTAGCCTGTCTGTCTGCTGTCAGGTGTGTTTCTTGCAACATTGCCACTTGGATACCCTTCCTAGACAAGTAGGCACGCATTTGCAGTATTTTAATATAATTATTTAGGCCTCTTATGTTCCTGGTGAGTATATTCACACCACTATCTCCCATCGTGATGATTCATATTAGGGCTCTATGAGTCCCACAGCCCTGCCAAGCCTTTTTGCACCTTAATATGTGTTGGCTCCCCGCTTGTCTTTGCACTTCCCTAGTACAGCTTACTGTCATGTTTTGCTAATGTGCGTTTTTTGCCCAATGTCTCATGTTTGTGGTTACACTTGTCTGGTGACTTAACTGTCCCTCCCCAAGTAACTCTCTCCCCTTCCCCTCCACACCCCCCATGCTTCAACAACTACCCAGCAAAACGTTACCAAACCAAACGATAGCCCAGCAGTAGTGTTCCCACTCAAGCCCAGCTGCTTCTCTCCCTCCCGTCTCGGCTTCATCGGCGACGTGCAGCAGCTTGATGTCTTGAAAGTGACGTCTAAAGTTTTAGCTCGGGTATGTGGCATTGCCTGAGCTGTTGCCCAATGGGCGCCTGCTGTTGTTGCAGTGCCTCTGCTTTTCGTCTCCCGCATTGTTTCTCCCTATGATTGTTCACCTTCTCATTGATGGTCATATCGTGCGCATTGGTCCTCTGGGTCAGTTGCATGCTTCGTCCGGGATAGCCTTGCTATGGTGTCTCATCATGTCTGTGTGGAAGTTTAGGTATACCCTGTGCATCCATCCAGGCTTGTGCTTCTCTCGTGCTGTCAAAGAAGAGCAACCTCCCATTGTGAAATATCTTCAGCTTGGTATGGTATATTAACATGTAACGTAGGTTTGCTCTTTTCAGCCGCTCTTTGTTCGGGCCAAACAGTTCACTTCGCCTCTGGACCAGTGCAGTGTAGTCTGGGTATATTGCTAGCTTCGAGGATCCTCTCCAGATGGTTCCCTCCCTTCCTGGATAAAGCGAGGACCTTCTCTGTGTCCTTGTACTTCAGGATTTTGGCAATTATTGGTCTTGGAGGGGCACCTGGAGGGGGTCTCTTGGCCAGTGACCTATGTGCCCTTTTGACCGCAAATCCTTGGCTTAGCATGCCTGGGCATATTTCCTGCAGCAGAATGTTCTCCAAGTATTCTGTGGGGTCTCTTCCTTCTTCTCCTTCAGGGAGTCCAAGAATTCTTATATTATTTCTGCAGGTTCTCCCCTCTGTGTCCTCTGCGCAGTGCTCTAGGGCCTTAACCTTGTCTATCAAGACCTCCACCTGAGTTTGAGTGTTGGCTATGTTTGTCGTGTTGTCCTGTTCTGCTGTGCCTAAGCGATCCGCCAGCACCCTTATGTCTTGTCGCAGGAGGCCCACATCTACTATGATTGCATCAATTTTGTACTCCAATGCTGTTTTCAGCAGTGATATGGCTGCCAGTATTGGGCCTTCTTCTTGCATGTTCACCTACTTTGTAGAGGCTGTCCCTGCTTGCTCTCCTTGCTGTTTCAGACTGTTGTATTCCTTCTGTGCATAGGCCTCAATGACAGTCTGTCAGCCCTTCCCTTTCCGGCCTTTCTCTGCCATCTGGGGCAGCACGCACAACGGGCTGTCCTGATTGCCATAAGGCCACTGCGTCCTGCTTCAACCTGGAGAGTGCATTTCTCCTGTCTGCCTGATTTCCACTTTTGGGGTATCAGTCTCCCTGTGCGTGCACCAGCTGACCTGCCACCCTGCCCCAGACTGCTGCTGTTGTTGTGTGCCCACAGTGCCATCACTCTTTCAGACTCTGCTCTGTTCGCCTGTGTACTGCCAGTTCACTTGCTGTTTCTTCCGCTGCTCACACGACTTCACATGATTGACAGTGCTCATCCTTCCCTGCCGATAGCGCTGCCCTGATGTGATTCCCTCAACACCTCCACCAGAAACTGTACCTCCGCATTAGTGAATGGAGGGCCAATGCCTGGCCGAGGGCATGGGGACTATTGAGATGGAATGGTCCGGGTGGACCTCTCATAGAGTGCAGTCACTGGATGAATCAGGATCACTGCAACAACATGGGACATGGTATGTCAACAGCCATAGTAGCAAATCATGCATACTGTACATATGTTCAAAAAGACTATTAACCCAGGGGCAGGGGGAGTGTGCATGTCCATATCCACATGAGTGGACCATAAAAATAAACACCAAAATAAAAATAGCCTCCATGGGCCTATGGACACCTTGGCAGAGGTGGTTGAGGGTGTGGGTGCACTGGGACTGCCATCTTGTGGTGGATTCACAGGTGTTTATACAGGTGCTGTGGATCCAGTCCATACAGTGCCAAAGCCTCATCTTCATTGGCTATGGTCAACCGTGACACAGATGCAGACACCAGTGCCCCAAAGGTGGTGAGGTCACAATGTGCTTCATCCCGAATGGCCACAGAGTCTGTATGTGCGCTCACTCGTGAAGCCTCAAGTTGCTGGACAACGTCTGCCTCAAGGCATCCATTTCTTTGTCAAGCTGGGCACTTGTGGCCGAGAGTTCATTGTGCAGTGAAGCCCTCGAGCTCTCCATCTCACGGCAATTGGATTTACGAGATGCCAACATCTCCTGCTTCAGGGCCGCTCTATGTGCCTTAGCATCTGCATGCAGGGAGTCCTGCAGACAATTCAGGTGAGCCTGTCGGCCCTCAATGTTGGCCTCCACGTTCAGTCTGTGGGAGAGCCTTGATAATCGCTCTATTCTCTGCTGTTGCACATCCCAGGCTGCTGGTGTGGACATGTTCTCGGCCAAGCAATCCATGTTCTCTGCAACACACCTCAACATATCGCCATTTATTGATTTATTGTATTTATTTGCATTTTTAAAGCGCTCACATAGACTGGGGGCATCGAGGCGCTGTTACTTGAATATGTCTTAGTTGCGTATTTATGATGTGGTTAATACACAGAGAATTCTGAGCTCGGACCCTGGGATTGAACCTGTGTTGCTTCGCGTTGTCTTGTTTCCAAGGCGAGCATGTTGCCGCTGAGCTATCCTCCCGCCATGTCAGATGGTGGCACGTAACATTTGCTGCTCCCACACTGTCCCTCCAGCATGTGCACATCCATCACATAAGTGGGGTCACAGTGGTGTGATGCAAGGTACCAAGCCCATTTCGGCAGGCCCCTGTCATTAGCTGCAGGTCTGCAACCCTCCATTGGACACCAGCCCCAGAATCTGGCACCAACTCATGGAGGGAGGTCTTGCAGCCGTAACCACCACTGACTGACTGACCTTGTGAAGCCTGCTGCACCATCGCAGACTCAATGGCCCATCCAATCTCCCCATTGGGGCAGTCACCTTCTTCCTCAGTGAGTCATCCACTTCTGGTTCTGCATCCGAATCTGCAAAGACCGAAGAAGGAGGAGCATGACTGATAATCGCCTGTAGCACCTGTGGATTTTCATGGCAACAGCCTCGACTGGTGGACTTACGCACCACCTCCTCTTCTTCCTCCTTCTCCTCCTCTACATCCGCTGCTTAATCACTTGCACATGGACAGACAATGCCATTTTGAGTCATGTGTATCCTCAAATAAATGCACATGTGCATTAAAGTGCATACAGACTGAATATGGCCATAGATCAGACAAACAGACATATGCTGCAGATGTATGTCTCCTGTGGACATATGGCCCCCCTGTGTCTTCTTCTAATGCACATAGACGTACACATGTGACCTACTTATGACTGATGGCCATAGAACAGGCATTTGAGTACACAACTCAGGGAGAAGTATTGCACATGGTTCACTGCAAGGCTGAAGGTCAGCACATGGCATCAGTTAGCCAGCTAAATCCACATATACTACCAAGAACAAAATATGACAGACAGCATGTGATTACAAATATGTACTTGATAACCATGTCGTGTTGATATCCACATGAAGACTGTTCACACATTTCACTACATTGCCACACATGCCGCATGCCTGAGAAAGGCAAACTGTGATGCCAAAGTGCTCCAATGGATGCATTGGGACACGGCCTACACGCATTCCCTCGCCATCAACATACTCTCCATCCTCCCAGCATGGCAACCACTGTCAGATGTCTCAGAAATGTGACTCTGCACCTTATTTTGGACAGCAGGGTCCATTGTGCAGACCGGAGTCCATGTACAGTCAATGCTGTGATATCTGTGCAGCAATGATGAGTGAGCCGGCAAAACCACAACCCTCGTAGTAAAGTCCTCCCTGTCCTGGGCATAAATGTGAATAGACATATGACTGTTAACAATTGATGTGTCACGTCAATGATGACACCAGGTCTACCAGCTCCCTGTGTGTGATTGTACGTGGGGGCAAGTCCCCTGCTGCATGCCCAGCAGAATTCATGCATATGCAGTGTCCAGTCACGTTGTGTGTGATGACAGCGCCCTTCACTTGACATTGTCATGTGAAGTGTCATGCAATGACTGTCCATGAGTGAGTGACTGGCAGTCATTGAGTCTCGCATTGAATGGCACTGTCATGTTACACGCGCTGTCATGTCACACAATGAGCATTGACACTTCACATTGTGTGCATTGGCTGGGCACCTTATGTTCCCTGACACAGTGTGACTGCACAACTGAGTAGCCCCTTGACTCGGCTCTGTGTAATTTAAACATACAACAGTGAACTTTGACATATGCAGCTACTACGGCGTGCCATACTGTACCCACACTGAATCACATGAATCAATCACACAATTCACCACAAACTCAACACTCCACTGTCACAAACCCACATACAACACTGCTACAAGATTGTATGCACTGTCTGCAAGCTAGCACTTACTAGAGACGATAATGCCAGCACTGTCAGTCAAAGCATGGTCGTGGTCTGTTGTGCACGTATCACCCATGAGGCAAGCGTAATGGTGAGTTGGCATTGTCACTGTAAAGGTGGACCGAATACGACATGTCAAGAGCAGCTTTTGTCATTCATACTCCCAAAGCTCATTCATGGACTGGGAATCAAATATAGGTGCAACATTCTTTCCCTACATTCTTGCATCCTGTAGGTGATTTTGTTGGGACATCAGTCCCTGTCTTTGAGCAGCATCCTACAAAGATGTGTCAGTATTGTTTACCGGGCATGCTCAGACTGAGAACCAGCACTTCATCTACAAATCTCATGACACATGGAGAAACAGAGGCCTCATGCCACATCTGAGTGGGCCATGTTTCTGCCATGACATTCCACATCAAACAGAATCCCCATATCGGCACGAGTATCTATGTCGCAAGGACACAGACAGGGCAATGTTTGTGTGATTGTCTTCAACAGTGATGCGAGCAGCAAGGCATGTGCCAGTCATGCATCGACTGATAACCACATACAGGCCTTACATGTCAATCTGGTGAAACCCATCTGGACTGCATCATCATATTTGCTATTTGAAAATGCACATACATGACATGCAATGCAGACAGGCACAACCATTGGCATTAATCAACTCCAAAATCGTTCACAAAGGCTATAGACATATCAATGGGAGAGTCTCAGACTGACCACCTTGGAATGATGGTCCGCCATCTACTTATTTCTCCTATGAATTGTCTAGTGTGGGCCCTTGCAATTTACAAGTTAAGCTGGCCTGCTACACAAGGGCAGTGGTCTGTGTGCACTCATAACCCAGCAGGCTGGTCACACCCAGGGTCGGATTGGTCCCTCGGCCTTTCGGCCCGTGGCCGGGCCGAAATCGTCCCTGGGGTGTTGGGGCCGGTTTCTGGCCATGCCTGGGCCGCTTTGGAAGAAAAAAAATAGAATTGTTTTTTTTTTCAATGTTTTTTTTTTTTCTTTCAAAAAGCCTTTCATCCTTCTTAGGTCGATAAATGAGTACCAACACAGGTTAAGTGATATTGTATGCATATTTGTTTTTGAAAAAAGAGCTTAAGTGATATACAATAACATATTATCATTTGGCCTTGGACATTTGCTTGGATTCACAGTAATTTAGTGTACTTTCGAACAATGCTATTTGATGCCACTTACTGTTTTGTCAAGGGGTGAAAGGTCATGTTTCATCGCTTCCTGGGATGTCACTTTGGGTTGGGGTCAAATGACATCACTTCCGGTGATGTCATCAGAGGTCAAGGGTCGGGAGGGGTGGGCCACTTTATTGAGGCGAGGGGTGGGCCACTTTTTTTGGGTGACCGGCCCTATTTCTTGTCCCAGTCCGACCCTGGTCACACCACAGTGTCTCATTACTGTCAGCTTTGAAATGATTTCTGACCAGGCAGCATTCTGTAAGCGTAGGTGACAGTACATACATGCACCTGAGCAGCAAATGATCTTCCTTGACAAAATGTACTTGATGTACAATGCAAAGAGACATGCCCAAAGAATGTTGCAATGATTGATTAATGTGGATGAGGAATTTCTGGACCTGACACTGGTGTGCCTTGTGGGTTCACTGGATTTTTCTATGTACAAATGTTTTTGACATTGCAGATCTGAATGCAAGTACTATCCAGCTATGAGGCCCAGTGATGTGTACTGTCATACAAACCTGTGCATCAGATGTAAACCACACAGAAGCCTCACAGAATGTAGGCCATGTTGCAGAAGTGAATTTGGTAGCAAACATGCATTGGGCAAGTATGGCTGTCAACTGCAGCCAGCTGTACTACAACACATATATAGGATGATAACTCAGTGCAAAATGCCCGCCGAAGATTGGACAATGTATTGTTGCAGCTATGCTTTAGGCTGATGATTTAGTATTATGTGATCATCTATTGTCAGGCATTAAGTCTATTTTAAATGCCCTTGCTTTTTATGCAGAGGAACATGGGCTGTCCATCAACGTAACAAAAACGAAAACAATGCTTATTACAACACATCATGTAAAGATGCTACCCTTGATAACTGACCCTGGGCCTATAGAATATACACATAACTACAAATACTTTGGAATAGAAATGACTTCCAAAAAGGGCTACCGTGAGATTGTAATATGCAAATCCCATAAAGCCAAACAAATTTATATCATGGTACGTAGATTTGCACATCATCATACCGGGTTTACATTGGGAGGCATCGTTGACCTCTACAAACAGTGGTTTTCTCCTGTAATCCTATCTGGACTGGATGCCCTTGAGATGCAATATCTTGAGTGGTTACAGGTACTTGAAGGTTGTTTTTGGTGTTGTGTCCATGGACTACCGCCATCTGCCTCCATCGAATATATACATCTAGAGCCAGGACTGTTGTCTTTAAAATCATTGTCACTCAAACGTAGAGGGGAACGTTTTCTGAAATCCAAAACATCCCCTGCATGCCCCCTTCTATCTAGGCTAGGTACCAATTATTGTCTTGAACACACACCTGGTAAAGATCAGACTTTGGACGTTGTTTGAACTTCCAGAAATTGAAAGTGGACTTCACTCGCTGTCTAAAAAAATGGGACCAGTTCAACAATTCTGAACACTTGCAGACACTCCACAACTACAGCCAAGTTGCGCAAGTAGTTCATAAGTACATGAAACCGCAAGGGTACCTGTTATGTTGCCTCAACCCAGATGTGCAGCGATTTAGATTACTCATTCGCTCTAATCAGCTCCCTGTGAGAATGTTTTGTGGTGCACAATGGAAAATGCCGAAATAAGTTTGAATCTGTAGAGTTTGTGAAAGCTCAGGATGTATGGAAACGGTTAGACATCTTCTCAGAGTGTGCTAAATTGGCATATATTTACGTGACCTTATTGGACCATCTGATGAGTCGATAAAAAACCTCTGAATTTTGGACCTACTGTTTGAGGAGCACATATAGCCCTATATAGTGTATAGTGCCGGGTGAAAAAGTATTTTGAAAAAGTGTCATGATGCTTCCAATTGCCAACTAATCACTATAGTGTTAGTGTTGACGTGAAAAGCACAAATAACAAAAATATGACTAAAATGTTTTCATTGTTTAAAATATTTTATGAATTTTAAAACGAATGAAATAACTGAAAACTGTAAAATAAGCTCTACTATAGAATATGTGAAATTAATTAAGAGGAAGTAGGATTTGGTCTTCACACCTCCCACGCCTTGCACCTGCTCAATTCTGATGAGTTAACTCATAGCCTCTTTGATTGGATTCAGCTGCTCCTCCTCTGCTGTCCACCCTCCAGTGGTCAGTGCAGAGTCCAGGTTGTCACTGAGCTTCTGCTTGGTCCATCGCCTGAGGTCTTTAATTCGCTCCTGGACCTATTCAGCATTGCATACCTTGACACCACATGCATTGATAGGATATGATATTTTAATTATATCACGCTCATACACAAGTTTTTCAGAGCGCGACCAAGCAACGGAGGGGTAACAAAGGAGAACAAAGCAACGATCTTACTAGGCTCAGTGACATTTAGAACGCTCAAGTGCATGGGAGAAGGAGAGGGGAAAGTGCAAGGGGGGAAAGGAAAGTGCAGAGCAAAGGAGAAAAACAGATCAATGATAATAAATAAATAATAAAGACAACAATCATGGTAGTGCAGCCGGCGAGGGCAAGTGCTGAGTGAAGGCAGCAGACATGGTATTTCTTATAAGTGCACAAAGAAAACGTGGGGGACTGTATGGGTACAGATACAGACCCCAGCGCAGGAGGTGGCCTGGAGGCAGTGCGGGAGGGTGGCAGGGTGCACAGGTACCTGATTCCGGAAGGCAGAGGGTAGGCCAGATGCACAGTGCAGAGAGAGAACAAACCAGCATGGGAGAGGGGGGGAGAAAGCAGAAGCAAGGAGGAAGGTCTTCAGGTGCTTCCGGAACTGGAGATTTTTCTCCTCAAAATTCTTAGTGGCAGGGAGGCTGTTCCAGAGGGAGGCCCCAGCCGAAGACAGAGATCTACGTTTCTTTGAAAAACGACTGACCCTGAGGGAGTTAGAAGTAGAGGAGCAAAGAGCTCGAGAAGGGAGGTATTTGCGGAGGTATAGCTGAAGGTATTTTGGACCCAGTCCCCAGAAAGCCTTGTGGATAATGCAGAGGGTTTTGAAATTAATCCTTGCATCCACTGTCTGGAAGACAATGGAGAGATTTCAGAGCTGGAGAGATACGATCCCAGGTCTTGAGGCCAAGGTCAAGTCTTGCAGTCCTGTTCTGGATTAGATGCAGAGGGCGGAGAGTAGAGGCGGGTAGATTTAGAAAGAGGCTGTTACAGTAGTCCAACCTAGAGAGAACCAGAGCTTGGGAGACAGTAAGCTTCTGGTGGAATGAAAGGAAAGGCAGAGTACCTTTGAGGAAGTGCAGTAGGAAGTTTGACTTTTTAGAGACATCAGAGATGTGGGCAGAGAAGGAAAGTGTGGAGTCAAAGATGACCCCTAGGTTCTTAGCCTCACAGGTGGGGTGGGAGGAGGATCAAGGAAGACCGGCCAGAAAGTGAGGGGAAAGGTGGGTGAAGGTGTGCCAATGAGGAGGATCTCCGTCTTGCTGATATTTAGACAGAAATCATTGGCAGCACACTAAACTTGAATGGCTGTTAGGCAATTAGAGATGAGAGAAGGAGAGGAGGTGGCCGAGGTCAGCCTGAAAATGAGTTGAGTCTCATCGGCGTAGCACTGGAAATTTGAGAAGAAAAAGGAAATGCAGCAGGCAAGAGTTGCCAGGTATTGGTTGAAAAGCCAGGGCGAGAGGTTAGACCCCTGGGGAACCCCTCAGGTAGAGAGGGAGATAGATGAAAGGAAGAACCAAAGTTGGACCTGGGAGGGTTGATCAGTGAGGAAGGAGGTCAGCCATGCCAGAGCCTGATCGTTTTAGCCAGATTATCACAGAGACGGTTTAGCAGGATGGCATGGTTGACAATGTCAAAGACAGATGAGAGATCGAGTAGGATGAGGACAGAGGGAATGTTAGTCAAGGTTGGAGAGCAGATCTTCACGGATGTTCAGGAGAGCAGTTTCCATGCTTCTGGCAGCTCTGAAGCCAGACTGGTGGTCATGGAGACAGCCAACAGAATTGGAATGAAGATTAAGCTGAGAGATGGCCAGCTTTGCAAGGAGTTTGCCCAGAAAAGGAGTAATGGAAATTGGGCAATAGTTAGCCAGACAGGAAGGATCAGCTGTGGGTTTCTTGAAAAGAGGATCATAAAGGGAGTACTTCAGAGGAGAGGGGGAAGTTCCTGAGAAGAAGGAGTGGTTGCACAAATCGGCAAGGGCCGGAGCGAGGGTATTGACGTGGTCCTTGATGGTTTTAGAAGAACAGGGATGAACCTGTTTTGATGAGGCTTTCATAGATCGGACTTGTCTAGCGACCTTGTCAGGGGAGAAAAGAGGAAAGGAAGAGAAAGAGGGTAGGGGGTGACTGAAGGAGGGTTAGCATCCACAGATGGAGAAGGGAGAGGAGGCATAGGTGAGGAGAGGGTGGACAGGATGTCCTGGGTTTTCGAGATGAAGTGAGAGGCAAGGGCGTTGCAAAAAGCCTGGGAGGCAACAGGAGGGGTAGAGACTGCAGAAGGGTTGACCAGCTCCTTTCAGATTTTAAAGAGTTCTGCCGAGTTGTTAGATGCTGCAGACACACATGCTTGAATGTGGGCTCTCTACTTGGTACGGACTGAGAGTCAGTATTGCCTTTGGAGCATGCGACAGGCCAAGAAGGCCTCCATGTCCTCTCTGCCACCCTACACTTACATTTGAGTGTAGCTAGGTCAGAGTCATACCTGGAATTGCACTTGGCTTTGGACTTCAAATGGATCCTCATGACAGGGGCAAGAGCATCAAGAGTATTAGAATTAGAAGAGTAAAGCAGAGATAGGGCTGTGCAGAATGTGAGTCAGCCAGAGGTGGAGGTCGGGGGGAGAGAAGGTGGTGGCGAAAGCCTCAACTGACAAACGCTTCATGGGCCGGATGTCCGAGAAAGTAGATGCCAGTGTTTGGGTAGGCTTGGCCTGGGAGGAAGAGAGGGAGAGATGAGAGGATGCAGGCTGTGACCATATTCCAATGCACCATTCATTGTGCTGGATTATTGGTGTTACCCGCAAACTGGTACATCTCATGATGGTGTTTGGTGGCATAGTGTACGAGCATCTGGAGCTCCTCTTCAGTGAAGTGCCTCTTCCTCTGTGGACCCTTCTCCTGTGCCGTGTCTTGGGGTGGAGCCCCTTCCAGCTCTGCAGGGCTTCCCCTCTTGGACCTAGTGGCCCTAGGTGGTGCGGCTTCACTTGTCTACCGCTGGTCACGTCCATGTACAGGTGCCGGGTCACTTGTGGGCTGGTTCACCCCACGTTCTGGGGCTGGGGCACATGTGTCCTCACCACATTCCCGTCTTCTCCCTTTCCCTTTTGGGGCCTTACCATTAATGTTGCAGTTAAAATGGATGAATGTTATGCACAGCAATATATTGCTCTGGGCAATATGAGGAAGGGCACAGTCTACATGACATGCTACATAGATGAGTGGTCCAGCAAGGCCAATGGTACCCCAAGACATAAAAAAGTGGTAGGCGATATGCAGAGTCACCACAAGAACAACAAATGTGTACGGGATACCCAGAAAGCTTCCGAAAGGTGAAAAAGAGTGGTACATGATACACATAGGCACCTCCAAACAAAAATATTTGCACACGCGATACACCATAGGCCTCAAATGGACAATAATACTGCGCAGAGGCAACCCCTACAAATCAAGGATGCAGTATGCGTTACTTGAAGGAAACGGCTTGTGTACCAATGTCAAATACGTGCCAGTGAAACTCGTCCATCTTCATACCTTTGCATGCACAACCAGTGATGCGTGTCGCACCCCTTTAAATATCAGCATTATTGCTGTGAGCTACCTGGGGATGCTGCGTGCAGCGCGTAACACATACGTTAAACGATAAGGGCCTTTACTCTGTATTCAGGTGCCTCTGAGACACAGACAACCCCCTTCTCCTGCCTCCAGTGACAATTTTACTGCCTCCTATTGCCCTGAGATGCCTCCCACCTTACCATCTGCTGCTGCTTGTGAAAGGGAGTTCCTGCAGGCCACCTGCATTGCATTGGTGTGCCTGTTGACCCACCATTGCCTGTGCTCCTTTGTCTGGCCCTGTGACCACCTCATCTGCTGTGTCGGGCTCCCACCTCTCTATTCCACCACCACTATTCCACAGTCCATTTCCAGGACCAGTTTGCCCACCCACACCTGCCTCGGGGGTTGCCATGCCTGGGCCATCTTCATCATCACCAAATGACACCCCCAAGGCAGCGAGGCAGAGGGCTACCAACATGACCTCCAATGAAGTTGGCATCCTGGTGGATCTGGTCCTGGAGAACTATGATGCCCTCTTCAACCCAGCAACGCAGTGGGGGACTGAAAGACTTCAACACAAAGGGGTTGGCAGACCGTTGCCCAAAGAGCGTGCACAAGTGATCGGAGAACCTCAGTCCAGGACCCACTACAGGACATTAGCAGCCCTCGAGGTCGGTGCCACCCTGGAGGTGTAGCGTGCAGGCTGCTACAAGTTTTCCACCACCAATTTGCGTGTCCTTAAGAGGTTCTACCCAGAGCTATGACCCCAGATCTGTGACTGACAATGGCATGTGGATGCTGCTGGTGACTAACCATGCAGTGCACTGCTCTACATTCATGTGTGTTGTGCACGGGCCTGCATGATTGCACTTATTCCCTTATGTAAGCAGCATGTGTGTTTCCGTGATCCACAGCGGCTTGCAGCCCCCAGGCAATGCTTGCCATGTGTGACGTCAGACATCTTTTCATTGAACATGCACTGGTATGTGCAGTTTTCGTAGTTGTAGACTTGCGCCAAATGTGCACATGCAAGGTCAGTTGATGGGTACACGTGCTTGTACTGTAAGGGTGCCAGATTACGATGTTGTGCCCATGTGATGGGCATGCATGATGGACATGTTGTTGTGTGGTCCAGTACAAAGTGTAGCCATCCACCCTCAATGTGTGGCAGTGACATTTGTGTATGTATGTTGGTCATTGTCATGTTGGAGTATTGATTTTGCTGTGTTCTGTCATCCCGCTGCATGTGAAGTCTGAGTTGACGTGTGATCATACCATGTGTATGTGCTTGAGGCTACAGCATATTTGCATGTGCGTGTGCAAATTGTGCATGTATGTGTTCCATGCTGACAGGTCAGGCTGTCAAGGAGGCATGTTGTTTGAAGTAATTGCGTGGACAGATGCCCAAACAGGTTTTTGCGTTGCCATGCTGTGCATGGTACAATCATGAGTGTGTACTGAGATCCAGCATTCCACGAGGCTGTGCAGGCCACCATGGAGGTACCTGCACAAAGTCCTGTCGCTGAGCCATCAGATGCAGCAGTGCCCACCTACTGGGATCCTCCACCAAGACCAGCATCCCCATGCCAGCAGATGTGTCAGTCCAGGATCATGTGCTGCCCCTGTTGGCTGGTCTCACGAGGCAAACCGCTGTCATACAGGATGATGGACAGGCTACTCGAAGTATGCTCGTACATCATCACAATGAGCTGAGCCGCTTCATGACCTTTGGTAGCAGCAATGTTCTCGGGTGGTCTCTGTGGGCCGTTCTCTGGGCCTCATTACAAGTTTGGTGGTGCAAGAAAAAAGTGGAGCTAATTCAGTTACCTTAATTTTTCCTGCACTACCAAATGACACGTTTTGGTGTAATTACCCCTGGTGGAATTACTAAGTGGTAATTCCGTCGATTACTGGAGGAAAAGTGGAGGGTGTACCTCCAACATGATGCTGGTGGTGAATCCTCCACTGTTCCTTCAGAAACTGGCAGAATTACAACTAGGCAATTTCACCAGTGGTAATTCTGCCAAAAATCCCCAATGGAGTCCTACAGACTTGATAAAATGGGGATTTACACCACCTACCACCACTTGTCATCACGTGGTAACTGCAATTCCATTTGGTGTTATCTCAGAGGATTTACCTCCGAAATACTACCAAACTCGTAATGAGGCACTCTGTATTGACCCCCCTCCTCTGTGCACCAGTCATCCTTCAGGGTGCCTTCCGGGCCACATTCCAGCACGGCCCCATGTGCACCAGTCCCACCACTGCTGCCGGTCTGGTTAGGCTAACTTCTCTGCCCAAGGTGGGAGTCCCTTCAACATCGGATGAGGTGGTCATTGTGCTTACCAAGGCACCGACAAAGACACAAGTAGTGGAGGGTCAGCAGGCACCTCAGAGCAGTGCAGGTGCTATATGCCCCAGACAACAGTCATCAGGTCGGAGGGCATACCAACGCAGCTTGCACTCTTCAGGGCAGCAGCAGATGGCGACTATGAGGAGGTAGACTGTCACAGGGCATAGCACCCTGAGGAGGCATGTGGCACCATTGAGGCTGGAGGACCATAGTGGGGCCATGGAGGCTTTATCGTCTGTGTTCAGGCACTACCCGAGGCAGCTGGATACTGGAGGCAACTTGCATGTTGGCAGAGGAGGTGGACCAACAGATAGAGGCCACCCTGCAAGCCCTCAAGGCAACAATTGAGGCCCACCTGAGGGAGGAGGATGTTGCTTGCAACTCAGCCCTGGTTGAAAGGTTGTCTGAGATTGGAAAGGACTAGCTTGCTGCATTTGTAAATAGATATTTAAGATTAGGTTTCATGTGTGACTTTTTTCATTTCACTTCCCCAGACATTCCTGACATTCCTTCAATTTTATCATGTATATAATTCAATTTCAATAAAGGCTATACATCACTTCATTCAATGCTTCGTGAAGTCTGTTTGTCTGTATACGCATTTGATTTTTTAATGTTCTCCCAGTGCATCTGTTCATTGTCGGCCATGTGCATTGCGCACTGACTGTGTGTGTCATGTTGATGCTGTGATATTTGCTGGTGGAGGGGTGCGCATGTAGCTGACATGTAAGGTGCACCAGATGATTTTCATATTCCATTTCCTGTGCAGGGACACTGCGTGTTTGGCATCAGTGTGTCAGTGTTGTTGGAGTGAAGGCTTCAGTTGTGTGTGTGAAGGTCTACATATGGGTATGAGTGTGGTGATGTGTGGATGTCTTATGATGGTTTTTGTTGTCTCTCATTGGGGATGGATTGCCACCTGTTCATCTGCATTTCCACATGTTGCACATGTTTTCATTGTGTGTAGTATCTGGTGTCATCTGTATTGCCTCTGCACATGTGCTACTGGAGGTGGTGTTTCTTTTGCATTGTTTTCATTTTTAGTCAACTGTTGTTCATGTTTCCCCTTACTTGGGATTGTGTATGTGCCCACACTCTCTTCACTGTAGTGTGTAGTGTGTATTTGGCATTGTGGCCGCTGTGCTGGGAAGTGGGCTCACTGTGGATGAATGGCCTGAACAAATCACTTGTGAATTTGACATTTTATTGCTGTGTCACTCCCTTGTCATGGTCACCCACGCACCCACATCTGTAGTCACACACTGCCTGCTCTCATGTCATGCACCACCTCTGCCACAGGAATGCAGATGAGTCCCGTGATTGCTCTTTGAGTGTGGCGGCACACCTTTCCTGTCTCATTGAGTCCCACACTCTCTGACTGGCTTCCCATCACCCATGCACAGACCTGTCATGTTTTTTCATCCCTGTCAGGGACTTTACCACCCGACATACTTTTGTACGGGCTGTACTGCACCCATTCATTCTTCGTGATATGCCCAATCCATGATTCAGTGTACTTCTGTCTTCCACAGCCATTCACTTGCTGTGCTTTGAGGCCATTACAATGACACATGGGCAATATGCACATGCCACTTTGCATTGCATTCACGTGTCACATGTACATGGGGTGGCCACAGTGTAGGTGGTACAACAGTGTGTTGTCTAGTTGAGGTGCTGTCAGGGTGCTGTCTGGGATATTGGTGGAGGTGAAGGGGGCTTGTGGGTGGTGTCAGGATTTGAGGGGGATGTCTGGGGTAGTGTCGGAGGTGAGGGGGCTGGTAGGTGGTGTCAGGGCTTGAGGGGACTTCCTGGGCGGAGGTAAGAGGGGTGTAGGGAGGGGGGTGTACTGTCAGGGTGCTGCCTGGGGTAGTGGTGGAGGTGAGGGGGGCTGGTCGGTGCCATCAGGATTTAAGGGGGCTGTACAGGGTAGTGTTGGGGGTGAGGGGTGTTAGGGAGAATTCTCAAGAATGTGCTAATTTCCCTTACCTTTTGAGACCCCCAACAACTTTGCTGGATGTCTAGGATTTGATTTTTTATCTGGGAAGAGTGTGAGCCTTTTTCCCCACTCTTCCATGTATTTTGATGTGTGTTTTACTTTTGTGTTCTTTGGATATGGATTTTTAAAACAACTCCATAGGCATCATTTTTTTCTGTGTGAAACACAGCACCTTCAGTGCAGTGGCACAGAGATGTCTTTCATACTTCCCAAGGTTTAAATACCTTCTCTGGGACTGACAACTGTCTCCCAGAGCATGTAAAGTTAAATTGACTTTACTAGTCTCTTTAAATTTACAGACCCAGCACACACTATCTTCATATAGAGTGCTGGAGGGGTTGGCTAGCATCCCCTGAGTCAAAACACTCATGTAACAGTCAAATGTTACCCTTTCCTACTTGAAATGACTGGTGGCAGTGGTTTAGATCAAACTACTATGATTTTTACCGACCGTGAACAACAGTAGCTAAAAATAGGGTCAGCCATGTTTTTCCATATGGCGCCCAAGACCTATCTATAAAAACAGACTCCGGTCAACTTTTTTCGCCATTTCTTTTAGGAAAGGTCCTTCTTCTGTTTGTCTCTGCATGCCAAACTAGGTTTGGTCCATTTGTTCGTTGGCCTTTGGTGGGCTTCAGTGCTAAAGCCCTCCTCTGGCACCTGAGTGTCTGGGGTGGACAGGATGTGAGGGAGGTGCCCGAAACTCCCTGTGACTTGTCTCCTAGGAGACCTGAATGCGTGACTGGCCGTCTGGCTGTTCGGCAAGGACAGCCACCCTGCTGTGTGATTGACAGCCAGGCTGGAGTGAATGGGGGAAAACTGTTTAAAAGCAGGTCTCTGGGACTTGGAAAGCAGAGTCAATCACTGGAACGAAAGAACTGAAGACGAGCTGAAGTAAGAGGACTGCTGCAACTCCTGGATGACCGGTGAAGCCCTGCTGCAGGTCCGAATTGCCTGAAACTCCATCGACAGAGAAGCCCTTCAAGGTTAACTTCTTCCCTTGAGTTTGGTGGGAACAACCAACTCGCAAGCCACCTGGACACCGTCCCCATCCTGGTTGAATTTTCTTCAGAGTGCTGTTGAAAACCAGATAGCCAGGGGCAAGGAAACCAGCTCGTGGACTTTAAGGCGCTCACACCTTAAACCAATGTTTTGCTAAGCTTGTGGCCTCTTCACTGGGCAGTGCAGGAACCTCCCAACATCCACCTTCTTGTCCCCACGACTGAAGCTCAGGAACAGCGAGGTCTTTGCGAACTGCCAGGAACAACTGCATCAGCTACAGCTCTTCTTAACTTTAAAGGTACTGTGCAAACGTGGTCCCGAAATCTGAGTGCCTGATCCCCGTCCTGGTCCAGCAACAGCATCAGAAGTGTGCTGCCAGTGATGCACAAATACGTTTTTTTTCTTCAAATTGTATGTGCCTTTTCTAAGTAAGTCACTGCAGAGAGGGGAGGAACAGCTACTGCATTAGGTTCCAGGTCTGTATTTATGAGGTTTTGTAATTAAACTCCTAAAACACAACCTTTAAAACATTGGGACTCATTACACAGTAGGCGGTAGGGATTTAACATTACCGGTAATGGAATACCGGTAACGTTAAATCCCCATGCGAATTACGACCTGGCTCACCGCTATTAGCGGCACCGCTAAGTACGGGGCCACTTATAGCGGGCAGTCCGTGTGCGCGCGACCCTCCATCCAGTGAATAACGCCATGCCGCTAATAGCACAGCATTACAAGGCAAGTGGACATGCCAATAGCAGCATGGTAAAGCCCCCAAAACCCCTTACCGCCATGGTGCTAATACCAGCATCGCGAACCACCCATTAAGAGAACTAAGCAGTGTTCCCACCTGCCACAGGTGGACACAATCAGCACAGGTGGAGGCAATGGAGAGTGTGGCAGCTCAAAAGGAGCACACCACACCCCTTCCCACACCCCTTCCCACACCAAGATGGTTCCAATACTTGCAGCATTACATGGGCTGGAGGACATGATTGCAGCGCAGCAGCAACAACAACAGGCAGCACAGAGGAGACGCATGAGTAGGAGGAGGGCAAGACAGGCACAGCAAGCACAACCACGGCACCTAATCATACCACAGAGGCACCCACCAATCCCCAGGATCAGAAACAGTCCATTTAACCTAACCCCAGAGCAGATACACACCCTGTACCGTCTGGACCGGGATACCATCACCAGCATCGTGGACATGATACACAACGACATTGTGAGCCTCATAGACATCCGAACTGCCATTACCCCTCTACTCAAGGTGGTGACTGTGCTCCACTTCCTGGCCACAGGCACCTACCAGCATACAGTGGGGCAGCATGGCATCTCACAACCAGTATTCTCACGCACGCTGAACCAGGTACTTGATGCCCTCCTGAAGCATGCACCTGAACACATATTCATGCCACGGACTGCCCAGCAGATTGCAAACACCAAAGTTGGCTTCTATTCACTGGCAGGCATCCCAAGTTGCATCGGGGCCATCGACTGTAGCCATGTGGAATTGGTGGTCCCACATGACAATGAAGTAGTCTACCGAAACAAGAAGCAATTCCACTCCATCAATGTCCAAATGGTATGTGACGCCAACAAGATAATCACACATTGCTGTGCCCGATTTCCCAGATCAACCCATGATTCCATGGTCCTGCGGAACTCAACTATCCCACGCTACATGGAGCGACAAGCCGGACAACGTTTGTGGCTACTTGGTGAGTAGCAGGGCAAGCACATGGCAGTGTGATTGGGGGGGGAGAGATACATACTCCAACTGGGTGTGATTGGGGGGGGAGATACATACTCCAACTGGGTGTGATGGGGGGAGAGATACATACTCCAACTTGGTGTGATTGGGGGGGAGAGATACATACTCCAACTGGGTGTGATGGGGGGGAGATACATACTCCAACTGGGTGTGATCGGGGGTAGAGATACATACTCCAACTGGGTGTGATGGGGGGGAGAGATACATACTCCAACTGGGTGTGATGGGGAGGAGAGATACATACTCCAACTGGGTGTGATGGGGGGGTGATATACATACTCGAAATGGGTGTAGCTTGTGGTCCGTTGGACAAATGCACATACAGATGTACGCCAATGTCCATCGGGGAAGGCCGCACCATACTTGAGATGAACGGACATGCAAGTATAAGCTACACAACATAGATGACAATCCAGGTCTAGAAACATTAAACATCCATCCACATCCACATTGCACAACATTCCACGCCACAAAATACACAAATGTCATACATGCCGTCAAGATAGTCATACAGAATTAGTCCAGCACAACATCAATAATGCAATGTGCCCTTGAATGCATGCAAAGGGATCACCCCTAGCCATAGCATTGCACCACGCACCTATAGCTCCACTGAAGTGATGCCTCTCAGCATGGCAACATCAATGTTGGAATGGCATAACACCAGCAGTGTGGTACCAAATCTGCCTGGGCCCAGGGACACCTAAGACCTGGCCTCACCCAGGACATGTCAATTAATGTTGGAGGCATTAATGGGGCATGTCTACTTGCAGGGTCGAGCTCACCTTTGCACATTGCAGTCACACAGACCATCTGCATGTATGCTGTCAATTGTGTATTTCAATCACAATGCAAAGTCAATTTGTGTGATATGAACAGGCCGCTCTTGAGGTGAACAGTAACAGGACCCCATTCGTCCCCCCATAAAGGTGATGCCGGCTATCTCCTGAATAGGTGGCTCCTCACCCCTGTACGGAACCCACAGAACAGGCACGAAAAGGAATACAATAGTGCACATACCCGTACCCGCATCGTGATCGAGCAGACTTTTGGCCTTTTGAAGACACGGTTTAGGTGCCTTAGCAGGTCTGGTGGCGCTCTCCTGTATGGCCATGAGAAGGTGGCCAAGATCACCATGGCATGTGTCATGCTGCACAATATGTGTATCAGACGGAATGTGCCACTGCCCCCTCACGTTGAAATAGAAGCACCTGATGAGGATGATGATGGTGATGAGGACGGAGGTGAAGGGGATGCAGGTCATGCAAGAGGGGATGGCCAGGAGGGATGTGCTGTGAGACAGCATCTGATCAACCAAATATTCTGAGTAACATGGTTTCGTACTGTCACATGGATATGGGTAGTAATGCACTGGTGTCTGTTTGGAAGCGCACAATGGACCCTGGCGTCAATAAAGTACACATACACAATGAAGAAGTCCAAGCCTGTGTTTTGTTCAAACACCAGTGTATTAAGGAACGTAAAGAAGAAAATGTGCATGTCCCCAAACATCCCACCACCCTTCCCGACACCCCCCCAACAGTCCCATAACACCCTTCCTTCCACCCCCCACAAAAGTCCCATAACACCCTCCTCCCACCCCCACAACAGTTCCACATGTGTCTGCCACAATGTTTCCGTCCAGCCATGCACGCGGAGGCTTGAACATGCACTCCCTATTGGCCATTGGCAACACCAGCATTGGGAGGCTGCGTAGACGTGCGCCTGGTGGTGCGTGAGGAGCGGCGGAGGGGGCTTGTCTGCCTCGAACTGGCGGATGAGGAAGTGGCAGACTGTCCTGGTGGTGGTGGTGGGAATTGGTGGTCCAATGCGTCCGTTATCCGTGTGAGGACCTACCTGACTCGGATAATCTCCCCACACAGCCCGTCTGTACATGCCTCCATCCCCTCCCTGGAGTGCCTTGCTGTCTCCGTAATCTCTGCCCTGAGACGGGCAGCCTCCTCCACATGCTGCCCAACCAGCACAGTTATTTCCTGTTGCCACTGGCTGATGCTGGCCAGGTCGAGGGCAGTGTTGGGTTCTGGTGGTGTTCTCATCGCCAGTGACATTAGACCCAGGTGTCTGCTGTGGTGATGGCTCAGGGGTTCCAGGGGGGGTTGGGGTGTGCATCTCCATGTGGAAATCGGTTGTGTCCTCCACATCTGAAAGTGGTGCAGTGGCTGCCGCCTCTCCTGCGGAACTAGCTGCATCTGAGGGTGAGCCCTCCATGGCTGGGATCGGTGGTGGTGGGTTAACCTCCAGAGGTGGGCCGGTTGTTGGTGGTGTGGCAACTTGTGTCTTGGAAGTGGCGCTCCACCGGTGTTTCACACTCTGCATCTGGACCCTTCTACCTTTGCCCCTTGATGTTGTGGGCGTGTCCTCTGTGTCCTGTGCCCTTGTTTTCTTATGCGCAGGGGGTGCCTGAAATGCATTGCCAGCACCCTCACTGTCTGTATGTGAGCCTGTCGGGGACAAGAAGGGGGATGGCATTGGTTACGGTTCTATGTACTTAAAGCAGTATACATCAATAATGCAGTTGTGGGCATTTTTACTACATTGTAAAGGATGCAGGTGATGTGTCACTTCAGTGGCTCATCCATGCATGGTTGTGTGTGGCACCTGTCTCTGGTGATGTGTGCATGTTTGTGTGTTTGGGTCTGACACTGACATGGCCAGGATGGGATGCATGCGTTAATGTTTGGCCATCCATGAGGTGATTCTGGGCTCACATTTGGGGGGACCAGTAGATTCACATTGCATGCTTTCATGTGTACACTCACCTCCATCTGAAGTGGTTGCCACGCCATGCTCCATCGTCCCAACTCCCTCTATGCATTCCACTCCAATGAGGTTTGCGCAGGTCTCCTCCCATTCTTTCAGTTTAATGGGAGACCCAGATCCACCTGCTGTGGCAATGTTGTGGTTTTCTGCAAGGATGCTTCTCACCCGGAGTCTGAGGTCATCCCACCTCTTTCGGCACTCACGCACATTGCGGGTGGTGGTGCCCACAGCACTGACTTTCAAAGCGACCTCAGCCCAGATTGCCTTCTTTTTGATGAGTGTCTCCCGCCGCATGTCGCTGGCAAAGACCACGGCGGCATTGTCAGCTAGGGTCTGGGTGAGCATTAATAGCTCCTCTGTGGTAAAATTTTCTTTCCGCTGCCGGTCGGTGTTTTTTTTTACTGCCTTGGGCATGTCGAGGGTGTCCCTGTGGATTTCCTACTGCAAGCTACTCCAAACAGGTCCCGGGGGCATAGGATGGCAATGGATTGTGTTTTTAAAGATGTCCGCCGTGCTCTTTCCCGTTCCTGTGCGATGACGCTATTTCCGGTTCCGCAATTTAACGGTCACCGCTAATAGCAGTGACTGATATTTGCATGCAGCATGAGGGCGGAGGTGCTATCTGCATTTTCGTCGAAGGCGGTAAGAGACTTTTTGGGGACTTTAGCGGCATGGCGGTAGGGTCATTACCGGCATGGCGCTATGCTCGTGTCTGCGTACTCGTAATGGTACGCTATTAGCGCCCTCTTGCGAGGGCGGACACGTTAAGAGCGCCATGCCGGTAATTTGAGATTTTTAGCGCACAACGTGTAATGAGGCCCATTGTATTCTAAGGGGTATACAACTTGACTATTTAATAAAGTAAAAATGCACTCGAAAGACTGAACTGACACTATTTGCAAAGGTATACAAACATTGTAAATTCTGTAAACCAAATGTTTACTAATGACGACAGTTTTGAAGTGTACACTAGGTTTACAAACAATAGTAAATGGTGTAAACCAAATGTTTACAAATATTGACAAATTTGAGGTGTACACTAGGTTTGCAAAAGTTTCTTTGTAAATGAAATGTTCAATTGTGCATGAAACATTAAGTGTACCTTAGGTTTACAAAGTATTCATCATTTGTAGACCATGGCAAACTTAGAGTTTACAAATCTCTGGAACATTAAGACCAAATGGGCTTGCATAACTACAAGGTTTACTTATGTGTAAATACAATGTAAACCAAAGGTTTACAAAAAGGTTTCAAACACTTGTAAACCTATGTAAACTCATAGTTTGCAAAGGTTTGTATGCAGTTTACCAAATTTGTAAACCATGATTTTCATGCAGTGCTTCTTCCGTTATTCAGGCATACCCTGGCGAGAACAGGTTCCCCTCCCCTCATTTACCTGAATGAGGAAAAACAACCGTACACCCTTTCTTTGGATGTCGGTCAAACTTTCAGCTGGTTTTTCCATCCTCTTTTGTCATGGGATTTGGGTTTTCTTCAGATTGTGGATCGGTATAACATTTCAGAGTATTCCTTTCCCTTGAGGAATGCCACTTAAAACTGTGAGGAATGTGAATTTTCAAAAATTGAGAAGGGCTGCTATCACCAGTTTGCTCTCCTACAGAGATGCCAGTGATGTCTGGGACTTGATTCCTAAAGTGGAATTCTATTTTGTCAGACCCTTGTTCAATCATGTGGCATGTGCCTCTGTCCCTTCCCCCTGACTGGCTGTTGGGTGGACGTTCCATATATGGTAGTGTGGGGAAGTGCCGACCAGACTGGCTGGAGCCCTCTCAACGACCATATGTTGTGGGTACGCCTGTGGGTGGGACCTGGGTGAATGGAGTGTGTGATGAATATACATTCTATGTTGTGGCTGTCTAGTATCTGGCGGTTGACACAATGGTTGAGACAGCCCTGCCCGAAACCGGTATGAATGCAGCTTGGAGTTTTGAATGGTTCGGTACTTGTCCCAATACACATAACTTGTTGTGAGTGTCTGGAGAGAAGTGAATGGCCTGAATACCTTGTGTGCTTGATTGACTGCCTGCCTGCATAAATGCCCGTAGTCGTGATTGGATGCTTGTGTGTGACCCAGCGGAATAAATGGGAGATCAACCTCTCACTGCTAGGAATCGTGCTCAGAAGCTGAAGTCCACTATGACGAGTAACTGGAGTAACTGAAGCTTGATCCTGAAGCCCTGCTGGACGAGAAGAATTGCTGTTGCTCTCCTTCGCAATCGGAAAGCTGCTGTGCTTCAAGAACTGACACAGAGAGGACCTGGTAAGGCGCCCTCTTCCCGAGCTACGAGGGACCATCGTGCACAGCTGATCTTTGCCTAAGCTCCCTGGTAGACAGACCTTCGACAGGCTGCCGACCCGATACGGGGACTGCTGCGGAATTCCAAGGAAAAGGGCCCGGACTGTTGTCCGCCACTGTCGACGATCGCTGTCACCGACTGGAGCCGTCATGCTCCCGTTGCCTAAGAATTTCATTTATCCAAGGATGCTCTCTTCCACATCGTCGCCGCCGTATCCTGCCGGAGAAGGCCTGACCGTCGACACGCCGAGGAGCATCCACTGGTGGGTTTCCCGCCACCCAAAGATCACAGAGACGCTGACGACTCGACCCCCTTGCTGGGCCACAGTTCTTCAACTCTTTGCGGTCCAGAACTATCGACATCGAGGTGCCCCGCACGCCTCTTCCTGGCAGGACGTTTACGCTTCCCCGTCAATGAGCACCGCTAGGAACGACGCAGCCACTTCACCGTCATAGCTCAACATGTTCTCCGCCGGACATTCGACCCGTGACTCCTGCCTGAAAGGGAGGACACTCAAGAAGTGTTGTCGATTTCCCCAACATGGAACGCTACAACACCAAGGTACTTTGGGGTTGCAGAACTATTGGAAAGTCTAGTGTGAACAATATATGGACTGGGCTTGTATCTTTCTTCTACAGGTTGCCCAGGTGGGGGGATCTCCACACAGAACTGTGTCTAGTGGTACGGGGCCAGTATTCTGCCAATTGCTCAACCATCTTGCTTTCCTTCCTCTCTCTACTGCTGGTTTCCTCTTTATTTTGATCTGTGTGTCATTCTGACCGTATGCACTTGAATAAGATCTAATAACGTTAGTAGTACCACTTTAGAATTGTACTTATTTACCATTGTTGATTTCCGGAGTACAAAGTGAGTTATCGTGATCGTGTATATGACCTTAAATATTAATTATATAAAGAATGTGTTTTAACCGATACAGTGTGTGGACATTCCTTCGTGGGTGCTCGGGGACTACACTGTACTTAAGAACCAGCACGCATCACCTCCTGAGAAGCTAGGCCTTGATTGCTCGACTACGTCTACCATACTAGAGAATCTTGGCAGGGGTCTCTGTGCCTTCCCTCTACCATATAGAGAGCGGAAGTGCGGAACCCCCCTCCGGTCTTTACAACAAGTTGCGTAGAGCGGACGAGTTGTGGAGTGCAAGTAGAGCAGATGAGTTGCGTAGAGCGGACGAGTTGCGAAGTACATGTAGAGCGGATGAGTTGCGGATGAGTGCCTAGAGAGAAAGAGTGCATAGAGTGGATGATTGCGTAGTGCAGATGATTGTGTAGTGCAGATGAATATATAGAGCCGCTGAATGCATAGAGCAGACCCAACGGGTGAAGTATGTGTATGGAATGGCTGACGTATATATATGGATAGAACGAGTGATGTATATGGATGAAACGGGTAACGTATGTGGATGGACGACGTATGTGGATGGAACGGACGACGTATGTGGATGGAACGGACAACGTATGTGGATGGAACGGGTGACGTTTGTGAATGAAATGGGCGATATTTGTGAATGAAACGGGTGACATTGTGGATGAAACGGGCGACGTATGTGGATGGAACAGGCAAAACATGAGGATGGAACAGATGAAGTATGTAGATGGTATGGGTGAAATATGTGGATGAAGCACATAAAACAACTTAGAATACTCGGAACAAATCGGAGTAAATAGAACAGATTCGAATGCATGAAACGGACTGGAGTGTGTGGAACCGATTCGAGTGCATGGAGCGGACTGGAGTGCGTGGAGCGGACTGAGTGCGTGGAGCGGACTGGGTGCGTGGAGCGGACTGGAGTGCTGACCTACTTAGAATGGTTTGGAGTGCATGGAACATTTGAAAGAGCATGTAACCCATCATATCACATTGCCACGCTTACTGTCTTCTTTACACCACCATTCAACTAGAACACAGGGATACTCTGACACCATTTGGTATAACTGTTCTCATACCAACATCTGCCGCATACTCCTCATCACAAACACTGATGGTTACACACCACCCAGCCAGGCATTCTCCTCAGGCCTAACGCAGCACATTTGGTCTGGATAAATCCTGCCAGAACGAACACATATTCCTGATCTCTCAACCACCACACCTACCGCTAAGAAGCAGCTATACACGAATACCACACCAGCTGCACACATAGCCGGTGCTCACACGCACCTTTGACTCTCTCTCTCTACTGACTTGAACTCCGGTTCCCAAGGGCGTTCAACCTACCAGCGCCTTCAGACAATACCAGTGGTACATAAGGTGCTATATAAATGCAAAATAACATAACATAACAGTGAAAGTTTGTGAAACTTTCCCAACTCTCGTAGGCTTGTCCTTCCCTAAACATTTGTCTAACTTTTCGTCTGACCAAATTCTTCTAAGATCCGTGGCAAAGACTTAACTGTTTTCTACCAGAACTGTGCTATCCTATACAACGACTCTGAACCATTGACTTTGGCCCAGGCCTATTAAATGAATTGCTGGTTGTAGTTTACTGAAACCCTTTGCCCTGCCTATCAAAGTATTTGTGCTGTTGATTCTTATAACCTTGTCTTTTTACCCCTTTTAAAGTATCTGAAGTGCCATTTTGCTCTCACTTCAGGGGAGCTGAACTTGTTCAGTAACTTATTGGTTGTGTATTTGTAGTATATTAGTATATGATATTGAGCTGCTCTTGCTGGTGTAATGTTTTCAAACTGACTGTGTAAATAAATGTATATTCTTTTATCAAGAAACCTTGAATAATTGTTTGTTTGAATCACCGTATTTGTTGGCCCTTTGTGTAACTTGTTCTACTGCTCACTCAACTCTTGAGATAAGGCTGGCTGCTCAGCCACTGCTACCACATTACTGTGTAGTACAGGCTTGTATCAAAGGTGAAATTGTACTGGCACTTGTAGTCTTAATTGCATCTAGTGTTCCCCAAGGGTACTGCATGTGATTCGGAACTTGAGGTGGTTGCCTGGGGAGGAAGTCATGAGGGTTTTGGGAGGGGGGTGGACTGCAAATGTGCTGCCTGGGGTAGTGGTGGAGGTGAGGGGGGCTGGTGGGTGGTGTCGGGACTTAAGGGGGCTGCCTAGGGGACTGTCAGAGGTGAGGGGGGCTTGTGGGTGGTGTCCGGATTTGAGGGGGCTGCCTGGGGTAGTGGTGGAGGGGAGGGGGGCTGGTGGGTGGTGTCAGGTCTTGAGGGGGCTACCTGGGGTAGTGTCAGAGGTGAGGGGGCTGGTGGGTGGTGTCAGGACTTGAGGGGGCTGCCTGGAGTAGAGCCAGAGGTGAGGGGAGCTGGTGGGTGGTGTCAGGACTGGAGGGGGCTGCCTGAGGGGAGTGGCAGAGGTCAGGGGGTGCAGGGAGCGGTGTACTGTCAGGGTGCTGCCTGGGGTAGTGTTGGAGTTGAGGGGGGATGGTTGGTGGTGTCGGGACTTGAGGGGCCTGCCTGGTGTAGTTACAGAGGTGAGGGGGGCTGGTGGGTGGTGTCAGGACTTGAGGGGGCTGCCCAAGGTAGTGTCAGAGATGAGGGTGGCTGGTGGGTGGTGTCGGGACTTGAGGGGGCTTCCTGGGGTAGTGTTGGAGGTCAGGGGGGCTGGTGGGTGGTGTTGGGACCTGAGCAGGCTGACTGGGTTAGTGACGGAGGTGAGGGGGTAGGGGGGTGGTGTCAGGACTTGAGGGGGATACTTGGGGTAGTGCTGGAGGTGAGGGGGTGCTGTTGGGTGGTGTCACGACTTGTGGGGGTTGCCTGGAGTAGTGTCAAAAGTGAGGGGGGCTGGTATCTGGACTTGAGGGGGCTGCTTTGACTTAGGTGTATATGCCAGCAGTTTGAGTGCCTTGGGAGTAGGGGGGGAATGGTCTGCAGTTTAGCTGGGGTTTTGCAGTGGTTTACAGGGTACCTCGTGCAGTTTTGCAGAGGTGCAACTATTACTTACGGGGTACCACTCACAGTTTCACAGACGTGCCACCATTACGAGCTGCCACACATAGTTTCACAGGGGTGCAGCTGTTACTTATGGGGGTCCACATGCAGTTTGGCCGGGTGCAGCCTTGACTTATGGGGTGCTGTGTGTAGTTTCACATGAGTGCGGACATTACTTACGGGGGTCCAAATGCAGTTTTGCCGGGGTGCAGCCTTGACTTATGGGGGACCGCATATAGTTTTGCTGGGGCGCAGCCAGTCCTTACAGAGGGTAGCATACAGTTTTGCGCGGTGCAGCTGGAATTTACGGGTGTCAGCACGCAGTTTCACTGGGATGCAGCCCTGACTTATAGGGGACTGTGTGCAGTTTTGCCAGGGTACCAGATGGTGGGTAAAAGATGGAAACGAAAGGTAGGCACAAAAGTTGGTCTTTGGCAATGGTTTTCAATTGCGTGGGGGTGTGTAGTGGGCCTTCCTGGCGCAGCTCAGTTTTCTTTGCGCGTTGGGTTACTTTGGGCTTTGGATTCCATAAATATGTGGAAAGCGCAAAGGGATTTATGCACGCAGTTGCGCACAAAGTTATTTTACTCACAGAGAACTTTGCAGTCTTTGCACTTTTTTGATAAATCGGGCACTAAATTGCCGAAATCCAACTAGCCCATCGCTAAATGTAGCATTTGAAATGGTGACTTTTAAGCCTCGTCTGAATTTGCAATGTGAAAACCTCTTTTATTCAGCAATCAATTTGGACATGAAAATGTTGCCAATTTTACAAGGAATTTCGAATCTGGACGGATCAGTTGCATGCCAAATTGGGAGAACTTTCATTGACGAGATTAAATATAACAGTTGTAAACGTTTTTGCAGTTTCCTCATTAAAGCACAATGTAACCTTAACTATAGAGCTATGAAAGAGGCTCTACTATATATAGATCAGTGAAAACACATTAGTTACGAGTCAGTTCAGTTAAATCGGTTCAGCAAAAGAAAGCCAATTCCATACTTGCCAACATTCTGTGACCAAAAAGAAGTAGGATTTTTCAAGTTTGAAAAATAATAATTCCCATAACAATGACATCACAGGAAAATACAAAACATACAAACAGCACAACATGGAAAGATGTTGAAATGTTAAAAATGTATCATTCTGAATGCTAACACCAAATTGTCGGCAGATGCTGTTTGATGGTGTTACACTCTACCACTTGCTTTCACTGCTAGTTCACCTAAGGGTTGTACTGGCAAGAGTGCAGGAGAGAGTCACGTAGCCGACAGGTCAGTTGATTGGTCTGAGCCCAATCAAAGTAATCACCTACTAGCCCATTGTACAGACAAATTAATGCATTGCATGCTTTGTCCTGGGCTGGTCTCAAGCAGTCTGCCTTTGAATCACATACATGACTTGCCACTGTGAAAAGCAGTATGATCTGTCACTGAAATCTGTAGGCGGTAGGTCTGCTTCAAAAGCAGTAGCCCTCTGCCTAAATCTGTAGGGTTGGCAAGTATGCAATTCAGCGACGTTTTTATAGTTGGTGAAGCTAGTGCTGGTTAAATGCAACAACACCAATGTCATTTTGTAATTGTTGAAAGCTATGTCTCCTTAACTCTCAGCCAATCTGTTGTGCAGCCCATGAGCACACTGATGACATCAGAGATGAATTACTAATATCTTCACATATATCGTTTATGACATAATCAATGGCATCACTGGAAAGAAGTGCACATTGATGACATCACAGACGGCATCACTAATGTCATCACTGCAAACAGTTCATCACAGTGAAACATTCTCTTTCTCTATTTCAAGACCTATGACAAACACATTCTGTAGATGTTCATGTGCTGCAAACTAATATAGATGCAATATGACCTGTCTACATGTCTGCCATACTAAGTTGAACACCTTAGGCTTCACTACACTGTCTTTTGCGCATCTGTTATGGGGAAACTGACATGTCCTTCAGGCTGTCAGTACTGGGAAACATGGTTTACCTTAGTCTCACAACTTTTTTACTACTTTTAGTAACGTTTTAACACTTGTGGTAACTTTTATCATTGTACAATGCATCTTACAATGCAGTACAATGGGGTACACTTTTGTTTAACCCTAAACTAACACTCAAAGGATTTTTGGTTACTCTAGGTGTGCTAAATGGACAGGCTAGTGGCAGCAGTGATTTTTACAATTTTTTGGTGCTTTTTATTTTAGCCTTGCTGCGTTTACCACATTTGGCTACTAACAGTGGCTAGTGTGCAAACATGGCCGTGCCACATGGTTTTTCGCTTGTCCTTTGGCCATCTTGTTCTTTCCTGTGAGGCCATGAAAATCCTTATATGGACTTCCAGGGGCTGGGAAAGCAGAGGCAGAGGCTTTTGGCAGGCTACTGGAGGGCTATGTTTGTTTGCTGGCAGTATGTGGGCTCGGACTGTCTGGTCCCAATCCACAAACTGGTTTCAGTGTGTCTGAGTGGTATGTATGAGAGTTCTCGTCAGTGGTCCTGATTGGACCACTGCTGGGGTGTGTGTGTGGCTAGTCCTGCTATTGGCTAGTGGAAGTTTCGGCTCTTACCTGGCTTTTAGGATAAGAAGAGGACCCCTGCACCCATTCTTCAGAGATCCTGGAATAATATCAATGAGCCAAAACTCCTGTCCAGCTATCAGACCCATGAAGAGACCGGGGACCCGTCTGAAGGAGGCCTGGCTACCAACTTCTGCTGCTGTCCTGGAGGAGCCCTGTCTTGCTATTGATCTTCAGCAGTCCTACGAGGGAGCTGTAACCCATGGAGTGGAGAGAACATCCATTCCTGACGTCTGCTCGGTACCCTGCGAAGAAGATCCTTTCAGAAGTGTCCTGGGACTGTCCTGAGGCTGACCAGCTCTGAGTTTGGGCTACCGTGATGCCGACGTAGCCATTACACATTGAGGGAAATTGGGGGATCCTCTGCTTGTCCTGCAAGACTTACCTCAGCGAATTTCTGGAGTCTTAGCATCAAAGGGACTCAAGATAGAAGGGAAAGTCTGACTCTGACAAGTTAGGCCCTTTGCGTCACTGTGCTGCAGTGACCACTGTCCGAAACAGCTTACCTGAGTTGAGTCCAGTTCTGAGAGGCATCCTGCATCGTGTTTTCTGCATTCTTCATCTGAGAGTCCCTGCGCGGGTGAATCAAGGACTGAGGCTGATGGCAGGAAAAGAAACCTCATACCTTCTTATATTGACATGCCAAGTCCTGCGAAGAATCGGAGTACAGGGGGTAAGTTACAGTAGTTCGTACCTGCCCCTAAACTCCCTTTAAATGTTTTCCTAACTTTTATCAAACTTTTGTTATACTTTGGCTTTGCCATTGCTCTCTCGCACAAGCCTTCCGAAAGTTGGGGACACTTCTATTAGTTAGAATACACTGTCCTCTAACCCCTGGAACTGATCACTGGAACCCAGAGACCCTACCTTCCTCTACCTTCATTGTGTTCCTGCATCACAAACCGTGGTAAAACTTTCCTGACCTTTTGGGCATAAGGCTCCAGACAATTTAGGGAAGGACCTTTGAAGTTAGGGTCCATTCTCTGTGGACCTGTAGTACATAAATCTAATCTGCACTTTCTTTTACAGGAGTTTTTTTTTTAAACCTTTATTTTTTTCTGACAGGCATAACATAATCGTACAGACTTTGGGAATGAATCGTACAGTTACATAGGCAAAGTAACAATTTTCTCTACAACACACCCGCATATGACAACCATAGTCTACAAGCTTCATGGGGAGTCCTCTGAACTACCTCCTTCACTGTCTCTGAGGTAGGATCGCAGGGGGCCCAAATGTCTTTCAGTCTGTTGGTAGATGTGACACTGTTGACATATTGTTCCTTGGAATCCTGGACATATATTAGATCCCACAACCATGCTTTGTGAGTGGGGATTCCATGACTGTAGTATATTTCTCTTGGCCCCTGCACCTGCAATAGCCACCAATCTATGGATTTTAACTGACGCCTTCCCTATGTCCCCCAAGAGATATTTGCGTGGGATAGCCGGGATATGTAGCCCAGTAATGTCACTTATACTCCTAGCCATTTCCCCCAAAAGGCTTTTTTTATGGGGCATTCCCAGTACATGTGCATTGAATTTACATTATGGACATTACATTTGGGGCATGTTACCTGAACGATAGGGTAAAACTTGGAGATCTTTTTCAGGGTCATATGTAGATGATTTAGAATTTTAAACTGGATTAGCCTAAAGTTAGAGTTTATCGAGATGGATTTGGTGTGTTGACAGTATATGGCCCATTGGGCATCCTCTATGGCGCTACCCAGATCCCGTTCCCATTTTAGTTTCATGGTATTCCCAGTAGGAGTATGTTCCTGAGCTGCACTATACAGTCTTCATATCGTTCCCGTAAAGCCCTCTTGCGTCATAACCGCAGACATGAATTTGTGTATCGGGGGGGCTTTGGGGAACGAAGGCCACTTCTTCTTGCAAGCTGCTTTCATACGGTACTACTGCGCGTAGTGATAAGGTCCAGCTGAACTTTATCGTGCACAGTTGCGAGTGATGCAAATTTACCATCTGGGTATAGATCTCCTATTTTCAGTTCTATGCCCGGGTCCCATTTGCGCTGGAAGGCCGTATCAAATGTGGGTTCCAAATCGGGATAGTGCCATACGGGGGTAAATGGACAATATGAGTGTGTGCAGCCCACCTCTGCAAAGAGTGCTGCCCAAGCTCATACTGTTGAGTTCACAGGGACTATCTCTCTCATATTTACTTTACTTTTCACAAATGGCATCACTTGGATATTAGCTGGGGCTGATGCATATTTCTCCACCCGTACGTGCGCATGTTTTTCTGCAGTGTCCCCCCGTAATTTCGAAAAGTGTGCTTCAGCTGCGTGGTAGTATAGCACGAAATCAGGGGCTGCCAATCCGCCTGTTTCATATCTTTCACACATATTGGACCAATTAAGTCTAACCAGTTTCCCACCCCATACAAAATTTACCTCTAGCTTTTGTAACCTCTGAAAGAAGTCCCTGCCAGGCCATATGGGAATACCACAAAACATGTATAACAACTTGGGTACCACCACCATTTTAAGCAGGGCCACGCACCCGTACATGGATATTGGATGTTTTCCCCATACAGCTTGTTTGTGCTCAAGGAGTTGAAGATAGGGTTCATAATTATTTGTGTATAAGGTCTGTCTATCGGGCCATTAGTATTCCCAGGTATTGTGCAGTTGTGGGGACCATCTGAAATCCGCAGTAGCCGGTGACTGCACTGTGGACCGCGTCAGTGGAATTATTTCTGACTTGGACTGGTTAATTTTATATCCAGAGTACGTGGAAAAGAAGTTTATTTCCTGCATTATTGGGGACATTTTACATATAAAATTGTGTTGTCTGCAAATAGTGAAAGGAGCTGGGGAGCCCCCCTAATGCGAATACCCCTCCACATGTGCTTGTGTCTAACCTTAGCAGCCATGCCCTCTATCGTGAGTGTGAATATGAGGGGAGACAGAGGGCAACCTTGTCGAGTGCCGCCCCCTAACTTGAAGGGCGATGATAGAGTGTTGTTGGTCCTTACCATTTGACGGGGTTCATATATAGCAGACGGATGTACCCAAGAAACACTGGGCCAAACCCCATTTTACCCAGCAGTGAGAACATAAAGTTCCATGTAACAGAGTCAAAGGTTTTTTCAGCATCTAGAGTAATTGCTGCCACTTTAGCGTTTGGGTCCAGTTGTGATGTGATTGCAAAAAACCTCCTCAAATTCAGTGCCGTTGATCTGGCAGGGATAAATCCTTTTTGGTCTGTATGGATTAATTTGTTTGTTTGCGGGATCAATCGATTTGCCATTGCTTTGGCCTAGATTTTGGCATCCAAATTGATCAATGACAGTGGGCAGTAAGATGCAGGGTCTTGGGAGGCTTGTGGGGCTTAAGCAGGACTGTTATTATCGCCTCTCTCATGGTGCTCGGTAGCTCACCCCTTTCAAGCACCTCTTCCCATACCTCCAGAAGTTTCGGGGCCGTCTCTGTTTTGAATGTTTTGTAGAAATCAAGCGGGACACAGTCCGACCCAGGGGTTTTACCTGCGTGTAGGTCTGAGATCGCTTGTTCAATTTCCTCAGTTGTCAGTGAGAGTTCCAGCAGGGACCTTTCGACTTCCCCCAGTTTAAGCACTGGAAATGAGTCCATATAAATTTGTAGTTCTCCTGCGGACACTGTGTCTACATTAGTGTACAGTTTGGCATAGAACAGCTTGAATAGCTCATTGATTGCCCTTGGGGTCATTTGCACTGTCCCAGCGGGATCGTTGATACTAGCAATATGTCTCAATCCTTTTTCTGACCTCATTAGAGTTGCCATTGCCTTGCTTGCTTTGTTTCCCTCTCCATATTTCCTCGCCTTCATTGGTTGAGTTATAAAGTATAGTTCCTTCTCTGCCAGGATCTGAAATGTTTCAAGTTGTTCTTGTATGTTTTGTAAGTGTGCCTTCTCTGTGGCCACGGGCTGTTGAGTCTCAAGGTCCCTAAGTTCTCGTTCAGTCTGACATAAGTCCCTTCTAATATCTCTCAGAGCCCCATATGCTGTCCCCATCAATTGGCCTCTCAACCATACTTTGAATGTTTCCCAAATTGAGTTCTGGGTCGGCACTGTTCCTGTATTTCGTTCAAAGAAGTCCTCTATTTCAGTGCTTAATTGTTCAAGCACTGACTCGTCTTTCAGTAATTCGGGAGGCATGCGCCATGTACGAGTAGTACGCGCCATATCTTTTAGGACCAGCTTCAGGAGAACAAGGGGAATGATCCGACAGTGTATGCGGGTGGATTAAGCATTGTTCTGTCTCTGAAATCAATCCGGGGGAGCATAGCCACTAGTCTATACGGGAGCTGGACCCATGTACCCCAGAGTAGAATGTTTAGTCCCTTTTGAGAAAATGCAGTTCTCTCCATACGTCTGTCAGGGGTAATGTAACCATAGCTTGCTTCAGCACCAGTGCTGCTCTAGTACATTGTCTGTGGCCCCCTGTAGATCGATCCAGTCCCGGGTCTAGAATTACATTGAGGTTGCCTCCCCATATTACCACTGCCAGCCCCAGAGGTGATATAAGTTCCACTACACGCAGGTAGAACTCTGGGCTGTCTATGTTGGGGCCATACCTGTTAACCAGAATGACTTCCCTATTGTACAGTTGCCCCCAGATAATCATGTAGTGGCCATCTTCGTCTGTCAGTGATTTGGACATTTGGAAATTGACCCGCTTATGTACAACTGTGATCACTCTTCTATTCACGGAGGAGTAGTTTGTAGCTACTTTTATGGGGCCCAAGTTACGTGCAAATACCTCTGTGACTTTTCTCATGGCATGAGTCTCTTGCAGTAGGAGTACATCTATTTTGTGGCGATTTGTATATGCTATTACCTTCCTAGCTTTTATTGGGTGTGCCAGACTCTGTATGTTCCATGTGAGCAGCTTAATGTCTTGCATATTTGGCAGCGTTAGAGATGTTGTCGCGGGTGTGTTGAGTCTCTGTTTATCTTCATTCCATATGCGTCATACTTGTCAGTGTTTTTGAGTGTGTCATTCCCTTCGCTCCCACGTTTGGATTCAGTTCCTGTTTCAGCCTGTCTGTTTTGGAGCCTCTTTCCATACAGTGGCTCTTCCCTTCCAACCAATGGGCAACCGGCCCAACTCCCTTCCCCCCCCACCCTCACCATCCCCCCAACTGGACAGTGTAGATCCCCCAAGAACTTTCAACTTTTGAACATTTAGGCGGCTCTGCACAGTTATTCTGTCCTGTTTCGTGTGCCAACCAGACCACCCATTGAGCCGCTGCACCCGTTAACTTGTGTTTCCAGGAGTTTCGGGTTATTTAAGTGTTGCATGCTCTCAGCATGCCTTCATGTGCTTGCTCCGGGTAGTGGGTTCTTATCATTCATCAGTTGCGGGATATTACGTTTGATGTACCCCATAGCCACTTCAGGAGATATGAAAAAAATGTGTCTTTCCAGCATGTTGCAGGCGCAATTTAGCAGGGAACAACATTGCATAGGGAATAGACCTTGCCCTGAGTGCTCTTTTGGCTTGGTCAAAGTTGCAGCGGGCAGCTTGTACTCCATTTTAAAAGTCTGGGTATATATGTATCCTGGTGGAGTCGTATATCAGGGTACCTTTCTCCCGTGACAGGCGTAGAATCAAGTCCCTACCGCGGTAATTGAGGAGGCGGGCGATGACTGTGCCTGGTGGAGCCCCAGGTTTAGGTGGGGCCATAAGCGCTGGATGGGCTCTCTCAATTAAAAACTGTTGTGATAACTGTGCATCAGGGAGGACTGCTCAGATTACTTCTTCCACATACCCCTATTGGAACGTTGATTTGTTTTTCTGCTAGCCCGACCACCCTGATGTTATTGCGGCGGGACCTAGATTCCAAGTCTTCACACTTAATTTGGACGAGTTTCAAGTTTTTCTTTATGGTCTCCATGTCCTTGCCCTGAGTTGTGAGAGTGTCCTCAACTGTGCATATCCTATTTTCTGTTTCCAGCACACAAGCGTTCACCTTTTGGAGATCTGCTTTAATGGATGATATGGTGCTCCCTATGTCATCTAGCTTGGTGTTTACTGCGGCAAATCCTGCCCGTAATGCCACCATGTAAGGATCTGGTGGTGAGTCTGTTGTGTTCTTTGGCTCTGGTGTAGGAGGTTGTGACGCACCTGCATTTGTGTCTTCCATGGCGAAGTTTGTAAATGCGTCCATGGGCCCCTTTTTGTTTGTTTTATTGCCTCTGGGCATACTGGACGTGGGCAGTTTGTTGTTGTGGACAGTAGCCCTTGGCTTGTGCTCGGTTGGATGTTTCCTATATACGGTATGGAGTGGCCCCACAGTTGTCCCTCGATCGTACTGCTGTGGTCACCTGGTTAGGACTGAGGACCGCTTATCCCACACCCGCAACCCCACTGGTGCCATGCTTCGTGGCCGTGAAGTTTGCCGTCAGTCTGGGTGCATCATATCAACTCTTCCACTGCGTGCTGTGCCCCCTCTCTGTGGAATATCCACTATGCCGGATATAGATTGTCAGCAGGGGGGGTCCAAGTGTCCCTCTTCGCGTTATGACCTCTTTGAGCTTCCCCCCTTCTGCCCCGTACCTTCACGGTTCAATTTTTCCATTTATAATACCTGGTGCCCCCGGCATGGTTTGTGTTAATTATATGAGAGTATTCGCACCCCGGTCGCTTCCTCACAGTAGATTGGAAGAGGGGAAGCAGGCCACACCGGCGCTTCTTTCTGCGATGCTCTGCAGCTCAGGTTTTCTCTGCATCCACAGGTCTCTGGGTCATCCCAAGGTTGTCCTCTGGCGCTTTATTGCTTCCGCTTTCTCTCCCTTCGCAGCACTTTAGTATTCACTATTTGGAATCACAGGATTTTCATAAGGATTTTTTTTCAAATGGCGCAGCTACACAGGTAGGCAGCCATTTTCGTTGGTGTCTGACCCTTTTACAGGAGTTTGATTTGTGTTATGCCCTACTGTAGGGGCTGTATATATGTAATGTATTATTATTGTTGTGTGATACTTCTACATTTTATTAGTCATTTATCATAGTGATATTTGGCCATATTTTTATACATACTGTCTAAGTGTAATTTATGATTCCCATTTTGTGTACCCATTGTGGACACTTTACAAGCTCACCACTTTTTGAGACTCAGGCTAGACCTCTCGTCACTGCTACCTTGAACTGGTTTGGCTATAGCTCCCAGATTTGTCCTTGTCTCAATATAGGTTGGACTGCTATACATCGGTCCACCAGGCCAGAGTATACAAAATCAGTCCTAACAGAAGTTGAAGGTAGAAAGCAAGTGGAGCTCTTAAGTAAAGAACAGCGGAAAGCCGGCCAAAACGAAAAGGGAACTGAATCGACCACACAAGCTTTGAAGCATTTTGCAGTGCCTACAGTTTGGCTAAGACGATTATACAAGCAGGCTGGCTCTAAGGCTCTAAATCGGGGTGATAGTCTATCGATTTTGCGTGAAATCCCAGATTTATTCTTGTTCTCATCCTATGACATTGAATATGTTTGCTTCCCTTATCGAGAGGCAACATACCTAGCAGAAATGGCTGTGAAGTCTAGGCTGGGAGTGTCTGAATTGCTAGATCCAGCAAAGGAATTGAGGAAGAGGGGAAATTAAATGATGACAGTCTTGCTGGTTCTGTAGGGTATAAAGCAGAATCCTAGTAGTGAGACTAAGAAGAGAAATGGTCAAGAGGTACCTGCAGCTAAAATCTAATGAAGTTAATGGTGGGAGTAAAGTGAATATTGCCAATGGCCTGCTAAAATCTAATCATACTAAGATCTGGTCTGTCTTGCCTGACATCTTGACTCAGATAGTGACGAGTCACTTAAGTGCAGTCTAGATTGAAAATGTTTTTCGGGAATACACAGGGTTCCAATTCTTTTGAAGTGCAGTCCATGGGGGAACATATCGTTGGCAATCATGATCTAATCCTCTTGCAAGAAACATGGCTTCAAAGTACCCTAAACATTGATGGCTTTGAGGTCTTGTTGGGTGTCCTGACCCACGTTTAAGCTATCATGCCACAACATTTGGTGCTGTGGGCTTAGAAAATTCAAGATGGCGGAAAACCCACATGTGCGCCGAAATCCAGGAAAGCTGCGCAGTTTGTGCGCACACCAAAATGGTTGCCTCACTTGCCACCCACCAGTGCGAGAATGAAAGGCCGGGTTGCCATGAGGGAAATGGGTTGCCAAAGGAAAAACAGTAGCGCCGGTTAGCTTCAAAGCGCTTTAAAACCACCATTGGACTACCCGCACAGTAGTCTGAAACCATTGGGAATGGCAATGCTGATTGCCAAATGCAACCTAGAATTGTGGGGAATTCATTTTCTTAAATCCCAAAAATGGGTGCAGTACCAGTACTCACCACTATCCAAAAGCCGGCAGTTTAAAACCACCCTGTGTTTCTCTGAAGGCAAGCCAAAGTGCCTATTTCAAACATTGCAATATGTGCAAAATATTCACTGAACACCAGCAGACATTTGGTAGAATGGAGTTTTGTGTGCCTACAAAATATGGGAAATGAAGAGCCCAGAACAATGCTTATAACAAAACTGGCTGAGCTATGGAGTCAGCAGTTTAAGTTGCACTGGATTTAAAGACACTAAAATCGAAAATGTTTAGATTAAATGAGTGACCTATGTTTGGTGTCACATGCCTTTGCAATTGTTTAAATGTTATAGTTTAAACTTAGAATCAGCATTCTAGCTGCATATGTAAAAATGTTTAGTTTTATTTGAATGCAGGAACTGGGGAACAAAAAGTGACATTTTATCTGAAACCTGGCTTAAGGAACTGAATTCTGCCTGGCAACTACCCCCATCAGGAGTGAAACTTGAGTCACAGCTGTGTTCCCAGGCCTAGCTGCCCTTTTGCTGCTCACACTAAGGATATGCCATCTATCTGATAATTGAATTACCTGTGCTCTGCAGGAAAGTGAACAAAGCCCTGTCCTGGCTCAGGCAAAGGTTTTATTGGCAGGAGTCGTAAATGGTCGTAAAAAGTGGCTTCCTCCTGAGGAAAGGGGAGGAGCACTGCCTGTGAGAGCAAGCTGGCTTGGCAGAACTGGATTAACCAGAAATTCAACCTTGTGCTGAGGGTAAACCACACCCCTTTGGAGCCAGAACATAACTTTAAAAAGATGAATAACTCATAGAGCGGACATGTGAAAATTTTATAAATGACACCATAACTCTTGTGATTTTTCTGCCCACATTTTAAGAGGTTTTTCGACCCGGTGGCATGTTCAGGGGGGTGTCAGCGGAAAAGTGGATATAACTCTAAATGTATGCATGTTAAAAATCTGAAACTTCATCAGTTAATGTCCCTACTCCCTGCGCACATGTATGTAAAGTTGGGTCAATGTCAGAAATTGAAAAATCATTTAAAAAGTGAAATATGTGCCATTTCTGAATGCAAGCTCCCAGGAAGAGCAGAGTTTGAACAGGGGATACCTCCTGTAATGCATGATGGGTGCATATGATTTTAAAACAATATGTACCTCTGCAAATATGTATTTGTTTCAAATCTAGATTTGTGTATAAGTTGACAGGAGGAGTGGACTTTCTGCAGGCTGTAAAATGACATCACTCTGACACAACCTAGCTCCCCCAATCAAATGATAAATGGAAGTTTGACCAATTAGAAGCTGAGAGAGAGGTAGGGTCAGTGATGCTAGAACACACCCACATTCTAAACACATAAAAGCAGACAGACAGGACAGATAGAGACCTTCAAATTCCATCTGCAGCGGGACGCTCTGCCGGAAAAATCCATACTTTACCTCCATCAAACCTCCAGAGAGCCAAACTAGAGACTTCAATCTATCCAGAACTAAGAGACCAGACCAGAGAGAAAGCAGTGCTGTACCCAGAGAGACCCAGACCAGCAGAGAGAGCTGACCCAGATCACTGTGAAGTGCAGAGGCCAGACCAGACCAGACCAGACCAGAGTCCAGTTTAAAACCCTGACCAGATCCGTGATGAGGCCCATTTCACTCAAGAATATAGTGTGAGTACCTAGAAAACTGTGCAGAACCAATCTCCTAGTTAAAATAATATAATTCAATCCATTTTTAACCTAAGTAGAACTGCAGCTTAGCAATTGTGTTATCCTGCCATCATTTTTAAAGCTGAAAAAGTGTGCGTTTAAAATTTTAAATCTGAAAAACGACCTTTATTTAATCGCTCATATCTCCGCAACCGTTTGTGCTAGAGACTTGCAGTAACTTTCATTTTGAAGCTGAGATCCTAGGCTTTCCTAGGACCCCAAAACGATAGAGATAGTCCTTGTGGTTCCTCTGTAATAGCGCTCGGCGCATCCGCGAATTTTGCCGCGATTTGCAAATTTCTCCACATGTAAAATCAGCTGCTGCTTGCCTTCCATTTGCCAGAAATTCGTTTAACCTGCTAACTATCCCTGCCCCATTGCTAGTGTGAGCCTGGACTAATATTAACTAGATACCACTCACCCTGAACCTCTGAAAGGGAATTAAAAAGCATTTCCAGCATATTTCTCATCCATTGCTAGCACATATCAAAGCATTTGGGCCTGTGTTTTCAAAACTCCTATCTGTGTTTTAAACTTCTGTTGTCTAAGCTTGGGGGGGATTGAATTGATTACATTGATTGCATTTCTGAGAACTGCGTGCTTTCCTCCCATTCCCTTGCATTGCATAAAGAGGGGGGGAGTGAATAGCCAGAGAAAAGTGATTACATTGTTTTGTTGAAATCATATTGAGTATTTTCTGTACTGCATTCATTGAATATTGCATCCACCTGAGCTTACATAAAGCATTCTCTACCACATTATACTTCTGTACCTATTTTACCAGTGTGCTACCTTATCCATTTCATGTCAACTCATTAGTGATTATAAGAAGTGTGCTAGTGCCAGATTCTCCGTTGTTGATCTTTATCATATCAGATTAAGTGTGCTATTCAATTATTAATTTATTATAAAGTGTGATATCCATATTGTTTAAAGTTTCAAATAAACCTTTTTAACTTGCAAAACAGAACTACTTCTTGGCTCAGTGGGGTCAGGGGGATTCCAAGAGAGGGGTGTTATATAGGGGTAGTCATCCAGAACGCATGAACTGGACATAAAGATATATCAATAAGGGTTTTCATTCAGTATTATAGACTAGGCGTTGACTTAGCTGTAGTGTTGAATTGAATCCTCTTACAAATTGGGGGCTCGAGCCGGACGTTTGGGTTAGAATACCACTTGTGCAGCTTAATACAGTGTGCTAACTGACGGGATACATACATCCGCGCGGATCACCACGCTGCATTACGCTGTAAAGCATTCCTCAAAAGGGACACTCCAAGAAAAGTTCTGTTCTGCAAAAATAAAATACTAACTTCCGTAAGTCAGGACAGAGACCAATCTCTAGAATGACGACCTTAGTAGACATGAAAATAGCCAGAGAGCACCTCTTGCATAAGCTATTTGTGAGAGGTGAATGGGCTGAGCAGGGCCAGGATGCCTGGTTGCAGGCTATCACGCGACAGGTCACTGAAACAGGGTCAGACTTATGGAGAGATCAGGGTCCATTACATGTGGCCCTGAGTGAACTATATATGGCTCCTAAGGCCAAAGATGAACACGACAAGATTGCCAGGATAGCAGCATACCTGTACCTATATATGGGAGACATGCAGGATAGATGTGCTGAAAGCCAAAATCTGGCAAATAGGCAACAGATGGTATTAGAGAAGGTCCAATCTGACCTGGTCTCTTCTGAGCAGAGGCTGCAAAGGAGCCAGGAGTCAGAAGATGATAGTAGGCAGCACATCATTAAAATAAAGAAGGATATGGATGTGCTGCAACAGGAAAAGGTAGAACAGGATACCAGATTTCTGGCCTTGCAGAAGGAATACCAAGAAGGTTTGGACTCCCTACTGCAAAACCAGAAAAAGCTGGAGCAACAACTGGACTTCAACAGGGTATGTGCTGAGCAGGTAGTCACCCTGCAAGGCCACCTAGATAGAGTGAAGGCAGAGAGCAACAAACTAATTCTGAAAGACCTGGATACCCAGGCAGAGTTTGATCAGGAGCGCCAGAATGCTGGTGCCTTCCAAAGGCAAAGGGACGACCTGGCAGCACAGATGCAGGCTCTTAGTCAGGAAAGAGACGCCTTAGGCCAGGAAGTCTGCCATTTAAAAAGGAAAATTGAAGAAAATCACCTGGCCCTCCAGGGGCTGGGTGATCTCCAAAAAGAAAACCAGAACTTGGTAGAGCACACCAGGAGGGTGGAGGATGCTCTAGCAAGAAAGGAGCAGGCCAATAGGGACACAGCTCAGGAGATAACCCTCCTGCAGCAAAGACTGGCCCAGTGCTCCAGGACCAATCAGGAAACACAGAGGGAAAATGAGGCCCTCTGTCAACACAATGATAGGCTCCAACAACAGGTAGCGATGCAGGAGAGACTGATAGAGTCTAGTAAGGCCTTAACTGAGGAACTGAAGGCACAAATGCAGGCTCTTGCATTGCAACAGGGAGCAGGGGCGGATAGAGATGAGGTCCGCTGGGAAAGAGAGACTCCTGACCATAACCGCAGGAGCCCTAACACCAGGGGCCTTCATCTTCCCCAGTCCCTGGACTCTACCACCCCCATGTCCCCTGGCACACATGAGCACAGGGCCACAGGGATGGCAGATTACTATCCAGCTAAGAGTATGGGGCTCATAGGCCAGTACCACTCAGGAATGGAGGGGTGGGCATCCGGGTATGGGCACCCAAGTACAGTACAGTTCAATGGGGAACCCCAGGAGAGTAGGCCCATTAAGGGCATCCTGAAAACCTCTGCCCAGTTAGGTCAGTGGAGGGGGTACCCATCAAATCCTGGCAGCAAGGAGGAATCTGAAGACTCCTCTGAACTGCGCAGGACACAGGAGACCAGGTCCCCACATTCTGCCAGCCATTCCCAGGCTCGCAGAATCCGGGAAAACCTGGAAGAACAGACGGGAACCTCTGGGAGCAGTGCCTCTGAGTCCGAGGAAGAATGGACAAGGGTTACCCGAACCAAAAAGGCCAATAAGGCAAAAAGGGCCTTGCTTAAGGACCCCTTAAAGCAGATTAAGGCGATCAGGAGCGTCATCACGCCTTACCATAAGAACGCTAAGTATTCTGTTTGGGAGCACTTAGAGTTGTTTGAACAAATGATGGAGACTTTCCATTTGAAGGACAGCCAAAGCTGTATTCAATATGTAAAGTGGACCTTCTCCCCGGAATACTCCAGTTTCTTTGCGGGGCTGGAGGACCAAAATCATTTAAGATGGTCCACCTATAAGGCGGCCATCCTGAAACATTTTTCTGTTCACAGAAATCCTCAAGAGGCTCGCAAGGCAGCCTACAATTTGCAATGTGGGGAGGATCAGGCCCCACAAGAATTTGTGCAGGAGTTAAAGCGTGCTTTTGCACAGACCACAAGAAGGGTGCGCACAGATAGTAGAGAGTTCATAAATACGTTTTTCCATGCCTTGCCCAAATACATCATGACCCAGCTCGTGAGGGATTTTCACGAGAAAAGATCCTTAGATTGGGTCATTGAACAGGCTACCCGGATCTATGAGGTGCAGAAACCGGTAGATAGCAAAAGTAATGCCCAGAAAAACCCCAAAGCCAACACCACCCCTGCTGCTGCCAAGGTGGCAGAGGTAAAGGTCACCCCCGTTTTAGATTTGGAGATGGGGGGGCCTAGAAACCTACCTGCACCTAATAATGCTAGGCCCAGAAGGTCCTCGGGCCAGTCACAGACAGGGAGCCAGGGAGGCAGCCCCACAAATGGGGTCCCTCGCTCTCCTGACTATGTAAGTCCTCGCTACAAAGGTAACAGACCCATCCTGGGTTATGTGTGGACTCCTCCAGCCCAAGGGGGGGGATCCAGCCAAGCACCTAACCCAGGGAACTTCCCTCCAAACTTCCCACAGGAGGGCAGAAATTTACCAAACCCTGGGCAGAACTTTTTCCCCAGATATCCACCCGACTTTCAGCCCCAAAACCATCCATCCTTCTTTCCCCAATTCCCTGAGCCCAGACCACTGAATCCGGGAGAGGGGAGGCCAAGGGTGGAGGGGTACCCAAATCTTCCCAACCAGGGGTACTACCAAAGAAGGGACAGCTACCCTTCCCGGGATCAGCCCAGGGGAGAAAACAGGGCCCCGTATCAGCCTGAGCGGGTTTCCCAGTTAGAGCGCCAGGTTCAAAACATGGCGCGGGATATGGGTCAGATACTGAGGGCGCAGCAGAACCCTCAGAACGGCGTGCCGGCGCAGAACGCACCCAACTCTGGACCTGGTGCCCCAGAACAATGACGGGGGCAGCACCCCGATAACTCACCGGTTCCCAGGGAGGAGGCACAAAGGGAAGGGGGGTGTAAAGCCTTGGAGGAAGCTTCCTTCCTCACTTGTAAACAGCCCCTGGAAACCCAGGAACCGGAAACAAAATCTCTTGCCCCTGAAAGTCTGCCTCCTAAAGAGCAGAGGGGGGGTAGGAGAAACAAAAGACCCAAACAGACTCAGTTTGAGGAGGAGGTACAGATCTTCCAATTTGAGGGAGAGGGATCCTCAGAGGATCCTGGGAAAAGGATCTTCTCCTTCAGAGAGGGGGGAACTCCTCCCAAAGAAAAATGGGTCCCTAGGGATGCAAATCCAGACTGGGGAGATGTGGAGACTGAGCTACCGCCGCCCACCATCTCATCCCAGAACCAACAGCAAGAAAATCCCCTGGTTCAAACCCATCCTGGTGACTGCCTCCAAAAAGGGGGGGGCGGCCCAGAACCGGAGCCAGGGGAACCCACAATGGCTCTGATCTCCAGTTGCCAACTTTTTCTTTCAGATTCCCAAGGCTCTCCACAGAATTCTGCCCAAAATTCTTCTCTCGCGATGTCCAAAACCAGAAAATTAGCCCACCAGTTGTCCAAAAATGTGCATTATCTGTGCCCCCTTGAGGAGAAGGAGGGAAGATATTATGCCCCGGTACAAGTACAGGGGCAGGGTACAATCTCGGCACTGGTGGACACGGGATCTCAAGCTACCCTTCTGTCCAGAAGGGCCTTTGACGAACTGAATGCAGGAAGGGGAGAGAATTACCAAATTCCTCTCACCTCTCTTCCGGGACAACTACAGAACTTTGACGGGAAGGAAATTCCCGTTGAGGGGACTGCAGACTTGGACATTAAAATTGGGCGACATAAGTTGAAACACCCGGTCATAGTTGTGACCCCGGAGGGCACCCCTTGTTTACTAGGGAATGACCTCCTGAGAAGGTTGTCACCCCTAATAGATTGTGTAAACAAGGTCCTCTGGACCCAGACTAGCCGACCAATAAAGTTAAAACAGAGTGTCAACCATGTTAGTTTAAACGGCACATGCCACATGGTTGAACAAAAATCTGACCAAGTAGAATTTCACTTCCAGAACAACCAAATTCCAGACGTGACAGTCATAGCAGTAGGACAACAGACTGGTGATGGGGGGTCCTCTCTATTTCTGAAAATCAACCTTCCTTCCAGTCTAAAGTGGTATTCCACGCTGGAAGGAAACACTTTGAAATTCTATACCAATCCACAATCTGAAACTCCCACTCCTATAGTCCAGAAAGATGTGAAATCAGCTCAAAGCCTGGCTGATATTCAGCAAATTGGAGAGCAGTTGTTCATCCCTGTTCAGTTAAATGATGGGAAGGACTCTGTTCTCGCTCGAGTGTGTGTGAACAACGGTAAGAGCTTCATCAGCGAAGCCATGTTCCGCCAACTCCCAAAAGATCCAGCCCTTCCCACCTTCAAACTGATAGACAAATGGGAAATGGACCTGGAAGCACCTAATTCCAAACATCTCCTGCCAAGCAGGTGTATGCTCAAAATCTCCATTGGCAATAAGAGCATAGTCCACAATTGTTGGGTCGTGCGAGACGTCCCTGCCGCCTTTTACTTAGGCAGTGACATTCTCAATCGCTTTGCCATTAGTTTGGACCTAATAAACTTCAAAGCTTGGTCCCGATTAGCGGATAATCCCATGGGCTTTGATGATCCAGAAAAAGCATTTAGGTCAGCTCAATTGCTACCTTATGCAGTTGAAATTCAGGTTAAAGAGGAAGTCACCATCCCAGAAAGGACCCGACAATTCTCCCTGGAAGTGAAAGTTAAAAGAGGACAACATTTGAAAAACCCTGATGCTTACATACATCTAAATGCTTCTCTCCAACAGCAAGGGTTAGGGGTAAACCCAACACCATTAGTCAACATAGAACATGACACCATTCTAATAGAGGTGGATAACAGCGACTTAAAGAGTATTACTCTAGCCGCAGGCACCATTATTGGAATGGCGGTTGATGACCGACATTTCTCCATTGATCTTGGAAATGAACTGTTAGGGCCAATCCCCAAGGACTGCTTTGACAGTGACAGTGAGGACAATACAACACCAGACAGGATTTTTACCCGGCATGGGGGGAACTTCCTGGTGTACACTTCCTGCCCTTATGGTAAGGAAGATGTGACTTGTGAATTCAGGAGGGATGAGGTGATTTTCCAGGTTCATGAAGGCTGCCTTGCCCGCCTGAAGCCTCCGGTCCAAATCAGCACTCTGACCAGGGACTTCTCCACCCAGCTGGAGGAGGCCGCTGAAATAGCCAAACCAGAAGTCTTTCCAGGCTTCAGGCAGATGGTGGAAGAGAGAGTCAACCTAGCTGATGCCTGTGTGACTCTGGAACAAAAGCAAAAGTTGAAACAAGTTTTCTTGGATTTCCAAGATCTCTTTGCGGTAGACTCATATGACTGTGGTCGCACTGACATCCACACAACCACAATCCCCACGGACCCTGGCATGACTCCTGTGTTTGTGAAGCAATATCGCTTGCCTCTCGCATCAATGGAGTCCCTTACTGAAATAATTAAGAACCTTGAGTCCCGGGGAATAATCCGTCCAGTCCACAGCACCTTCAATAATCCGGTGCTGGGAATATTGAAGCCAAACGGCCAGTGGAGACTCTGCGCCGACCTCAGGGAGCTCAACAAACGGGTCCATATTTCCCGATGGCCTCTGCCCTACATTGACCAAGGGCTGGCCCAGATCCAGGGGTCACAGGTATTCACTGCAATAGACCTGACCAATGGATACTGGACTGTGCCTGTCAGTAGGGAGGACCAATACAAGCTGGCTTTTACCTTTGGGGGCCAGCAGTACACATGGACCCGGACTCCCTTCGGATACCTCAACTCCGGCAATGAATTCAATATTTTCCTACATAAGGCCATGCCCGACCTGGGTGCGAGGGGTAACCTGGCTTATGTAGATGATGTCCTCATCAAAAGTTCATCTGTGGAGGAACATATAGCGGAGATCCGTTATGTTCTGACACAGTTGAGGGCCGCCGGAGCAAAACTTTCCTTTCAGAAAGCACAGTGGTGTAGAACCCGTGTTAATTTCTTGGGGCATGAGATTACTCCTCAGGGTCTCTGTCCCCAGGAAAAGAAAGTGGAAGCACTTCAGAAACTGAAAGACCCCACAACTCTGCGGGAACTAAGGAGCCTCCTTGGACTGACTAATTACAGCAGAAAGTTCATTGAGGGCTACGCAGAGATCACCAGACCCCTGATTCATCTCCTGAAGGGGGGGGTCAAGTGGGAATGGGGTCCAGAACAAGCCGAGGCAGTAAAACAACTCAAAAGAAGCCTCTCACAAGCGCCTTGCCTAGCTTACCCGGTCAGAAACAAGGAGTTCTTCCTGGAGACAGGGTTCTCTAATACGTGCTTGACGGCAGTATTATATCAAAAGCATGACAAGGTCAATAAAGTAATCTCCTATGCGAGCAAAACTTTATCCTCTGTGGAGGAAAAATTCAACGATTGTGAGAAGGCACTCCTGGCAACGGTGTGGGCATTGAAGAATTACCGCCCGTTTATCCAGGGGGAACACATCATAGTGGAGACTCCACACCAGCCTCTGCAATATCTCCAAAGTGACAGAATCCGGGCCGGAAATGTGAGTAATTCCCGAATTACTTCCTGGATTCTGTCAATGCAAGGCTTTCCTGTGGAGGTCAGATATGGCCAAAACAAGAAGAGTCCCCTCGCGCAAGGTCTGGCTGACTTGCATGATTGTGCCAGAGAAAACTGTCTCGAGGACGAAAGTCTAAAAATAAAGGACAACATGGAGGCATACCTTAATTCCCCCCACAAAGTCTTTGAAGAAGACAAGTGTGAGGGAATGCCCACTGTCTATGTGGATGGATGCTCTTACCATGTTGACAACAACGGGGAGAAAGAACTGGTGGCCGGCGTAGGGAATGCATGGGTGAATGAGTCCCCAGAACCCTCCGCTGGATACAAAATTGGTCCCCGAAGTAGTCAGGTGGCAGAATTGATGGCTGTGCATCAGGCCATCCTCACTGCTGTCCAGCATCAACTCCACGAACTGGTCATAATCACAGATTCGGATTATGTACGGAACGGGTTCGTGGAGCACCTGGTTAATTGGAAAACCAGAGGCATGTTATGTGCTAACAACAAACCCTTGAAACATGGGAAGTTGATCCAAAACATTGATGATCTGGTCACATCGAATGGGATGACCATCTACTGGAAAAAGATCAAGGGTCATTCCAAAGTAGAGGGACCAGACAAAACTGGAAATGACTTAGCTGATCAGCTGGCCAAAACCGGGGCCATCCAAGGGGATCTAATTGAGATTGAGTCCCTGTTGGGGGAAATCCAGGTCACTGCTATCACTAGGTCCCAGACAAATGCTCACAACAACCTTTCAATTGCACAATGGAGTAAGGAGACCCCTGATGCTGATTTGATTACTGCTCAGAAGGGGGATCCAATTATTGGTAAATTTTACCAGCACCTTGAGGACCCTGAGAACTTTCCCCTGACGGATACCGATTACATTGGGAAAGAGGACCTAAGAGTGTTGATGAAATGTCCAAAAATGTTCCGAATCCAAGACGGTTTGTTGGTAAGGAAATCCAAAGCTGGCCACGATCAGTGGGTGGTTCCTACCTCATTCCGAAGCCTGATGTTAAGTCACGCCCATGATGCGGCCACCGCCGGTCGTAGGGGGTTTCACACAACACTGGAAATCTTAAGAGAGGTTGCATACTGGCCACACATGGGCCAGGACCTCAACCAATATTTGAAGGGTTGTCTTGTGTGTGCACAATTTCAGCCGACATCCCTCACACACCGGGCGCCTTTACAAAAGCGGGGGATGACACTGCCATGGTCAGATTTACAAATCGACTTTGTAGGCCCTGTGATTCGCTCGGCTAGGGGGAATAAGTACATGTTGACTGTGACATGCTTGTTTACCAAGTGGGTGGAATGTCTCCCAGCCCCAAATTGCAAGGCAGAAACTGCAGCTGCCTTGATGATTAACCACATCTTTTCCCGTTTTGGTCTACCTCAAAGGATTGAGTCAGACAGAGGTAGCCACTTCACCAGTGAAGTAATGACAAAGATGTGGGAGATACTGGGGGTCAAGAGAAAGCTGCATATTGCTTATAGACCAGCGTCTTCTGGGGCAGTAGAGAGATATAACCGGACAATTGTGAGCATATTAAAGAAGTTTGTGGCAGATTCTGGGCCAAGTTGGGATATCCGATTACCTCTGGTCCTAATGGCCATCAGATCTACCCCTTCATCTGCAACCAAAATGTCACCATTTGAGTTGATGACTGGGCGCAAGATGGTGCTTCCTCAGCATTTGCTCTACAGGACCCAAGAGCAGACACTGATAAATGCCTCCACTACTCATGAGTATGTGGAGAATTTAAGGAAACACCTCCAACATGCTTTTGCTTACGCTCAGCGGAATCTAGAAAGATCGGCTGATAGCATGAAGACCCACTATGACCTGAAGACTTCCAGGAAGGAATATCAGGTGGGAGACCGGGTCTATCTATACAACTTCCAAAGGAACCAGGCCAAGCAGCGCAAATTTTTGCCTACATGGAAGGGACCATTTGAGATCATCGACAAGATCTCCCCTGTGGCCTACAAAATCCACATCCCCAAAGGTCCTTTGGCAGCGGGGGAAGACAAGTGGGTCCACATAAACCAGTTGAAATGTTGCCATCCCAGGCACACTCTGCAACAACTGGAGGAATCCTCTGGAATCCTAGCGGGTACTGTCTCAGACTAATTCTGTTCCAATCATAAAACATACCACATCTAGTCTCTAAAATATTGTGACTTGCATGAAACTGTCTCTTAGTTATACTGTTTTTTTTTTCAAAATAAGAATGTAATGTTTCGTTATGATGAAATGCATATGCTGCCCCACTACCTCAACAGTGGTGGAAAAACGTCTATGAGTAGGTATTGCCGCTCTTCCTTTGTCGTCCTAGGAGAAAGAAGACCTTGAGACTGGCCAAGGAGGACGATCCGGAGACCGGGAACGAAGATCCAATGGGCCCAGTGTACCGCCCAATATTCCCATCAGGACCGGCGAGGAGAACCGATCGATCAGTACCGGATGGAGAAGAAGATGCTGAACTGTGCCATCTACAGAGTAGGAAGAAGATTATGCGGACAGACCGGTGCGTGGGTCAAAACCCTTGGGCACGCGACTCCCCATCGACTCAAATTCAAAGTGCAGTCGCGTGGGGGGGCTTGTTGGGTGTCCTGACCCACGTTTAAGCTATCATGCCACAACATTTGGTGCTGTGGGCTTAGAAAATTCAAGATGGCGGAAAACCCACATGTGCGCCGAAATCCAGGAAAGCTGCGCAGTTTGTGCGCACACCAAAATGGTTGCCTCACTTGCCACCCACCAGTGCGAGAATGAAAGGCCGGGTTGCCATGAGGGAAATGGGTTGCCAAAGGAAAAACAGTAGCGCCGGTTAGCTTCAAAGCGCTTTAAAACCACCATTGGACTACCCGCACAGTAGTCTGAAACCATTGGGAATGGCAATGCTGATTGCCAAATGCAACCTAGAATTGTGGGGAATTCATTTTCTTAAATCCCAAAAATGGGTGCAGTACCAGTACTCACCACTATCCAAAAGCCGGCAGTTTAAAACCACCCTGTGTTTCTCTGAAGGCAAGCCAAAGTGCCTATTTCAAACATTGCAATATGTGCAAAATATTCACTGAACACCAGCAGACATTTGGTAGAATGGAGTTTTGTGTGCCTACAAAATATGGGAAATGAAGAGCCCAGAACAATGCTTATAACAAAACTGGCTGAGCTATGGAGTCAGCAGTTTAAGTTGCACTGGATTTAAAGACACTAAAATCGAAAATGTTTAGATTAAATGAGTGACCTATGTTTGGTGTCACATGCCTTTGCAATTGTTTAAATGTTATAGTTTAAACTTAGAATCAGCATTCTAGCTGCATATGTAAAAATGTTTAGTTTTATTTGAATGCAGGAACTGGGGAACAAAAAGTGACATTTTATCTGAAACCTGGCTTAAGGAACTGAATTCTGCCTGGCAACTACCCCCATCAGGAGTGAAACTTGAGTCACAGCTGTGTTCCCAGGCCTAGCTGCCCTTTTGCTGCTCACACTAAGGATATGCCATCTATCTGATAATTGAATTACCTGTGCTCTGCAGGAAAGTGAACAAAGCCCTGTCCTGGCTCAGGCAAAGGTTTTATTGGCAGGAGTCGTAAATGGTCGTAAAAAGTGGCTTCCTCCTGAGGAAAGGGGAGGAGCACTGCCTGTGAGAGCAAGCTGGCTTGGCAGAACTGGATTAACCAGAAATTCAACCTTGTGCTGAGGGTAAACCACACCCCTTTGGAGCCAGAACATAACTTTAAAAAGATGAATAACTCATAGAGCGGACATGTGAAAATTTTATAAATGACACCATAACTCTTGTGATTTTTCTGCCCACATTTTAAGAGGTTTTTCGACCCGGTGGCATGTTCAGGGGGGTGTCAGCGGAAAAGTGGATATAACTCTAAATGTATGCATGTTAAAAATCTGAAACTTCATCAGTTAATGTCCCTACTCCCTGCGCACATGTATGTAAAGTTGGGTCAATGTCAGAAATTGAAAAATCATTTAAAAAGTGAAATATGTGCCATTTCTGAATGCAAGCTCCCAGGAAGAGCAGAGTTTGAACAGGGGATACCTCCTGTAATGCATGATGGGTGCATATGATTTTAAAACAATATGTACCTCTGCAAATATGTATTTGTTTCAAATCTAGATTTGTGTATAAGTTGACAGGAGGAGTGGACTTTCTGCAGGCTGTAAAATGACATCACTCTGACACAACCTAGCTCCCCCAATCAAATGATAAATGGAAGTTTGACCAATTAGAAGCTGAGAGAGAGGTAGGGTCAGTGATGCTAGAACACACCCACATTCTAAACACATAAAAGCAGACAGACAGGACAGATAGAGACCTTCAAATTCCATCTGCAGCGGGACGCTCTGCCGGAAAAATCCATACTTTACCTCCATCAAACCTCCAGAGAGCCAAACTAGAGACTTCAATCTATCCAGAACTAAGAGACCAGACCAGAGAGAAAGCAGTGCTGTACCCAGAGAGACCCAGACCAGCAGAGAGAGCTGACCCAGATCACTGTGAAGTGCAGAGGCCAGACCAGACCAGACCAGACCAGAGTCCAGTTTAAAACCCTGACCAGATCCGTGATGAGGCCCATTTCACTCAAGAATATAGTGTGAGTACCTAGAAAACTGTGCAGAACCAATCTCCTAGTTAAAATAATATAATTCAATCCATTTTTAACCTAAGTAGAACTGCAGCTTAGCAATTGTGTTATCCTGCCATCATTTTTAAAGCTGAAAAAGTGTGCGTTTAAAATTTCAAATCTGAAAAACGACCTTTATTTAATCGCTCATATCTCCGCAACCGTTTGTGCTAGAGACTTGCAGTAACTTTCATTTTGAAGCTGAGATCCTAGGCTTTCCTAGGACCCCAAAACGATAGAGATAGTCCTTGTGGTTCCTCTGTAATAGCGCAAATTTCTCCACATGTAAAATCAGCTGCTGCTTGCCTTCCATTTGCCAGAAATTCGTTTAACCTGCTAACTATCCCTGCCCCATTGCTAGTGTGAGCCTGGACTAATATTAACTAGATACCACTCACCCTGAACCTCTGAAAGGGAATTAAAAAGCATTTCCAGCATATTTCTCATCCATTGCTAGCACATATCAAAGCATTTGGGCCTGTGTTTTCAAAACTCCTATCTGTGTTTTAAACTTCTGTTGTCTAAGCTTGGGGGGGATTGAACTGATTACATTGATTGCATTTCTGAGAACTGCGTGCTTTCCTCCCATTCCCTTGCATTGCATAAAGAGGGGGGGAGTGAATAGCCAGAGAAAAGTGATTACATTGTTTTGTTGAAATCATATTGAGTATTTTCTGTACTGCATTCATTGAATATTGCATCCACCTGAGCTTACATAAAGCATTCTCTACCACATTATACTTCTGTACCTATTTTACCAGTGTGCTACCTTATCCATTTCATGTCAACTCATTAGTGATTATAAGAAGTGTGCTAGTGCCAGATTCTCCGTTGTTGATCTTTATCATATCAGATTAAGTGTGCTATTCAATTATTAATTTATTATAAAGTGTGATATCCATATTGTTTAAAGTTTCAAATAAACCTTTTTAACTTGCAAAACAGAACTACTTCTTGGCTCAGTGGGGTCAGGGGGATTCCAAGAGAGGGGTGTTATATAGGGGTAGTCATCCAGAACGCATGAACTGGACATAAAGATATATCAATAAGGGTTTTCATTCAGTATTATAGACTAGGCGTTGACTTAGCTGTAGTGTTGAATTGAATCCTCTTACAGTGTTTGAACTATTGGCAACACATAAAAATGGTGGTAGGCCATCAGGCAGCTTATTAATAGCTACATGCAATTTGTCAACTTTAAATTTAGAATGTATAAGCAATGATGTAAAAGGGATCATGGTTGCTAGATTGTCCCCCAGAAAGGATTCCTTCACAAAATTGATGATGAACTTTAATTTGCATTGGAACGCTGCAAGATCCAGCTTATCCTCTTACTTCTAAGATCTTTCAACTCTTTTGTTAATGGTAAATTCCAGATATGTATGGTAAAGTATAATGGTAGCAAGTGATCTAAACTCTCCCTGTCTGTATAAGGCTGGTAGAAAAAATTTAAACTCATCAGGGATTTGAAATGGTAAGCAGTGGTTGAAAGTGTCATCAGACTGGATCTTGAAGTTGGCAAATGGAAATATTAGAGGTGAATTAGTTCCAGCAATGACCTGGAAAAACAACTCAAAGGGATCCATAATTGACTATCTGGCGCTCTCAGCTGATCTTTTTGCTTACTGTGAAAACCTCAGGGTAAAAAGTGTGGGCTCAAGTGATCACAATCCCCTTATAGGTTCTTTTGCTTTGGAAAATCGGCCAGCGAGTAAAGGTGTATTGCTGGGATTGCAGGTAAACTAAGGTCTAAATTTGGTTAGACAATACGGAAATGAAGGGCCTAGGCTGAATAAAAGACTTCAGCAGATATTATCTTCTAGAGACCATGACTTAGAGAAGAGGTGCTTGTCCGCTGGCTATATCGAATTCCTGTGGGTCCTGGATCAGCAACTAATGAAAGGAGATTGTAAAGTTGGTGGACATGGACACAACGTTGATAAAAAACAATGAGATCCAACATAACTCGCCATCTGAGTTTTATTGGGAGAAGTTGTTGTGTAATTCCTACAGGAATTGATCTAAGCAACACATATTTATTTGCTCGCAGCGTGTTAGATGGCCAAAAAACATTGGAGGCAATTTCTGCCGGGAACTCGAGGAACTTTTCGAACATAATTAATAACCAATTGGCCAATCAATCATATCTTCTGAGTAATGTGGTCCTGGAAGTGGCTTGGTCGAAGTATTTGAAGTATACAATTACCAATGAGAATAACTATACCAAAATATGTATAATGGCCCCTCCCTTTTGATCATGACTGTATGGAGGCCTTAATAATACGGGCCTGGAAATCCTGGTCCAAAAGGGCTTACTACTACTATTCTTAAAAAAGAGGCAGTAATATGGGCCCATATATTGAGATGCATGTTCAGGGGGATACTAAAGACTAAAGACTCAAGAGTGCCCATGCTCCTGGAAGTGCGCTGTCATAGTCCCTATCTATAAAAAGGGTGATCGGACAGATCTGATGAACTACCGTCCGATTGCCCTTTTGGATGTGGGCAGTAAAATCTTTTCTGAATAATTCTTTGGGGATTGGAAGCATGTTCAGGCAGTAAAGGTATTTTGGCCAAACATCAGATTGCGTTTCGTAAGGGCCTTTCGACTAACCTGAATGGACTAGTAATAAACATTGCCAATGAAAAATCGTGGCAAAAAAATAGTTCCCTCCTGTATAGCACTTGGATAGATCTATTGAAAGCTTTTGATACTGTTAATAGTGGTAAATTGTGGCCGAAACTCCAGAGATGGGGACTCCCTGAAGGCTTGCTAGCTATTATTATCTACCTGCACTAAAATATCTATGAGCAAGTACGATTAGATGGGTGCTGACATTTATCATCTCCCATTCCAACTAAACGTGGGGTGAGGCAGGGCTGCATTTTGGAGCCCTGACTTTTTAACTTTTATATAGCTGATTTAGGTAACACCTTAGCTATAAATAGACTAGCGAGTTCTAAGATGTGGGACTGTGTGCTTAGTTGGTTGGCGTATGTGGATGATAAAGTCCTGTAGGACTATACGACCATAGCCCTCCAACGCTTACTTACAGCATTTGATAACTATCCTGTTAAATCGCATATACTGGTGTTCAGTAATTACCAGAAGAAAAGTTATAACTATGAAAGGAAATTGAACAACTGTACACTCCCTCGGGTAAAGGAAGTCTTATATTTAGGAATGCATGTGAGAGCTAGCCCATCCTTGAGAAGGGTAGAAGCGGATGCAAATAAGAAACTATGACATCCACAGAGTCAATTGAACAAAATCCTAAACTCTACCTCTAGGTTCTCCCTACTGCCACTGATAATGTTCTACAAAGGAAAGGTTATTCTTAGTGTGCTCTATGGAATGGATACCCAACTGCACTCACGTACGGTAAACTGGACGAGGCTGAAAGGGGAACTCTGGAAAAAAGTCATGAGTCTCTCTCTGTCCTTGCCCATTGAACATCCGAGGTATGAATTGGGTTTCCAGTCAATGAGAGCACACTTAGACTAGAGGGTCGTGTCACTCTATAGAGACATTTTGGATCCGAAACATAACTCACTATATGTGGATATGGGAGTTCACCTGGAAAGGTATAAGAGCTGTGCCATTTTTGATGTGATGAGTGACTCCTTGGAAATGTTGCCTAAGTGTCATCAAACTGTGTGCAGACTGTTAGAAAATCCCTTGAAAGTGAAAAATGAAATAATGAATAGAGACTGGATTGAGACCAAGGCCAGAATAAGTGAGTCATCTTTCTTTAGATCATTTCCAGTAATTGATCAACCAAGAGGCTATGTGCTACCTTACCTGAGGAGGATTCCAAATCCAAGGTGGAAAATGGAAGTTCTGCGATTCAGTCTCAATATTATTCTGACTGAGGAACTAATGAACATTCGAAGTGAAGATCCTGTAATTAAGGGAAACTGATCAATGTGGTAGTTCGTCAGCTGAAAATTTGAAACATATTTTGATCCTGTGCGGTGCAACTAGGCCCGTAAGAGTCAAATATTTTGTAGATAAAACAAGTCGGATAGACACAGACGATTTCTGGCTGAGACTCTCTGCTGGCAATAAAACATTTTTGTCCCTAGATACACTGAGGGTTTTGAATGAACTAGGTTTCATAGAATTGAATCATAAAATAATTATAAATGTATATTAGGTTTCAATGGATGTTTTTGTATTTTTGTATTAGATGAATGTTATGAAGATTTTTTGTAAAATAAAATAAAATAATAATTATCAGCAGCAACACCTACAATGTCATCAGTGTGCTCATGGGCTGCACAACAGGGACGTGGCATATCTTACAACACCTGGCAATTTTTAATTGCATTAAACCGGCACCTTATCATCACATGAACTAAAGTTTTTAAATATAATTTTAAAGGTTTTTGTTACATTGGATTCAACTTAACTGTCTCTTAACTAAAGTATTTACGGAATTTAAAGGGTTCACTTAAGGTATATCTCACACCAACCATTGTATTAAAGTTCTTTCTTTTCATCTCATGACTGATATCATTTTCAATGTTTTTAGGGAGTTTCTAACCTACTTATCATTGGCTGTTCCCCCAATATGGGTCATTCGGCCACTTTGCGAAGATGAGATATCAATATTAGCATGTGCAGAGCAATGAGGGACCGGGACATCTTTGCGCTAAATAATGGCAGACCTGGAAGAGCATGCATGTTATATTTGGTGATTTTAGCAGACATTTTGAAAAGGTTGTTCTTGTTCTCCCTTTCCCTGTTCTCACGAAATGTTCTCATGAGAACAAAATCGTTTCTGGCTATCACACAAATTAATCTCGCAAGAATTCATTAACATTGTTAACATATCACACCTGTCATGCACGCCAATGTTGCAGTACGAAGATTCCCGTGAATATATATGTATGTCATACTCGAGAGAAGACAAAAACAAATAAAAACATGTTTTATCCCATGGCCCACACACATTGTTAAACTTCCTAAATGCTACTGTTTTACTGTTTTACCCTGCACACATCTTCCCTGAAGTGAAACTACACCCATAATATAATGTTAAGCACATTCTTATTTCCTGTGACGCACCTCTAAAAGTAAACCAAATTCTTACAAATGCTTCACAAATACTCGTAAAAAGACAACAATGAATGAATGGAATTATTATACCTCACCCCCAGAAGATCTTAGACTTTAGAATTACTACTGTTTCACCCTCCGCCAAATTAACCCTGGAGTCAAACATCCCCTGTACCCCAATATCGTTTTAAGCATGTTGTAATTTAACATACTCATGAGAGTACTCATTAGACTGCTCCGTTCCGAGCAAACATCTAGCTGCTTTCTATTTGTGAAAAGTCTCCGTTTCTGCAATGCAGTTAAAGGTTACTAGCCCTAGAATGCTCAGAAAGTTAACGGCTCATTGATTTTACCCTAACTAATTAGAGGAACACAATATATTCAATTGGAACTCATGCTACGCTTTTGTTTTCGTGGACTAGGTTCATTGCTCGATATGCAAAAATGCATTGCCAGATGCTGTAGCTAGAGGTCCCGGTGGGAAAGCGTCATTTATAATATACAAAATGCACTACGATCCCTGTAATTAGAGCAACATATAGATTGTGCTTCTTCATTGTAATTTAGTGCAGGAACCATGCCACAATTGTGATAAATTACACACAAAATGGGCTCTTGAAATCAAACTATACAGACCTTGATAAGATGGCCTTGCTGGACCTTGCTAATTGCTGTCTGCAAAAAAACAGAGATCTCTCTCCCTTCCCTCCTTATTGGGCATCTCTGTTTCCTTCTATGTAAACCATATGTGTTTGTTTGACCGTGTGTCAAGGGCGGCACTGGTGCAGCGTGCCTCTTTAGGTTAGTTGCACTTCTCTCAGGGGGAGAGAGAGCAATGTGAGCATGTGGGCACCTCTCGTCCTCCACTTTCAAAGTTGACTGTGGAGGGTCTCAGGGTTCCCCACTTACCCCTCTTTTGTTCAATGTCAACATGCTTCCTCTCCGGAAGTTTCTTGGTGCCTGAGCCTTCAATAGCACCTTTTCATGGATAACTTGCAGATTTGTCTTCATGGCTCTCAACCATTTGTATCGCAAAGGCGGGTGAAAACACCCGATTTTATTTTTGGCGGGTGAGAGGCCCATTGAAATGAATGGGCGGGCTGGAGGCTTGGCGGGTGAGTCGGCTGTTTACAAGGCGGGTGACACCCGCCAAAAGCGTGTGAGTTGAGAGCTATGTGTCAGTGGCACATCACATGACTTTTACGCACTATCTTGTCTTGAAATTTTGTTTTAAAACATTTTTTTGTTTGTTTCCGGCAATAAATCCTGAATGACACTGTTTCCCTCAGCTACCAATGTAAGCTTTATCAGTCCAGTAATAATTGATCAAGTACTCATCCTACACAGAGGGTGAACAATCCCTTTAGCTCTCCTGTTCAGGATAGTCTCATCTTAAGTTCGGCAGGTTAGATCCTCCTGCCAACAATAGTTCACCACAAACCGAAAACAGTGTTGAACCCCAAACACAGTAAGCCATTCACCAGCCAAATTAGTTACAGCGCTTATTCTTAAAAAAGCCTCCACCTTCCACATGTTAATAGCATCTTTCCATATGTCCTCTGGGCTTGAGAAACATTTCTCATAGCAGAGTCTAGACCCCGACCCTTTTACATCCTCCAGGGTCAAGCTGTAGTTCCAGCAGCCACCAGGCTGTCGCTTTTCAATCATTATCGTACCTTATAGGCAGATGTGACACAATTCAAGATCCAGAACAAAAACTGTGTCCCCTGAACCCAACACATATCAGCCAATGTGCCCGCCTTTATGCATAGGGCTCCAGAAAACCTATTTTTAAAAAAAAAAAATTATTGGGTATTTATAATGTGCCTATACAGCCAAATGGTGTTTCAAGGCGCATCAAGACAAGGGAGGGGGTGGAACTGGGGAGAAAACAAAAACAATAATGTTCCTACAAGGTCTTGAGACATTCTGATCGTGCAAGTGTTGTAACAAAAATGCAGGGCGGGGGAGGAGGGGAAGTGGAGGATGGGGGAGCAGGGAAGAAGATAACAATAATGTTCCTACTAGGTCGTGAGATAATTCGGAGCATGCAAGTGCAGTAACAGAAAAGAGGGAAGAGAGGGAAGAGGGGAAAGGGAGGTTGGGATGAGCAGGGAAGAAGACAATATCATTCCTACTAGGTCGTGAGAAAATTCAGAGTGTGCAAGTGCAATACAGAAAGAGGGGAGAGTGGGAGGAGGGGAAGAGAAAGGGAGCGGGTGAACAGGGAAGAAGACAGACAGTAAAGTTCCTATTAGGTGTGAGACAAATTACTAGTCTGCAAGTGCAGTAACAGAAAAGAGGGGAGAGGGGGAGAAAGGGAGGTGAAAGTTTGTGGGTGAACAGGGGAGAAGACAGACAGTAACGTTCCTACTAGCTCATGAGAAAATGCGGAGCGTGCAAGTTCAGCAACAGAAGAAGAGTGGGTAGTGGGTAGTGGGAGTGTAGGATGGGATGAGCAGGGAAGAAGACAAACAATAGTGTTCCTACTAGGTTGTGGGACAATTCGGAGTGTGCAAGTGCAGAAACAGAGTGAGGGGACAGGAGAGGAGGAGAAGTGGAGGATGTGGAGGAAGGGTAACGCTCAGCGTAGAGGGAAGAGAGGGGTACATTAAGTGCAAGTGAAGGTTCACTTACACCTTTGAGGAGAGGGTGCACAAGGGAGTGCTTGAGGAGAAGCAGGAAGGAGCAAGTGGCAAGGAGCGATTGCAGAATCTGCCAAGGCTGGAGCAACGGAGGCAATGTTGTCCATGAAGTTCTGGAGGAGCAGGGGAAACACCTGTCTGGATGAGACTCTTAAAGATCAGGGCTATCCAGAGACCTCACCAGGTGATGAGGGAGACAAGAGGAGAGAAGGAGGGAGGGGCAGGGGAGGGGCAAGGGAGGCCTGAGAGCAGATGAGGGAGAAGCAAAAGCAACTTCAACACAACAGCAATGCAACCATCTAGATTCAAGGATAAAGGGAAAAAGCCTAGGTTTCAACATACAGCAGAAAAAGCATACTCACCTAAATGCGTGATTCCTGGAAGAGCGAAAACAGCCTAGGTTTCAGCATACAGCAGAAAAAGCATAAGCACCTAAATGCAAGGTTCCTGGAAGAGGGAAAAAAGCCTAGGTTTCAACATATAGCAGAAATATCAGATCTCCTTGAAATAATCATCTGTCTGTCCCATTATCTTCACGCCACCCTCCCCAGTGCTACCAGTATGGACATCTCCTCCAGTGAATGATATATTCTCAGGCTCATTTTCCTCACCCAAATGAGCAGGAACAGCATATTTGCAATCAGAACATCTTGTTCATATTTCATCAGCCTTCCCAATGCTTCTGTGATTTCAAAAATCATTGAACAGATTTAGATTCCCGTCAGGCCTCAGAGCATGACCATATATCATTTCTGCTCGCTCAAAGATTCCGACCCATTAGGCTTTGACTTGTTTACATGCCAACAACTTAAGGATGCACATCCCTTTCTACAGTTTTCAACTTCTTCTCAGGTCATTGCTGGCCAGAGTTAGATACTTCTGTATGTTAAACAGATTAGCAATTGGGTGAGGGACAATGGGATCAGGTTCCACCTCTCTAAGCAGATGTTCTTCTGCTGAGGCACTGCCATCTGCTTACGGGTCTGTCATGTCTTGCTGTCCCACCTCCTCTTCCTGGTTATCAATATAGGTTTGAAGAAAATGTAGAAAAACTTGATGTTTTGTGGGAAGCTTATCTTAGTCTTATTGCCCACGTTGTTTCTGGTATTCAGGGCACCTTTTTCAAACTTCCCAGCTTAGAAGATTCTCCCCTTCCTCCTAGGAAACTGCATCACATTGTTGTTGGGTCCATCGTTAATGTGGCTTTAGAATGACACTGTTTCCCTCAGAAGAAATGAATGCACGGTATCCAGGGCTAATTTGTGTTCTATTGACATATTCAATTCTTTGCGATTAAACATATCTAACAGATAGTCAGGCGTACAGTCTACCTTATCAACTGCGTTCAAGTTGTTCATTGAGTTAACCCTAAAGCAATCAGTGTGGGTCTCAACACTGAACATGAACGGAATGTCTTCTTTCAATAACATATTTCTACTTCAAGGCACTATGGTAGTGTCCTTTCTTTTTTGTTCAATGATATTCTGTGGTGTTAAACCGTCTTACCAATTGCTTAGACATCCAAAACCTTCAAGAAACCCTACAAGCAGGTTTCTGCTCCTGTCACTCCACTGAAACGGCTCTCATGAAAGCATCCATTTTCATCACCTCTGCTAAACTCTCAAACCTACCCAGTGTCCTAATTCTCCTTGACCCGTCTACTCCCTTTGACATTGTTCATCGCTCTAATCTCCTTAATGCTTTCTCTCTCTCTTCTTGGGATTCGTGATCAAACCCTTGCCTATATTGAATCCTGCCTAGTACCTTGCCAATTCTTGGTCTCTTGGGACAACAACAACTCTCAACTCACTCCTCTAACTGTTGATGTTCCGTAATGCTTTGGCTTGGGTCCTCTCCTCTTGGGTCTGTCTTGGGTCCTCTACACCTCTGCTCTTGGGACACTAATCTCCTTCTCATACCAACTCTTTGCGGATGACACCAAAATCTTCTCTTTTCCTGAACTATGAAAATTTCAAACTGCCAATATTCGATAGCTTTGCACTCTTTGATGTTAAACTCTTCCAACGCAGAGCTACTCTTCTTCCCTGCCAACTATTCTCTCTCGTCTCCTCTCCTGCCTACCCATTCCCCATCTGACACTCCCCACTTCTCCTATTCAGCTAGAAACCTCTGCGTCATCTATGACTCTTCTTACACTTTCTCTACTTTAATCTACAAAACTGCAATGGCGGCTCGCTTCAACCTCCTAAATATTAAAAAAATCAGCACCTCTTCCATTCAACATTGACAAGCATCTCTTAACCACTCTTGTTTTCTCTAAACTGGAATACAGTGCCAATATCCTCTTTGGTATACCCAACTATTCTTTCTGTCTTATCAACAAGATCATCACTTCGCTTGTAGGATGCTCTTTGAATGCCCTTATTTCGCACCTACTTCTGCTTACTGTCACCAGGCTGGATGGCTGACAATGCCAAACATGGGCAGGTTTAAATGTCTTCTCATTGTCCACAAACCTATCCATGGTAAGGCACCACAGTATCTATCCCCCTCTTTCCAGCGGTACAAGGCTTCTCATATACCTTGTTCTCCCTCCTCGTCTACCATTGAGGCACCTCACCCTCGGTGTGATTCCTCTCCATTCCGCTCTTTCTCTCTTCTTGCTCCACTTGCATGGAATTCTCTTCACACGGATATCCAAGAAACAGTCCACACTGATTTGTTCAAAGCCAAATTGAAAACCTACCTCATCGCCTCCGAGTTATCCTCTTAACCTACCTCTCATCTGCCTTTGAGCCAAAAAAAATTCTCTTCCTTCTAACCTTCCTGTGTCCCTCACTTTCTCTGCCTCCACTCTAACACTTCATCCATCATGGTCATATTCCTAAAATAGCTGACCGTACCGCCTACCTGCATTTAAAAATGTCTAATGTTGATTGTCCTTAATTGTATGTATGTTAGACCAACTATGTATTGTCTCTGAATATTGTTCTACTTAATCCCCACCACAACCTGATCAGAATGTCACTCAAATGCACCCCATTGCAAGAAGCTCACTACTTCCCGTCAAATCTGATATCTATTGTACTTTATTTTGTATACAAACATACATATAAATACAGTAATTCAATCCAGTGGATACTTCTCAAGATGAAAAACAGTGATCATTAGAGACAAGCTAGGATACTTTGCTTAATTTTTATCAAACAAAAATATACAACTTGTGAGATGTATTGCTGTCCTTCATTGACAGACCCAAATCCATGACCAGAACTGACGGTCCAATTTAATAACTTATTCTGTAAGTATTAATAGGAAGACCTGTGACCCATAAAATATCTGCTTTGCATGATCCCAATCTCCATCCCATCCCATCTTTAATTCAGAACCATAGTATTGTTAGAATCTTTCTTGCGCTGATTGTCTCCCCTGTGTTAACTCCCTAGTGTTTTTGAATAACTAAAATAAATCCCAGGAAGAAGTAGAGTATCCACAACAGGCGGGTAATGCTGATCACGTGACTGTAAGATCCATATGTGGCATTCTCTTTTCTATAGTCATAATAAAGTGTGATCAAACCCATCTGTCATTGTCAAAAGTGCATTGCTGTTTTCATTCTCGCGCATATTTGGCAAAAACAACTCTTACAAAAACCTCTATAACTCCCTCAGTTTTTATGATAGAAGCAAAATTTCTGTTTTAGCAAAAACCGCATAAGGAAAAGTTTGCCGCGATTTGACATTCTGAGAAATTTTGCACATGTGAAGTATCTTTAAATTATTTCCCACTGGACTTTGAGATTTCAAATGTTTTCTTCTGACTAAATCATTGCTGGTGATTGTTTGCACCTGTTCAAAGCGGCTCCCATAGGAATTTATAATAATATAAGTATTTTTGACCACATTTGGTGTTTTTGCTCAGCCAATTCCAAAGACAATTTCAAAGCCATTCTGACAGTTGAAAATTCAATTCCGTTTTTCTCTTGTGTTTGAAGGGGGAAGGTGGGAGTGACTTCTGTTTGATTTGTGTTATTCCTGAATACCTGCTCTTTCCTGACCTCTAATTAATTTTCCTATTGGGGGGTTGAGGGGTGTTGCAAGGGGAACCTCTAACCATAGTGCTATATGTTCCAAATCAACACAAAAGTATTCTTTTCCGTGCTGAATTTGTTCTTGTGCTCATTACCTGATTCATAGTGCATTTAAGATATTACTCAGTGTTTTGTCACCCCATTGGTGATTGTTGTTACCTATTAAAATATATTGTGATTTAAATTCTAACTACATAAATAAATATTTACCTTTGCAAACTAGCCTGATTCCTGGTTCAGTGTGACCATGGGGGTCTCAGGAGAAGGGTGTGATATGAGTGGTATATCATTCAGAATGTTGAATTTCTAGATAAAATAAATAAGGGTTTCATTTGTGCACTACATGCTGGGTGTGACTTGAGTGTGCGCCAGATTGAAATCACTTACAAACTTCATTTGCAAACCTGTACAAATTGACAGAATATAATAATAACCTAATAGTGAGGAAAGTGACAAATACCATATAAGCCAACCTTCATCAAATGTTGTATGTGGGACACTTTGGCCACTCATGTATATTATTTTATAGAGTTATACCTTTCTATAATATTTTCGGTTTTGGCTGTCGTTATGCTTATAACAGTCTAAGAGTACAAACAGATTTTTGCACTTCACTGAACCCCAACATGCCTGACATTTTATCTAAAACTACCTATTACTTTTAGTTTTTCTTCACAGCAGACATGGCCAATGTAGGAACATTAACACGTGATTTTCGGAACCATAATGGGGCCATTACGCAATGACCACCATTCAACAAACAATACCCCGACCCCTGCCTTTGACAACAGACCACATATCACAAAGATACAACACAGCACATCATGCCACATGGGTAGACATTGAATGACCCTTTATCACATGGAAGCCACTTTTTATATACCTGCACAGGACAGGTGGCACATTGTTCTGTGCCCCGTGCCCTTTTGCCACATATTTGCTATGATTCGAAGTCAGGAGGCATTGTTTTTAAATGCTGACAACAATTAAGGCCACCATTAGCATTCGTGTTTTGGAGGGTAGACCTCCTCCTCCACCACCATTAATCCCCATGTCATATTAACCAAAGAATAACTTATAAAACCTTGTCCCTTACTCACAAGTGCCTTTCCAACCAAGCACCTATCTACTTGTCTAACACTGTTTCCCACCACACTTCTACACGCCCCATTAGATCGGCCATGAGGCAGTGTGTTAATAATCCTCGCTTCAAGCAACAACGAGCAGGTGGGGCTAGCTTCCGTGTCCTTGCGGCCAACAAAATGGAATGCCCTCCTTCTCTCCTTACGACATGAACCGTCCTACCACCTATTCCAAAAAAAGACCAAAGCATAGCTCCAGGAGCAAGAATACAGACCTATCGCTTAACTATGAACTGATATTAATTTCCCTGGAAATATCCTGCATAGGGTAAACCTGTTGTAAATCCTTCTTGCACCATATGTTGGTCTCATTATGTATATCTGTAAATTGTGTAAATTCTGTTTTATTGCTGTATACGTCTTATATCTGTATTTTCGTAACATGTAGGATTAGAGCCCAGTTGCCTAAGGGCTCAAAGCGCTCCATAAAAAAATAAAAATAATTAAGGCCTGCCCTCCACCACTGCATAAGAGGGAGAACAGGATCATTTCTGTCCCTCTTAATTTAAATATAATTCTTGTGACCTGGAACCGATTAGTACATGTCCTAGGTTGCATTCAATTTTCATGTGTAGGGGCCTGAAGACCCAGAGGACTTGGTTGAGGATTAATAACCACCAACCCCAAGGGAAGCAGGCACAACATGTGAAGGACGAACTAGGAGATAGCTGGTGGTAGACACTTTTTTTACATGGAGAGACAGCACAGTTCTGCACATGGAAATTAACTGTAATATTTCTTAATTATCTTAATTACCTCATTGTCAACATGACAAGCACCTACACCAGTATGTATGCAGGCTATATTCAGAGTGCTTTAACATACCAAACACCCTTGCAAATTTCCTTCAGACCAAAATAAAATCTACCATTGTTTAAGCACCTTGGGAGGATAGCTCTGGGGCAACGTGCTCGCCTTGGAAGCAAGACGACATGGACCAACATATGTTCGATCCCCGGGTCTGCGCTTAGAAATCTCTGGGTATTAAGCGCATTACAAATAACCTATCATATCACCATTAAACTGTCCCCATGCGTTGTATGAATGGAACATGGTATCCAAATACCTTGAAGTACTCAGAAACAATTGTTTACATTCTTTCCTACCCCCAGGGTCAACCCTCAACCTACCACCAGTGAAGCAAGCTTCTCTTCCTGTGTGGTCCCACATGGACATTTAAGATGTTGGTGTGTGTGCACCATGAGTTGCAATCTCACTTAAATCAGAAGAGAAAAAGTGAACAATCCATGCGGTTCGCATTATCCTTCATGCAGATGACCATATCCTCATAAAGGTTCATGCTAGGTCTTCTCTTTAATATGGTGGCAGTGGTTAACCTTGAGACGGTGTGTTACAGGCTCTCCCTTGTTTGCTCTGAGTGTTCATAGCATGCAGCCTTCATCACAAAGTCTCCGCATCATCAAAACCCCCCTACTGCTGTTTTCAAATAACTTAAATAATGTCTTGAAATCCACATGCCCGTCCTGTGCTGTGGTTTAGTTTCCACAAGTTGCATGACTTGGAGACGCCGTTGGTGGACCTACTGTACAGTATTCTGCAATCTATAGCATGAAATTGTCTAATTCTGGGTATAACCCCTGATCATGAATCCCATCAATATGAACTGGTTCATTTTTCAAGCAAGCATTGTTCATAGCACCACTTCTGCTGCGGTAGTTGGTTGGGTTTGGGTAGCTGTTTCTTCGCTTTCTGTCTCCAGCATGTTTACACCATTGATTATGTGTGTATGCCTGTCAAGAGTTATCACATGAATCCTATGTTCAGCGTCTATGTTTATATGACTATT